>NC_091977.1:88271717-88579605 GCF_044704955.1 Pristiophorus japonicus
CCTTCCCCCCCATCTCCTTCCCCCCCATCTCCTTCCCCCCCATCTCCTTCCCCCCCATCTCCTTCCCCCCCATCTCCTTCCCCCCCATCTCCTTCCCCCCCATCTCCTTCCCCCCCATCTCCTTCCCCCCCATCTCCTTCCCCCCATCTCCTTCCCCCCCATCTCCTTCCCCCCCATCTCCTTCCCCCCATCTCCTTCCCCCCATCTCCTTCCCCCCATCTCCTTCCCCCCATCTCCTTCCCCCCCATCTCCTTCCCCCCCATCTCCTTCCCCCCCATCTCCTTCCCCCCCATCTCCTTCCCCCCCATCTCCTTCCCCCCCATCTCCTTCCCCCCCATCTCCTTCCCCCCCATCTCCTTCCCCCCCATCTCCTTTCCCCCCATCTCCTTCCCCCATCTCCTTCCCCCCCATCTCCTTCCCCCCCATCTCCTTCCCCCCCATCTCCTTCCCCCCATCTCCTTCCCCCCCATCTCCTTCCCCCCCATCTCCTTCCCCCCCATCTCCTTCCCCCCATCTCCTTCCCCCCCATCTCCTTCCCCCCCATCTCCTTCCCCCCCATCTCCTTCCCCCCCCATCTCCTTCCCCCCCCATCTCCTTCCCCCCCATCTCCTTCCCCCCCATCTCCTTCCCCCCATCTCCTTCCTCCCCATCTCCTTCCCCCCCATCTCCTCCCCCCCTTCTCTGCCATCCCTCCCCCTGCTGTCCCCCTCTCCCCCCTCCCCTCGCTGTCAGAAATACAGACACAGACAGAGAATGAGACACACACACAGACAAACAGAGAGATAGAGACACTGACAGAGACACACTGGGGGGGGGGAGGGCATCCCAGCACGCTGTTGGAGGGCTCCCGGTGCTGCAGTCGGTAAGTAGAAAATGTTTTATTTATTGATTTAAAAAAAAAAATTTTCTTATTAATTTTTTTTGTTTGATTTATTGGTTGATTTATTGATGTATTTATCATTTATTTTTGATGATGGCTCTTTATTTGTAAAACTGAAGTGTTTAATGTTTGTAAACTTCCCTTTAAACCCCCCCTCCCCCATTCCCTACGCCTGATTTGTAACCTACGCCTGATTTTCTAAAGTGTAGACAAGGTTTTTTCGAGCGTACAAAAATCTTCACTTACTCTATTCTAAGTTAGTTTGGAGTAAGTTTTCACTGACGAAACTTTGAAAACGGGCGTAAGTGGCCGGACACGCCCCCTTTTGGAAAAAAAAATTCTGTTCCAAAGTGAAACTGTTCTAACTGACTGGAACTGGAGCAAACTAAATGACGAGAATTCCAATTTCTAAGATACTCCGTTCTACACCAGTTGCTCCTAAAAATTAGGAGCAAATCATGTGGAAACTTGGGGCCTTTATCCTTTCTTGTAAGCAAATTGACGAGTTTGCAATGGGACAGCAAATCAGCTCTTGGGAAATTGCCAAGCTCCCCTCTTTGATATTCTTGCAGCAGGTACTGGCTGTACCTTATACCTGATGCTGCTGTTTGACTCTACGAGTGGACTTTGTGCCATGAGAATTCCTGGTCCCATGATAGTGGGAGCAGGTATTGTGCATCAAGTAGAAGAATATGTACAATTTTAAATATTCTGTCCATATGGAGTGTCTATATAACCTATACACAATTATTATTTTGGAAGTAAATAAAATTCTTTAGAGGTTGCTTGCAATATCTGATTTGCATGTCTATAAAACTGTGCTGATTTTTTTTTTCTTCATAACCTGCAGATCTGGTTGATGTTGTGGAGGACATTCTTACCAGCATCAAGGAGAATAATATATCTGTCTGGGTTATGGGGAAAAGTTGCACTCTCCATGGGGTGAATACCCTAGCAGATAAAGTAGAAGAAGCACCAGACAGGCCTGTGCCAGCATCGTGGCAATCTACAATCCACTTGAAGTCCACCTTTCTGTATATATTCACTTCAGGGACAACAGGTATTTAAGATTCCAGTTTTGTTTTTATTCTTTAATTTGCTCTGTAGAGGACAGCTTTATTTGAAGAATGATAAATGCTGTATCTTCTTCCTGCATTGCAGCAGCAATGACTTGCATCTATTTAGCACCTTTGGCATAAAAAATGCCCCAAGGTGTTTTAAAGGGAAGAGAAAAATCAGTAGAAATAGATAAAGGAACAGACACTAAGCCATGGAGGAAGAAATTAGGAAGGGTGACAGATCCACTTGGTCGAATAGATGGGACTTGAGAAGCTTCTTAATCCTGAGGAAAGAAAAGGAGAGGTGGAGGGTGTAGGGAGGGAATTCAAGCGAGGAGGGCAAAGATGGCTGAAGGATGAGAGGTGAAGGGCGAGGGCAGGGTGGCGGGGGTGGGGGCAGGGGGGCCGGGGGAGGGAGATGCACGAAAGGGGTCAGGAGGGGATAAAGCTGGAAGAATTTATCAAGATTAGTTGGCCATGACTGTGGAGGGAGAAGATGACAACAAGAAAAAAAACATCATTTGTTGGGACTGGGAGCAATGTTGGTCAATAATGACCAAGTCAATGAATATTCCCATTGTGCAGTCTTAAGAAAAAGATGAATCTCTGCAGGGTACATGTGTTCTTTGAATCAAATTATAACAACAACAACTTGCATTTATATAGTACCTTTAATGTAGTAAGACGCTGCCACAGAAACATAATCAGACTAAACAAATTGTCAAATTCGGAGATAAGTTTGCATACAACATAATTATATAACTTGTACCCATTAAAATACATGTATAACGCAACAGTGCAATAATCTATTTTGGCTTAGCTACATCATGAACATTTATTATAGTTTCTTTCCATTTCCAGCACACTGGTAGTGCTGTTTTCTCACTAAAGACATTCCAGCTAAGAATAATATACAAAATCCCAAAAAATCATCTTGTAATCATATTTTTCATTATCAACACCATGCAATTGATATGGTTGGCATCAGGAAAATCCCATAGTCCTTAGTGCAGTTGAGCTATTACGCATTCTGCAACATTTATATTCTGATTTTAGGTGGTTAAAGAGGAACAATACACACAAAGCAATGCAAGGTCATTGGGATGGATGTATTGCAGTTGAATACATGTCTATGAATGAAGTGTTTGTTCTTATTAGGAATTTGGAGTCATAGATATTCTCTGGGGGAGATGGGAGGTGGAAATCCAACCATAAATGGAATGTGCTCTTGTTAGAATTGTCATTATGTGGTGTACACCGGATACCATTGATGTCACAAGGGAAAAAAAAGTTGCCTGATGGGTTAGAAAGTTTACTTTTATTAAATGCGCTTTTATATTGTTCTTTGGTTGCTGGATCCTGTAGTGTAGATCTCCGGCACCCAGCACCACATCAACATGAATCTGCTGGATGTTTTTTCGCCAGCAGCAAGGAAAACCTCTTTTTCTCTTTCTCCTATTGTCTCTATGGACTCGGTTTTACCAACCTCGGCGGGTCCGTGGCATGCGACGTTAGTGGCAGGTCCCGGCCTCGCTGCTGGTTCCAGCCCGCTGTGTAGAATGATTTTCCACTGATTGGGCTTGTTCCGGCCAATTGAAGGAAGTGGATCTGATGACGTCATTTGATGACGTATCATTAGCCGGTTTCCTTAAAGTGAACATGTGCAAATTTATTTTGACAGTTGTGCTGTCAGTGTTCTACAGCATTCAGGTGCTGCAAACACTGACAAGTACTGCACAAAGGTGCCAGGCTGCACCCAGGCTCTCCCATGACTCCCTCCATATGCTTATGGAGGGGGTCACAGCACACAGGGAGGCTCTCTTCCCTTCCAATGGGCAGAAGAGACCTCCCCAGGAGACCAATGCAGCCTGGTTGCACACTGCACAGGAGGGCACAAGCAGGGATGTTGTCAGGAGGACCAGGCTGCAGTGGCGTAAACCCTTTTGATGATCTCAGTGGATCACAAAACGTTACTGCAAAGCCACACTCAACTCATCCTGCTGTGCCACTCATCACATCCCCATCACTCTGCCTTCCCTACCCTATTCCTGCACATCCTTACTCATACCAACGTATCTTGCACCTCCATCCATCCCTCTCTATCCACATTATCACTTCCCCATCTCACTAGCCACCTCTCACACTCATTCTCATACTAGTCCAATCATACCAACTAACAGCACACAAGGGTAAGAGGCACTTGTGTGTTTATCCAATGTCCATGTGAAATTTACGCTAATGTGCTGTCAAATATTGAAAGCTTTATTTTCAACATTTTACGTTCTTGGACAGATCTGTGTACACCTTTGGAAGTGGCTTAGTGAGATGCAGTGAATGGTGAGACATAAGGGTGCCCCCCGCAATGTTGATGAGTGTGAAAGGAATGGCTTGGGCATTGTAGGGATGCTTTATAATGTTGATGTGGGGTAGTACCAACTTGGCACATCATGTGGCAGCCAGGGTGTACAGCATCAGGTGAGACCATCCCTGGTGTCCCAGGCAGCACTGTGGTTGGGTGCTGATGTCCTGTGTCTTGTGCAGAATCAGTTGATTGTGGAGAAGGTTAGTGTTGTTGGTGCTGCTGGTGTTCTTGCTGATCTTGGTGTTTGGGCTGATGGTGATGGGATTCTGAGGACCAAAGTGAGACAGTATAAAAAAAAGAAAGACTTGAATTTATATAGCGCCATTCACGACCACCGGGCATCTCAAAGTGTTTACAGCCAATGAAGTACTTTTGGAGTATAGTCACTGTTGTAATATGCGAAACGCAGCAGCCAATTTGCATACAAGCAAGCACCCACAAACAGCAATGTGATAATGACCAGATAATCTGTTTTTTTTTGTTATTTTGCTTGTGGGATAAATATTGGCCAGGACACTCCCCTGCTCTTCTTCAAAATAGTGCCATGGGATCTTTTACATCCACTTGAGAGAGCAGATGGGACCTCGATTTAACATCTCAGCCAAAAGCCAGCACCTTTGACAGTGCAGTGCTCCCTCAGTGCACCGATCCTGATGGAATAGATGGCAGGTGAAATAGCGATGACATAAGCGATCTGTCAATTGAGGGAGAGCTAATGAGGACAGACTGGATGGAGACTTGTGTAAAGGCTTGAAGCATTCTGAATCTATCGTGGAAATGCAATTTAGAGAAACTAATAGCGAAGGGCACATTTCTCAATCATCTGGGAGCTTTGACTTGACATTTGAAGCTGTCAACTCATCAGCTGAAACAATGGCAAGTGACCTCCCGCCTCAGCTTCACTGACAAGCTTTCGACACAGCGGGAAACCGGTGGGTGACCTGTCAAAATCAAAAAGCTGGGAAAAAAGCATTGTTAAGTGGCTGTAAACAAGCCACTCATAATTTCAATTGCCTCCCTCACTGCTGCATATCAGGTCTGCTCAGCGCTGGTAGATCTGACGTTTGGCAAAGACATGTGGTGGCGGGTTGACAGCGAGGTCTCGACCCGTTGTGAAAAACAAACACTTTCCCACCTGACCCGCCACCGATCACGCCCACTGACCCCCTGAAAAATTCTCCCCTTCTGTCTGCTGCTGTTCGTACTATGCTATGTGGCAGCAGCATATTTATTTGGTGACCGGCGTGTCTGCAAGGAACCGTGAGTTACGCGTTTAAGGCTCTGCTTGATGGTTTGAACTGCCCGCTCCGCTTGACCATTGGACGCGGGTTAGAACGGGGCTGACCTCACATGCTTTATGCTGTTGCATTTCATGAACTCTTGAAACTGCAGGCTCGTGAAACACGGTCTGTTGTCGCTGACAACGATGTCTGGCAGACCATGTGTGGCAAACATTGCTCTCAGGTTCTCAGTGGTGGCAGTGGAAGTGCTGGATGACATGATCTTACATTCTATCCATTTGGATTATGCATCCACCACTCACAGAAAACATTTTACCAAGGAAGGGGCCCGCAAAGTCGATGTGGATTCTAGACCACGGTTTGGATGTCCATGACCAGAGACTGAGCGGAGCTTCCTTTGGGGCATTGCTTAACTGCATGCAAGTGCTGCACTGATACGCGCATGACTCTAAGTCCGAGTTAATGCCAGCCACCAAACATGGGACCTGGCAATGGCTGTGTACTCTGTAATTTCCGTACAAATCTCACCCTGCCTTGGCATTACAACACGATTACCCCACAGTAAACAGTCGGACTGGATGGAAAGCTCATCTTTGCGACGGCTGTACGGTTTGGTTTCATCACCCATTTCCTTGGGGATGGTCGACCAGTCCCCGTTAAGAACACAACGTTTTACAACCGATAGGGTCGGATCCTGGCTAGTCCAATCTTAACTTGTTGATCAGTGACAGGCGACCCTTCACTCTCAAAGGCATCCATGCCTATGAGTAGCTCTGCGGGCATTGATGTTTCCACCTCCGGTGTGGGCAACGGTAACCGGCTCAATGCATCAGCCTGGTCTATGGCGAATGATATAATCATAGGCAGATAATGTCAGTGCTCACCTCTGGATGCGGGACGATGCGTTGGTATTGATACCTCTATGCTCTGAAAACAAAGATATGGGCAGCTTGTGTTCGGTTTCAAGCTCGAAATGAAGCCCAAACAGATACTGGTGCATCTTTTTAACCCCATAAACACATGCTAAAGCTTCTTTCTCTATCATGCCGCAGACTCTTTCCGCTTTGGACAGGCTTTGAGACGCGATGCAACTGCTTGTAGTTTGCTTGACTCATTGGCTTGCTGGAGTAAGCAGCTGACCCCATAGGACGACGCATCACAGGTCAAAACTAGACACTTGCATGGGTCATACAGTACCAGTCGCTTGTGGGAATACAACAGATTTCGAGCCCTCTCAAAGGCTCTGTCTTGAAGTTCACCCCACATCCAGTCGTCTTCTTTCCTGAGCAGCTTGTGCAAAGGCTCTAATACTGTGCTCAATTTGGGTAAGAAGTTACCGAAGTAGTTGAGAAGACCCAGGAACGAACGCAGTTCCGTCACATTCTGGGGCCTGGGCGCATTTTGATGGCCTCTGTTTTTGCGTCTGTAGGCCTGATTCTGTCTGCAGCAATCTTTCGTCTAAGGAATTCGACCTCTGGTGCTATGAAAACGCATTTCGAACGTTTCAGCCTGAGTCCCACTTTGTCCAGATGACGCAGAACCTCTTCCAGATTGTGCAGGTGCTCGGTGGTGTCATAACCTGTGACTAGGATGTCGTCTTGGAACACCACGGTCTTGGGGACGGATTTCAATAGACTCTCCACATTTCTCTGAAATATGGCTGCTGCCGAACGAATGCCAAAAGGGCACCTGTTGTAAATAAACAGGCCTTTGTGCGTGTTGATGCACGTAAGTTCCTTTGATGATTCAACCAGTTCCTGTGTCATGTTGGCTGACGTTAGATCAAATTTGGTGAATGATTTTCCCCCGGCTAGCGTTGCAAACAGGTCATCAGCTTTCGGTAGCGGGTACTGATCTTGTTTCGAAACTCGGTTGATCATGACCTTGTAGTCTCCACAAATCCTGACCACGCTGTAGCTCTTTAACACTGGAACAATGGGGCTGGCCCATTCATTAAATTCGACCAGTGAGATGACCCCCTTGCGTTGTAGCCTGTCCAATTCGAGCTCGACCTTTTCTCTCATCATGTGTGGGACCGCTCTGGCTTTGTGATGGGCCTTGCGTCTGGGACGAGGTGAATCTGCACCTTGGCTCCCTTGAAGCTGCCAATTCCTAGTTCAAACAGCGAGGGAAATTTGCTCACCATTTGAGCACACAAATCATCATCCGCTGATGACAAAGCTTTGATATCGTACCATTTCCATTTTATTTTTTCGAGCCAACTCCTGCCAAATAATGATGGGCCGCTGCCCGGGATAATCCATAACAGTAGATCATGAACCACTCCCTCGTATGAGATTCTTAGTGCTGCGCTACCGATCACTGGTTTGAACTCTTTGGTGTAGGTACGCAACTTCGCATTTATCGGACTCAGCTTGGGTCTCTCTGCCTTGATCTCCCACAACTTTTCGAAAGTCCTCTGGCTCATTATCAATTGACTCGCACCCGTGTCGAATTCCATGGATACCAGCACGCTGTTTAATTTTACCTCCATCATTATTGATTGGCTCTTTGTTAGGAACGCACGTACGCTATACACTTCCTCATCGGAGCTCTCAAATGCGTCAGGCTGCATCGCCAGATCTACACTGGATTGATCATCATCCGCGTGGTGTGTCACAGCTCGCTTGCTCTGCTGTGGACACGTCCGCTCAAGGTGCCCCACCTTCGCACACCCTCTGTATACATACTGCCTGAAGCGGCACTGATGGGGTTGGTGATTGCCCCCGCAACGCCAACACATTGAGCTCGGATTTGCGCCCGATGGCGGGCTTTGAGTGGCTCCTGTTCTTGCATCCTCAGTCGAATAGACCCTTGATGTCGAACTTTGAGCAACTCCCGTTCTCACATACGCAGTCGAGTAGGCCCTCGATGGCGAACTTTGAGCGGCTCCCAGTCTTGTAGACGCAGTCGAGTAGGCCCTGCCATGTGTAGCTCTGCCGGCCGTCAATACAATTTTGGACACAGTACTTGCTGTGGAGTTCCTGTTTTGTCGCTATATCTGCTTCGTGCTTTTCTGCGTGGACATGCAAGCCTGGGCGCTGGTGATGACCTTGCTGAGATCAGGCATCTCCACAGTCAGCATTATTTAAGACCGCCTCGTGGTTGACCCCTGTAAAGTCCTGTCCCCTCAGTACAGATTCACACGAGGCATGTAGTGAAGTCAAGGTCACTCTGGACCTGCACCTTTATTTCACAGCTCTGGAATGCTGCACTTGCCTGAGACTTGTCCTTATATACTTGTCTCTTGCAAGTGCATCCCTGGTGGTAAGGTATGCTGATGGTTACAGGTCATATCTTATTTCGGTCATGAAGAGCATGTTAGAATACAGTTATACATAATAATGTAAGATGCATGACATCACCCTCCCCCCAAGGTCTTATTGTCTTTATAGGTTCAGTCTCTCAGGTGGTCCACGCTCTCGCGTGGAGCGTCTGAGTTGTGGTTCAGTTGTTTGCCTTGGTGTCTGTTTTTCTTTGGGTGTGGTTGCTGGTATCTTGCCTGGGCTGTCTGTTTCGATTGGTGTGATTGTTGTTGACTCGCCTGGGCTGTCTGTTGGGATTGCCCTTTCCTCAGGTTGTTCCCTCTGTCTGTCCACCAGATGTGGTATGAGTTCCACATTGTAGTCTGCCTCTGGTTCCGCAGTGTTGTTGGTAAATCTGCTTTTGACTTGGTCTGCATGCGTCCGGCAGGTTTTGCCATTGTCCATTTGTACTACCAGTAGCCTGTTTCCTTCCTTGCCCGTTACTGTCCCTGCAAGCCATTTGGGACCCCTGCCATAGCTTAGTACAAACACTTTGTCCCCTATCTCATTCCATCTCCCCCTCGAATTTCTTTCATGGTACTCAGTCAGCTTACGGCGCTTTGCCTCAACGATTTTGTGCATGTCTGGGAGGATTAATGAGAGCCTTGTTTTTAAAGTCCTTTTCATCAACAGTTGCGCGGGGGGATCCCAGTCAATGAGTGCAGACGAGATCTGTATGCCAGCAGCAGTCGCGACAGGCGACCCTGCAGCGTGGGACCTTGGATTTTAGGCGTGCCTTGTTTAATGATTTGCACTGCTCTCTCCGCCTGGCCGTTGGAGGCCGGCTTGAACGGTGCCGTCTTGGCGTGATTTATGCCGTGGTCAATTATAAAGTCTTGGAATTCTGCACTGGTGAAGCACAGCCCATGGTCACTCACCAATATGTCAGGGATTCCGTGCTTTGCAAACGTGGTTGCGAGGCTCTCCACAGTGGTGGAGGTTGTGCTCGAGTTTAAAATAGTGCATTCGATCCATTTTGAAAATGCATCTACAATTACGAGCAACATTTTGCCCATGAATGGGCCCGCATAGTCTACGTGCACCTGCGACCACGGTTTGGTAGGCCAGGGCCAGGGGCTGAGGGGAGCCTCCCTGGGGGCATTGCTGAGTTGGGCACAAATGGTGCACCTTCGGATGCAGAGCTCCAAGTCCGCGTCAATACCAGGCCACCAGACGTGGGATCTGGCTATGGCCTTCATGAGAACAATCCCCGGGTGCTCACAATGGAGCTCCCGGACAAATGCCTCTCTGCCTTGCAGAGGCATGACTACTCGGCTGCCCCACATCAGGCAGTCTGCTTGTAGTGATAGCTCATGCATGCGCCTGTGAAAGGGCTTTAATTCCTCGGGGCAGGCATCGCGAGTCTCTGCCCAGTCACCGGTTAGGACACATCTTTTTACTAAGGATAACATGGGGTCGCTGGCCGTCCAGGCTCTGATTTGACGAGTCGTCATGGGCGAACCTGTGGACTCAAAGGCATTGATTGCCATGACTATCTCACAGTTCTGTTTATCAGGCTCTTCCGTGGTCGCCAGGGGTGGCCTGCTGAGCGCGTCGGCACAGTTGTCTGTGCCTGGTCTGTGCCTTATGGTACAGTCGTAGGACGCCAGCATGAGTGCCCACCGTTGAATTTGCGCCGAGGCGTTGCCGTTTATTGCCTTGCTCTCGGATAGGAGGGATGTGAGGGGCTTGTGGTCGGTTTCTAATGCGAACTTGGCCCCGAAAAGGTATTGGTGCATCTTTTTGACACCGTACACGCACGCGAGAGCCTCCTTCTCTACCATTCCGTACCCGTGCTCCGCACGCGAAAGTGACCTGGAGGCAAAGCTATGGGTTGTAATTTGCCCGCACTATTGACATGTTGCAAAACGCACCCGACCCATACGCTGACGCATCGCATGTGGGAACTAGCTTTTTACCGGGATCAAAGATAGTCAAAACACTGTTGGAACACAGAAGGTTGCGTGCCTTATTGAAGGCGCGTTCCTGGGCATCCCCCCAAAACCAATCGCACCCCTTCCTGAGTAGCACGTGGAGGGGCTCCAGCAACATGCTTAAGTTCTGCATAAAGTTCCCAAAGTAATTGAGTAGCCCGAGAAAGGCGCTCAGTTCTGAGACATTCTGGGGCCTGGATGCCAGGCGAATTGCTTCTGTTTTGGACTCTGTTGGGCATAAAGTTCCCAAAGTAATTGAGTAGCCCGAGAAAGGCGCTCAGTTCTGAGACATTCCGGGGCCTGGATGCCAGGCGAATTGCTTCTGTTTTGGACTCTGTTGGGCGGATTCCATCAGCGGCAATCCTTCTGCCCAAAAATTCAACCTCGGGTGTGAGAAACAAGCACTTGGATTTCTTGACTCGTAGGCCTACCCGATCCAACCGCTTTAGTACTTCCTCCAAATTACGGAGACTGGAGTCGGTGTCCCTGCCCGTGATAAGTATGTCGTCTTGAAATACAATTGTCCCCGGGATGAACTTGAGCAGACTCTCCATGTTGCGCTGGAATATGGCAGCTGCCGACCTGATGCAGAATGGGCATCAATTGTACATGAAAAGGCCTCGATGTGTGTTGATGGTGGTGAGTAGCTTGGATTCCTCGGTCAATTCTTGCGTCATATACGCAGATGTGAGGTCTAGTTTTGAGAAAAGTTTACCTCCAGCCAATGTGGCAGATAAGTCCTCCGCTCTGGGCAGCGGGTACTGGTCCTGTCGGGAGACTCTGTTTATGGTAGATTTGTAGCCCCACAGATTTGTACGGATGCATCAGGCTTCATGACTGGGACGATGGGACTTGCCCAGTCGCTAAATTCCGTAGGTGATATAATGCCTTCCCGCAGAAGCCTATCTAGTTCGTATTCAATCTTTTCCCTCATCATGTAGGGTACAGCTCTGGCCTTGTGATGGACCGGTCTATCATCCTGTGTGATGTAGATTTTGACTGTGGTCCCTTTGAAAGTGCCCACACCTGGCTGAAAGAGATGTTCAAATCGCTTTATAACTGTTGAGCAGGAGGTCCGTTCCTCTAATGACATGGCATGGACATCATCCCATTTCCAGTTTAGTTTTGCCAGCCAGCTTCTCCCCAGCAGTGCTGGGGGGTCTCCGGGGACAATCCAGAGGGGAAGTCGGTTCACTGTCCCTTTGTGTGTGACAGAGAGCATGACGCTGCCGAGGACTGGTACGATTTCTTTGGTATAGGTCCTTAGTTTGGTGTCGATCCTTGTGAGTTTTGGTCTGTCTCTTTTATGCGGCCACAGTTGTTCAAATTGTTGAGTGCCCATGAGAGATTGACTCGCTCCCGTATCCAGCTCCATGTTGACAGGTATCCCGTTGAGTAGGATTCTCATCATTATTGGAGGCATCCTGTTGTAGGAGCAGCGGCCATTGATTGTGTTGACCCGCTGTACATCGGTGTCTTGGGTACTGTCCCCACCGTCTTCTGGTCCGCTTTCTGACCCATCCGATTCGTATACCAGCCGAGTTTTTTTGCACATGCGGGCCAAATGCCCTGTATATTCACAGTTCCTGCAAACAGCCTGCTGAAATCGACATCCACTTGACGAGTGCCCACCCCCACAACTCCAGCACAGACCGGTTCCATTGTTCAAAGAGTTCCCAAAGAATGAGCTGCGTCTGGCTGATCTCTCTTGAGCTTCTCTCAGTTTGTAGTTAATTGCTCGCATTGTGGGTTGATGAGGTGTGAACGGCCGTTCATGTGGCCCTTGATGGTTTCTGGCACCACTGCCGGCTGTCGAGAGCCTGTTCTCCCGGTTTTGTCTGTGTGTGGGGGTAGCAGCTTGTTTATTGCTGTGAACTTCTTGTTCCGCTATTTCGTTAGTTGTCGTACTGCATTGTAAATCAACCTCGTTTCTTCTTCCCCTGCCAAGAATGTCTGTGCAACCAGTGCTGCTGCCTCTGAGATCAGGTTCTTGGTCTCTATGAGCTTTCGGAATATGCCTGCGTGACCTATTCCTTCAATGAAAAAGTCTCTCAGCATTTCTCTCCTCAGTTCATTGGAGAACTCACATAAACTAGCCAACCTCCGAAGTTCCGCCACGAAGTCGGGTATGCTCTGGCCCACTCAGTGTCTGTAGTTGTAGAACCTGTGTCTGGCCATGTGTAGGCTGCTCGCTGGCTTCAGGTGGTCTCTTACCAGTGTGCTCAATTCTTCAAACGACTTGCTTGCTGGTTTCTCGGGTGTCGGCAATTCCTTCATTAAAGCGTATGTTTTCGAGCCACAGCTGGTCAAGAGATGGGCTCTTCTCTTGTCTGCCTTATCGTCACCTAACCAGTCTTTGGTTACAAAGCTTTGCTGGAGCCTTACTATAAAGTCCTCCCAATTGTCTCCCGCATTGTACTTTTCATCTGATCCGTTGTTCGCCATTCTGTGGATTCTGTAATCCCGTAACTCGTCGCCATTGTAAAGTCCTGTCCCCTCAGTACAGATTCACAGGAGGCATGTAGTGAAGTCAAGGTCACTCTGGACCTGCACCTTTATTTCACAGCTCTGGACTGCTGCACTTGCCTGAGACCTGTCCTTATATACCTGTCTCTTGCAAGTGCGCCCCTGGTGGTAAGGTATGCTGGTGGTTACAGGTCATATCTTATTACAGTCATGTATAGCATGTTAGGACACAGTTATATATAATAATGTAAGATACATGACAACCCCGATGACAAAAAAATCATGCAGCATGTCTTCCAACGCAGGCCCAAATTTGCAAGGCCCTGCAAGACGTCTCAAGTTGGCAACAAATGCCGCTACGTCCTGGCCTTCTGGACGAACGTGCGTATAGAAGCGATATCTGGATATGAGGATTCCTTCCGTGGGTTTAAGATGTTCCCGAACTAGAGCACACAGTTCTTTGTAATCCTTTTCTATAGGAAGAATGGGTGAGAGCAGATTCTTGATAAGTGCATAGATCGTGGGGCCACAGACAGTGAGATGAACTGCCCTGCGTGTCTCTGCATCCTCGTCTTTGTTTAGGTTGTTTGCCACGAAATACTGGTCAAGATGATCCGTGAAATCTCCCCAATCCTCTCCCTCATTGAATCTCTCGAGAATTCCAACAGTACTCAATCATGCTGTGTTCGCCATACTTTTGCATGGGTTCGCATTTGCCTCGTCACCAGTTGTAGTGTATGAAATGATACAATGAACTCCGTACTGTGAGCCAGCGACTAGGTGTAACCTGGTCAGTCTTTAATTGCTTCCAGAAGTGAAGATACAAAGGTAAAGTTCAGGTTATATACCGGGCCCAGCACGAGTGTATCTATGACCCTAGGACCTCCGACGGTTGTGGGGCAGACCTTATGTACATACATTACAGTCTCGTCCACCGAGCTGGTCTCCCCACTTGCTGGCACTGAGGACGGGTGCCGCTCTGTGGCCACAATTGTCTCTACGTCCTCCTCATCCTCCCCTTTGTGTTAAGTCGGTGGTTGATGGGCAGGCTGCGGCTCATCTGGCTCATCATCTCTCAGCACAAAGCAACACAAGTGTGGGTAGCAGCTGGAGAGGGCCCAGGAAGGCAAGAAGGAGGATGCATTATTATTTCGCAGCGACATGTTGTAAGGCATGTGAGCTCAAGGGTGAGGGGGTCTTACAGAAAACGGCCATCTCATTCATAAGCTGTCACTGTCGAGTGGGGGCTCTGCCTTTTCGGCCGCCACTACCCCAACTGGTGTATCCATGAGGGCAGACACTCGCTCCTCAACGTTGATGAGATCTTGGAGGTCTGGCTCCCCTCCTCCCATCTGCTGCTGCTCTTGCCTGTTGTGGGCCACTTTGGCCTGCAATGACCAAAACAAGAAATTGTCAGTGGGTCTGTAGCAACTCGTGTGCCACATGTGTCTGCAGTAAGTAATTCGCTACTAATATCACGAGTTGTGAATCTCTGCATCTCAGCCTGCGTGGCAGCACACAATGGATGTGTCAAAGTTGGGATTTAGGGACAAAGAGCTATGTGTAATTATGAGGCTGAAGGCCTGTGATCACATGTGAAGAATTAAAAATTGTTGGTAGATGTCCTCAGGGTGAGTCGGGAGCTATAAGGTGAGAGACGCTTGGATGGGCGGAGCATGTCTGGTGAAGCGATACAGAGCTTTTAGGATGTCTCCAGCAATGAGGAGCATGGCCTGGTACACATAGAGAAGGGGTGGGCAGTGTAAACCCTTTACATTTTGTAAGACAGTGAGGCTCACATGAACGCATTGCAAGGTTAATGTAAAGGGTACTCACTTTGACGACCCTAATGAGGTCGTTGAATTTTTTTATGACATTGTGTTGTTGGTCCTGGCCACCCTGTCATAGGCAGAATCGTGCTCGGCCACCCCCCTCCACAGCTTCCTGAAGACCCTTGGCAATGGCCTTTGTCCCCTCCAGGATGTCGTGCATTGTTGCACCTCTCAACAGCCTCAAGCAAGGTCTAAAGGGCCGTGGCTGAAAAAAGGTTTACTCTCTGCCTTTCTCCCTGCTCGTCCATTTTTCCGCTCTCAGGTCAGTGAGGAAGTGGAGCTGCGCATGCGCATACTTACTTGCCACGCCTTTAAGACTCGGCTTTTACCGGGATGTGAATCAGACTTTGGAGCATGTGCAATGGTTTGGCAAAATTTAGCACAACATTTTCGTTAGCGCCCCACAGGTCAGGTGTGTAATGGCTGATTTAGCGCCCCCTTCAGCTCTTGGTCCGATTCTAGCAATTTTCTCGGCGGGAGGTGCAAACTTTTTAAGGCGCTAAAATTACTGCTCTGCCTGGATTGACGCCTCAAAATGGGCGCGATCTAATTCCACCCCTAGTCTTTTCCCATAGCCCTGCAAATCTTTCCTTTTTAAGTAGAGGTCTAATTCCCTTTTGAAAGTCACTATTAAATCTTCTTTCATCACACTTTCAAGAAATACATTCCAGATGAGATTTTTTTAATGCAGTGAGTTATGATCTGGCCCCTTTACATCCTTGCCCCCTGCTGTTCTACCCAGACTATGCATCATTATTAATAGACCACACTTGGAGTACTCTAAACAGTTCTGGTCCCATATTATAAAAAAGATGTAGAGGCACCAGAGAAGATGCAAAAAGGATTTACTAGAATGATACCAGAACTGCAAGGTTATAGGAAACTAGAAAAGAGAAGACCAAGGGATGACCTGATAGAGGCCTTTAAGATTTTGATAGGGTAGATGTAGAAAAAAAATTTCCACTTGTGGAGGACCAGAAGATAGTTACGTATAAATCCAATAGGAAATTCAGGATAAACTTCTTTACCCAGGGAGTGATTAGAATGTTACCACAGGGAGTAGTTGAGCCGAATAGCATAGATGCATTCAGGAGGAAGCTAGATAAGCACATGAGGGAGAAAGGAATAGAAGGATATGTTGATGGAGTTAGATGTAGTAGAGTAGGAGGAGACTCCTGTGGAGCATAAACACCGGCTGAATGGCCTGTTTCTGTGCTGTAACTACTTTGTAATATTTTGTAATTATTATACACTACATTGATCTGATGTCTGAAATGTAGTAACTTTTATTACTCAGTTAGATAGAGATTGAGAAATGTGTGCCAGCAGGGAATGTTCACCAGAAAAGTCCTATTTCTCAGTTTTCATTTTGAAATTGCTTTAGGTTTCGAGGTTATAATGAGTATAAGGTGACAGCAATAAATTCATCTTTATTTTAATAATACCCATAAGCCATCTCTGGATTGTTTTTACTAACAAGCCAAGAAAAAAGATGGTTGTTTTTATTTTTATCAAAGGCAAAGAGTGAGAGATTATGTTTAAAGGCCATTTGTTGAAAGTATATGTGCCATGATGAGACAAATTTAATTCAATGGGTATGCACGGAAAACAGCTTTAGTGGAGTAGAGAAGGTTAAGGGGATATCTTTGTTCAATATTATGAAAGTGTTTGAGAGGGCGAATAGTTATTTCCGCTGGTCATAACTTACAGAAGTACCAAAGGGGAAAAATACTCGAAGCAAAAGGGGAGATATTTTCATGAAAAGGGTTATTAAAATATCGAATGCAGTATCGCAAGTGGCAGTTAAAGCTGATTCAGTCACAGTGCTTAAGAGAGAATTAGATAAACACTGAAATAATTATTAAAACAGTGTAAGGAACGAGCATGAAAATGGGAGAATATGTAGCTCCAATATGGAACAGGTGCAGACAGATGATTTGAAATGAAATTCTTTTGTGCTTTAATTTCTGTAATTTTATGAATTTATTTTTGATGTGTGGCAAAGAGAGGGGTGACATTTTATGCAGATACAATGTTCTTTAACATGCTCATTTACCAAATAAATGGGGGCCGAAATTCATGAAGGTCCCCGCCCACCCAAGTGTCACCCAAAGCACTGCCGATGGTTGCCAAGGTACCTGATGGTACTTTGGGCAAGGTTTTCGTCTGAAAGGTCCTTGAAAGGGCAGCTGGCGGCAAAAGAGGGATTTACGCTGCCAATCTGGGCAGCAGTGGACGGGAGGTCTCAATCTCGCCGGCAAAGACACTTGCCGCCCAAGTGCCGCCGAGGATGGAGTCGGGCTCACGGAGGGTCGAAGACCTGAAAGGGAAAATCATCAGCAAAAAAAACCATCGGAACACCTTCAGGGGACCCCATCCAGGTATGCCGTTGTAAAGAAATAATTAAAAAAATGTTTACTAACCTTTTTTTTCAGCTCTTCATACTCACCGTCCGGGATAGAACAGCCTCCAGCCAATGGTCCTTTCCCATTCTGGCGCCAACTCCCGCCAACTCCTGCCTGCATTAATATTGCATCTCGGTGGGCAGGAGGCAAGTTGCACCACTCGGCCGTCCGCTGACGTCAGCGGGCGGTTCCCGGGGGTTCTCCCCTCCCACCCACTCCACACCAAATGGAAAGTGGCACTGGGCACAACTTCAAGAGGAATGTCGGTGGCAATCGGCGACAGTTGGCGGTAAGGCCATCAATTTCAGGCCCATGGTTAATATAGTTAGCCACTCTGAAATAAGGCCATACTTATAATTATTGTAATTACAAGCTCCTACAAATATGTTTTCATGTAATCCCTCTTAGTTCTTAAATGTTTGTAAGCTATTACTTTATGTGCTGCATATTTTGCTGAATTGCATTTGCTCAAGTGTGGGTTTTACTTTCTACCTTTTCTGAAAGAGGTAAATCATTCTGGGATACAATTCCACAGGTAATCATGCAATAGTTTGAAAACATGGCTATTCTTCATGTGTGAGTCCCGACAGTGAGAGTTGGCAAGCTGTTCAACTTTGGGAAACATTGCAGGTGATGAACCTGATTGTATCCTTACCTGATGTCACTCAGTATAGGCACTGAGGCCTGTGCAGTGGTCCACTGCTGCCCCTGTTGAATTCAACAGTACAGATCAGGGATTGAACCGGAGACCCTGGGGCTTTGTACCATAGCTTTCATATTGCACATTACAGATGTAGATCAGTACGGCGAATTTATCATAAGATGCTCAATCTTCTACATAATTTTGGTTGGAGTCACACGTAACACAAAGGAAGATGGCTGTGGTTGTTGGAGGCCAATCACCTCAGCCCCATGACATTGTTGCAGTAGTTCCTACGCCTAATCAATTTCAGCTGTTTCGTCATTGACCTTCCCACCCTCATAAGGTCAGAAGTGGGGATGTTTGCTGTTTATCACACAGTGTTCACTTCCATTCGCAATTTCTCATATAAGGAAACAGTCCATGCCCGCGTGCAGCAAGCCAGGACAACATTCAGGCTTGGGCTGATAAATGGCAAGTAAGATTCACACCACACAAGTGCCAGGCAATGTGCGTCTCCAACAAGCAAGAGTCTAACCACCTCCCCTTGACATTCATGGCATTACCATCGTCGAATCCCCCATCATCAATATCTTGGGGGTCACAATTTGCCAGAAACTTAACTAGACCAGCCACATAAATACTGTGGCTACAAGAACAGGTCAGACTCACCTCCTGACACAGTCATGAGTGTGATGGAATACTCTCCACTTGCCTGGATGAGTGCAGCTCCAACAACGCTCAAGGAGCTTAACACCATCCAGGACAAAGCAGTTCACTTGATTGGCACCCCATCCACCACCTTAAACATTCACTCCCTCCAACACCGGTGCACCGTGGCTGCAATGTGTACCACCTACAAGATGCACTGCAGCAATGGCACCTTCCAATCTTGTGACCTCCACCATCTAGAAGGACGAGGGCAGCAGGCACCTGCGAACACCACCACCTCCAAGTTGCCCTCAAAGTCCAAATATATCACCATTCCTTCATCGTCGCTGGGTCAAAATCCTGGAACTCTCTATCTAACATCACTATGGGAGTACCTTCATGGTTCAAGAAGGCAGTTCACCACCAGCTTTTCAAGGACAGTTAGGGATGGCCAATAAATGCTGACCTTGCTAGTGATGCCCACATCCTATGAATGAATAAATAATTTTTTTAAAATTGGTATGACCATAACTAAACATGAGTATATGAAAGAAGGGGAAAAATGGGAACGAAGGCCATTCCTGTTAAAAATTGGGAATATTTTGTGTTTAAGAGGGAAAGTGTGTAATGTGTATAAATTTTGCCTTCATTTTAGGAGTATGGAAGACAAATTTTCCTCTGGGTTAATGTAATATCTATTACTTCAATTTGTTAATTCTTTACTTTTTAACTCATGTAAAGTTGAATGTTGTTTTAACATAATGTAATTTTGAAAATTTTCAGGGTTACCAAAGGCTGCTGTAATCACCCAGCTACAGTCTTTGAGGGCTAGTGCTGGCTTTTGTATATTTGGAGTCACCAAGGATGATGTCATCTATGTTTCACTTCCTCTATATCATGGTGCAGCCTCACTCTTGGGCATCTGTGGCTGCATCGAGATAGGTATGTTTGTTTCTGAAGTATGTCAAATGCTTAACTATTGCTTGAAAAAAGGAGAAGTGCTGTCACGAGTTGGTTTACTGTAAAACTGCTGATCTTTACTCATGTTTATTTGGTGCAGTTGATACTATTAACCTCTGGGTCATAAGGCTTTAGGGTCAAGTCCTAAACCAGAGTTTATGCTCATAATCTTGGTTGACATTCCAATACAGAACTGAACTATAGGTGGCACTCTCTTTTGGAAGAGGTGTTAAACTGAGACCCTGCCTACCTATTCTAACCATTCAGATAAACGTTAAAGATCCATAGCACTATTGAAACTTGGGGAAAAGAAAGTAAATGGGATGAGAGTATGTCAAGGATTTTCAAATCCTTGTTTCTGTGGGACTCCCTGCAAATATTGGCACTCTCCCAGGAGTTTTAGGTTCTAACTTCTAAAAGATAGTTGTGCATCCAAAGGCAGCTCACTGATTGCCAGCATTCCAATTTTGAGCCACCTGCCTCGCCGGCACGTGGAGATCATATCCTTACCCAGCATCAGTGAATAGCAATCGAGAATGGGAGCATTAGTTGATCTTTTTTGTCCCCTCTATAGCTTTTGGCAGTGAAACCAATTTAGAACTTTCAGCGTTATGCTAACTGAGATCAATTAATTCAACATAGATGAGAGATCAAATATTAAACCCTCCTGATCTCTCCATCTCAGTAGAGGCAGAAACTGTGAACTCTTCTGAACAATCATTGAATAAGGATTACTTGGGCAAGGTACAAGAGGCCATTGAACCATATGCCAACAAGGATTGAACACTTTCAGGAGAAGAGGGAAGAGGAGAAAGTTAGTGAGGGAAAAGAAGAAATAAGTAAATTATGATAATCTTAAAAACAACCAGAAATACTGGAACTAAGAAGCAAATTCTTCAACATCTGAAAAGAGAAGAGAATGGTTATTGAGACACTTCATTAGAGTGTAGGAAACAGATGATGGATCTCAACCCAAGAATATCAATCTATTTTTTCTCTTTCAGGAGCTGAAGAACTGTTATGTCTTCCAGTATTTTCCCTTTTAAGTTCTGAATGGCTCAATACTGTATTAGTTGGTGCATTTACCCACTGAACTATCTGACGACCCCAAATGTTACCTTGAAAATTGCACTGTGAAATTCTATGGCTTTGTTTTGTTTCAACGCATCCTTGTGTAGGTTGTGTTCTGCTACTGACCTATGCCCCTTGTCTTGCAATTGTAATTGTTGCAGAAGCTCAGGATTATTGACAGTACATGAATGTGGGAGCAATTTCTTGTCACTGCCCGACTGTCTGAAAGGTACATTCTTGTGTTCATTTAGGTGCAACATTGGTGTTAAAGAAGAAATTCTCAGCTAGCCAGTTCTGGAATGACTGTCGAAAGTATAATGTTACATGTTTCCAGTACATTGGAGAACTCTGCCGCTACCTGTGTAATCAGCCAAAGGTAATACTTTTGTGATGGATCTCTTTCCTTCCCATGATTTTAAGAAGTGTTCCAAAGACTGTTTCAGTTCTGTTGCAGGTAGGAGCAGAAGGGCTCGAGATATCTCGACTGACTTCATATTTCCTTCTGCCAAAGCAAATCAGAACTTGTCTTCTGCTAACTTGGGGACCACAAAACAATTGGGTTTAATTTAACTCTGATTTTGTACAATCATTTTATTTCTGGCAGTAAACAGGATCTTATTACCTAGAAATTCGGTTCCGTATTTTCTTGACGCTACGGGTGGCGTTTTGTGTCGAAAATGGTGTCCGCACGTCATGTGCACTCTTCTGGTGCAGACCACGCTGGCTGCAATTTTAGTGAAGTTGTTCGCATCAGTGCAGGGAGTTTGCGCCGGAAGTATGCACAGTCTTCTTCTTAGGCAGTCCCTCGGAGTTCAGGATAACTTGCTTCCACACTAATGAGAGTTCTCATTTGACTGATGAGACCATTGCGGGATCTCCAGTCTCTGTCACAGGTGGGGCAGACGGCGGTTGAAGGGACGGGTGGGTGGGGTGCTTGCGTTGTCGTGCGCTCCTTCTGCTGTTTGCGCTTCGCTTCCGCATGCTTCTAGCGAGGTGTTTGTCGCCTTCCCAGATGCGTCTCCTCCACTTTGAGTGGTCTTGGGCCAGGGATTCCCAGGTGTCGGTTGGGATGTTGCACTTTTTCAAGGAGGTTTTGTGGGTGTACGTGAAGCATTTCCTCTGCCCACCTGGGGCTCGCTTGTCGCGTCGGAGCTCTGATTAGAGCGCTTGTTTTGGGAGTCTAGTATCGGGCATGTGGATGATGCTGCCCTTCCATTGGAGCTGATCGAGCGTGGTCAATGCTTCGATGCTGGGGATATTGGCCTGAGCGAGAACACTGATGTTGGTGCGCCTATAGAAACATAGAAAATAAGAGCAGGAGTAGGCCATTCGTTTCTTTGAGCCTGCACCACCATTCAGTAAGATCATGGCTGATCATTCCCTCAGTATCCCTTTCCTGCTTTCTCTCCATACCCCTTGATCCCCTGAGCCGTAAGGGCCATATCTAACTCCCTCTTGAATATATCCAATGAACTGGCATCAACAACTCTCTGCGGCAGGGAATTCCACAGGTTACCAACTCTGTAAGTGAGGAAGTTACTCCTCATCAGTCCTAAATGGCTTACCCCTTATCCTAAGACTGTGTCCCCTGGTTCTGGACTTCCCCAACATCGGGAACATTCTACCCGCATCTAACCTGTCCCGTCCTGTCAGAATCTTATATGTTTCTATGGGATCCCTTCTCATCCTTCTAAACTCCAGTGTATAAAGGCCCTGTTAATCCAGTCTCTCCTCATATTTCAGTCCTGCCATCCCGGGAATCAGTCTGGTGAACCTTCGCTGCACTCTCTCAAGAGCAAGAACGTCCTTCCTCAGATTAGGAGACTAAAACTGCACACAATATTCTAGGTGAGGCCTCATCAAGGCCCTGTACAACTGCAGTAAGACCTCCCTGTTCCTATACTCAAATCCCCTAGCTATGAAGGCCAGCATACCATTTGCCTTCTTCACCGCCTGCTGTATCTGCATGCCAACTTTCAATGACTGATGTACCATGACACCCAGGTCTCGTTGCACTTCCCCTTTTCCTAATCTTCCGCCATTCAGATAATATTCTGCCTTCGTATTTTTGCCCCCAAAGTGGATAACCTCACATTTATCCACATTATACTGCATCTGCCATGCATTTGCCCACTCACCTAACCTGTCCAAGTCACCCTGCAGCCTCCTAGCGTCCCCCTCACAGCTCACACCACCAACCAGTTTAGTGTCATCTGCAAACTTGGAGATATTACACTCAATTCCTTCATCCAAATCATTGATGTATATTGTAAAGAGCTGGGGTCCCAGTACTGAGCCATGCGACATTCCACTAGTCACTGCCTGCCATTCTGAAAAGGACCCGTTTATCCCGACTCTCTGCTTCCTGTCTGCCAACCAGATCCCTATCCACGTCAGTAGATTATCCCCAATACCATGTGCTTTGATTTTGCACACCAATCTCTTATGTGGGACCTTGTCAAAAGCCTTTTGAAAGTCCAAATGCACCACATCCACTGGTTCTCGCTTGTCCACTCTATTAGTTACATCCTCAAAAAATTCCAGAAGATTTGTCAAGCATGATTTCCCCTTCATAAATCCATGCTGTCTTGGACCGATCCTGTCACTGCTTTCCAAATGCGCTACTATTTCATCCTTAATAATTGATTCCAACATTTTCCCCACTACTGATGTCAGGCTAACCGGTCTATAATTACCCGTTTTCTCTCTCCCTCCTTTTTAAAAAGTGGTGTTACATTAGCTACCCTCCAGTCCACGGGAACTGATCCAGAGTCGATCGACAGTTGGAAAATGATCACCAATGCATCCACTATTTCTAGGGCCACTTCCTGAACTACTCTGGGATGTAGACTATCAGGCCCCGGGGATTTATCGGCCTTCAATCCCATCAATTTCCCGAACACAATTTCCTGGCTAATAAGGATTTCCTTCAGTTCCTCCTTCTCATTAGACCCTCGGTCCCCTAGTATTTCCGGAAAGTTATTTGTGTCTTCATTCGTGAAGACAGAACCAAAGTATTTGTTCAATTGGTCTGCCATTTCTTCGTTCCCCATTATAAATTCACCTGAATCAGACTGCAAGGGACCTACGTTTGTCTTCACAAATCTTTTTCTTTTCACATATCTGTAGAAGCTTTTTCAGTCAGTTTTTATGTTCCCAGAAGCTTCTTCTCGTACTCTATTTTCCCCCTCTTAATTAAACTCTTTGTCTTCCTCTGCTGAATTCTAAATTTCGCCCAGCCCTCAGGTTTGTTGCTTTTTCTGGTCAATTTATATGCCTCTTTCTTGGCTTTAACACTATCCTTAATTTCCCTTGTTAGTCACGGTTGAGCCACCTTCCCCATTTTAGTTTTACTCCAGACAGGGATGTACAATTGTTGAAGTTCATCCATGTGATCTTTAAATGTTTTCCATTGCCTCTCCACCGTCAACCCTTTAAGTATCATTTGCCAGTCTATTCTAGCCAATTCACGCCTCAAACCATCGAAGTTATCCTTTCCTTAAGCTCAGGACCCTCGTTTCTGAATTAACTGTGTCACGCTCCATCTTAATAAAGAAATCTACCATGTTATGGTCACTCTTCCCCAAGGAGCCTCGCATAACAAGATTGCTAATTAGTCCTTTCTCATTACACATCACCCAATCTAGGATGGCCAGCTCCCTAGTTGGTTCCTTTACATATTGGTGTGGAAAACCATCCCGAATACAATCCAGGAAATTCTCCTCCTGGCTACCAGTTTGGTTAGCCCAATCAATATGTAGATTAAAGTCATCCATGATAACTGCTGTACCTTTATTGCATGCATCCCTAATTTCTTGTTTGATGCTATCCCTAACCTGACTGCTACTGTTTGGTGATCTGTACACAACTCCCACTAGCGTTTTCTGCCCCTTGGTATTCCGTAGTTCACCCGTACCGATTCCACATCATCCAAGCTAATGTCCTTTCTTACTATTGCATTAATTTCCTCTTTAACCAGCAATGCCACCCCGCCTCCTTTTCCTTTCTGTCTATCCTTCCTAAATATAGAATACCCCAGGATGTTGAGTTCCCAGTCTTGGTCACCCTGGAGCCATGTCTCCGTGATGCCAATTACATCATACCCGTTAACTGCTATCTGCGCAGTTAATTTGTCCACCTTATTCCGAATGCTCCTCGCATCGAGGCACAGAGCCTTCAGGCTTGTCTTTCGAACACACTTTGCCCTTTTAGAATTTTGGTGTAATGTGGCCCTGTTTGCTTTTTGCCTTTGGTTTCTCTGCCCTCCACTTTTAATTTTCTTCTTTCTATCTTTTGCTTCTGCCCCCATTCTACTTTCCTCTGTCTCCCTGCATAGGTTCCCATCCCCCTGCTGTATTAGTTTAACTCCTCCCCAACAGCACTAGCAAACACTCCACCTGGGACATTGGTTCCAGTCCTGCCCAGGTGCAGACTATCCGGTTTGTACTGGTCCCATCTCCCCCAGAACCGGTTCCAATGTCCCAGGAATTTTAAATCCCTCCCTTCTGCACCACTCCTCAAGCCACGTATTCATCTGAGCTATCCTGCGATTCCTACTCTGACTAGCACATGGCACTGGTAGCAATCCTGAGATTACTACTTTTTCAGGTCCTATTTTTTAATTTAGCTCCTAGCTTCCTAAATTCATCTTGTAGGAACTCATCCCATTTTTTACCTATATCGTTGGTACCTATATGCACCACGACAACTGGCTGTTCACCCTTTTCAGAATGCTCTGCACCTGCTCCGAAACATCCTTGACCCTTGCACCAGGGAGGCAACATACCATCCTGGAGTCTCGGTTGCGGCCGCAGAAACTGTTGTGTTCCTAACACAGATGAGACTGCACACAGGGAGGTTAAAGTAACAGTGACCTCAGTCTTTATTAAGACACTCCAGAGTGAGGAACAGGCCTTAGGGGCAGGCTTATATACAGTGCTCCCAAGGGATGCTGGGATCTCTTGGGACTTCAGGGGATGCACTCCCTGGTGGCGGAACATGGTGGTGCATGCTTTACAGATACACAACATCACTCCTCCCCAAAGTCAAAATGAAAACTATTTACAAGGTGAGGCGGCCGGGATCCTTTCTTTCCCTGTGGTCCGCCTCGGTACAAATGTCTGTTCTGGTGTGTTGGCTGTGTCCTCACTAGCCTGCCAATTTGTTGACCCTGCAGGGTTGCTGGGTGAGCCTGGCCTTGCTGGGCTGTTGGGCGTGATGGTTTCAATTTCCTGGTCCAGGGTGGTGTCGTTGATCCTTTGGGTGTGTGTTGTGGGCTCAAAAAAGGTGGTGTCTGCTATGGGTTGTTCAGGGCAGTCTGCAAACTGCAGCCTCGTTTGGTCCAGGTGCTTTCTGCAAATTTGTCCATTGTCTAGTTTGACTACAAACACCCTAGTCCCTTCTTTAGCTATCACCGTGCCCGCGATCCACTTGGGACCATGTCCATAGTTTAGCACATACACAGGGTCATTCAGATCAATTTCCCGTGACACTGTGGCGCGACCATCGTTTACATTTTGTTGCTGCCGGCTGCTCTCTACCTGATCATGCAGGTTGGGGTGAACCAGCGAGAGTCTGGTTTTAAGTGTCCTTTTCATGAGTAGCTCAGCCGGGGGCACCCTGTGAGCAAGTGGGGTCTCGTGCGGTAGCTGAGCAGTACTCGGGACAGGTGGGTTTGGAGTGAGCCTTCTGTGACTCGTTTAAGGCTCTGTTTGATTGTTTGTACTGCCCGTTGTGCCTGCCCATTGGAGGCTGGTTTAAACGGGGCCGAGGTGACATGTTTGATCCCATTGCGGGTCATGAATTCTTTAAATTCAGCACTGGTGAAACATGGCCCGTTGTCACTGACCAGTATATTAGGCAGGCCATGGGTGGCAAACATGGCCCTCAGGCTTTCAATGGTGGTGGTGGCGGTGCTTCCCGACATTATTTCACATTCAATCCATTTTGAAAAAGCATCCACCACCACCAGGAACATTTTACCGAGGAACGGGCCCGCATAGTCGTCATAGATCCTTGACCATGGTCTGGAGGGCCAGGACCACAAACTTAGTGGTGCCTCTCTGGGCGTGTTGCTCAACTGAGCACACACGCTGCATTGATGTACACAGGACTCTAAGTCAGAGTCGATACCGGGCCACCACACATGGGTCTGGCTATCGCTTTCATCATTACTATACCCGGGTGTGTGCTGTGGAGATCCGAGATGAACGTCTCCCTGCCCTGTTGGGTAACACTACGCGGTTACACCACAACAGGCAGTCTGCCTGAATGGACAGCTCGTCCTTTCGCCGCTGGAACGGCTTGATTAGCTCTTGCATTTCAATGGGGATGCTGGCCCAGCTCCCATGCAGTACACAATTTTTTACTAGGGACAGTAGAGGATCTTGGCTAGTCCAAGTCCTAATCTGGCAGGACGTGACAGGTAATTTATCATTTTCAAATGCTTCCATGACCATCAATAAGTCTGCGGGCTGCGCCACTATCAACAAATTTGCAGGCTGCGCCATTTCCACCCCCATGGTGGGCAATGGTAGCCGATTGAGAGCATCCGCACAGTTCTCGGTGCCAACCCTGTGGCGGATGGCATAGTTATACGCTGATAGCGAGAGTGCCCATCTTTGTATGCGGGCTGAGGCATCAGTATTTAGCCCTTGTATTCAGCGAACAGGGATATGAGGGGCTTGTGATCGGTTTCCACCTCAAATTTGTGGCCAAACAGGTACTGATGCATTTTCTTTACACCGAACACACACGCAAATGCCACTTTCTCAATCATGCTGTAGGCCCTCTCGGCCTTGGACAAGCTCCTGGAGGCATAGGCGACAGGTTGCAACTTCCCCGCAACGTTAGCTTATTGTAATTCACACCCGATTCCGTACGACGACGCATCACATGCTAGCGCAAGTCTTTTACACGGGTTATACAATACAAGCATCTTGTTGGAGCATAAAATGTTTCTGGCTTTCTCAAAAGCAATGACTTGTTTTTTTCCCAATACCCAGTTCTCACCTTTACGCAATAACACATGTAGGGGCTCTAAGAGGGTGTTTAACCTTGGTAGGAAGTTACCAAAATAGTTGAGGAGTCTCAGGAACGACCGCAGCTCCGTGACGTTCTGTGGCCTGGGAGCATTCCTGATAGCCTCTGTCTTGGCGTCTGTGGGCCAAATGCCGTCCGCCGCGATCTTTCGCCCCAAAAACTCCACTTCTGTTGCCATGAAGACACATTTCGACTTCTTCCGCCGCAGCTCTATGCGATCCAGTCGCTGGAGGACCTCCTCCAGGTTTTGTAGGTGCCCGACGGTGTCCCGACCCATAACCGTGCGTGGTACCGACTTGAGTAGGCTCTCCATGTTTCTCTGGAAGACCGCTGCAGCCGAACATGAGGCCTCATCGACATGTGATAGTGTTCGGATGTCATCCCAGTTCTAGCGGATTTTGCCCAGCCAGCTCCTTCCAAGCAGTGTGGGGCCATCGCCCAGGACAATCCAGAGCGGCAGTTCATGCACTGTGCCATCGTAGGTGACCTTGACCATGGCGCTGCCCAGGACAGTGATAAGCTCTTTGGTGTACGTTCTCAGTTTCGTGTGGATGGGGCTCAGGGCTGGTCTGAGTGCCTTGTTGTACCACAGTCTCTCAAGCATCTTTTTACTCATGATGGATTGGCTCGCGCCAGTGTCCAGTTCCATGGCTACGGATAACCTATTCAATTTTAAATTCAGCATTATAGGTGAACATTTCGTCGAAAATGTGTGCACCCTGTGTACTTCAGCATCTGCCTTCTCTCTCTGAGGCTCGAAATTGCTTTGATCCACCATGGACCAATCTGCCTCTGCCACGTGGTGGTTAGCAGTCGAACTGCAAACTCGTTGGAGGTGCCCCATTGTTCCACAGCACTTGCAAACATACCCTTTGAAGCGGCATGAATAGGCTGAATGGAAGCCTCCACAACACCAACAAGGTGTGAATTGCCTTGCATTCATCCTTTGTTGCGGACTCTGAGTAATCTGGGTCACCTGAGGCCTGCTGGCAGTTGCAGACTCGTGGGTTCTGCCCTGTACATTTCTGCTCGCAAACACAATTCCAGTTAATTTATGAACATTGCTAGCACTTGTGTGCTGAGAGATTTGTTTGGTGTTATCACTGGTGGGCATAACCACCTGTGCTATCGCAATGGCCTTACTGAGGGTCGGTGTCTCTACAGTCAAAAGTTTTCATAGGATGGTCTCGTGATCAATGCCCAGTACAAAAAAGTCTCTGAGCATTTGCTCCAGGTAGCCATCAAACTTACATTGTCCTGCAAGTCGCCTGAGCTCTCCTCTGACCTCCCGAGCCTCCTCCTCCACGCACCTTGCTCCCCGACTGACTGCTGGGCCTTTATAGGCTTCTCCTCTGACCTCCCAAGCCTCCTCCTCGACGCACCTCGCTCCCCAACTGAATGTTGGGCCTTTATAGGCCTCTCCTTCGATCTCCCGAGCCTCCTCCTCAATGGAGTTGCAGGGTCTTGCGGAGGCAGCATTGGCGGTACTTCTCCAGTGCCTGATGTACATACTCCATGTCTTTGAAGCATATAGGAGGGCGGTTATCACTGCTGCTCTGTAGACCATGAACTTGGTGCCGGGTTTGAGATCCTGGTCTCAAACACTCTCTTCCTCAGGCGACCGAAGGCTGCACTGGAACACTGAAGGCTGTGTTGAACTTTGTCATCGACATCTGTCGTTGTTGAGAGTAGGCTCCCAAGTTATGGAAAATGGTCCACATTGTCTAAGGCCTCTTCTTGGATCTTGATAATCGGGGGCAGTACTGTGTGGCGGGGGCAGTTTGGGAGAGAACCTTTGTCTTACGGATGTTTAATTTAAGGCACATACTCTCGTAAGCTTCGGTGAAGGTGTTGACGATGGTTTGGAGCTCGACCTCCAAGTGTGTGCAAACGCAAGCGTCGTCTGCATACTGTAATTCAATGAAAAATGATGGGACGACCCTGGATCTGGACTGGAGGTGACGGAGGTTGAATAATTTCTCGTTTGTTCTGTAGATTACCGCCACTCCAGCTTATTGAGGGGGAGATGGAGCACTGAAGCAAGGAAGATTGAGAAGAGCATTGGTGCGATGACACAGCCTTGCTTGATCCCGGTCCGCACATGTATTGGGTCTGTGGTGGATCCGTTGGTCAGGATCACGACTTGCATGTCATCATGAAGCAGGCGGAGGATGGTAACAAATTTTTGAGGGCAGCCGAATTTGAGGAGGACACTCCATAATCCCTCACGGTTGACAGTGTCGAAGGCCTATGCACAGTATGCAGATCATGATGTCAATCTGCAATGCTGATTTGATGCCAGCGCAGCCATTTTCAAGCTAAACGCTGACTTCACATTTCCCTCTCTTTACCTCCCACAGCTGAACATGTGTTCAGCAACAGGAAGGACCTTCCACCAGTGCTATTTAAAGGGGTCATCACCTGCTTTCAGGTTAATAGCTGATTGATTTTTATTGGCTCTTGGTGGGTTTGTCGAGGTATTTCTTGGTTTGCTGTCTAAATTGAAGTTGCTGAAGTGTCCAGGTAATAGTGTGGCAGGTTACTTCAAGGCTTCTGCTCAAACCAGTTGTTCCCAGACATGGGTGCTCTAGTTTGTACTCCCATGGCCTGCAGCATGTTAGGGAGAATGAGCAGAGGTGATGCAGAGGAGGACAAGCTGCTCGAAGAGGGAGGAAGGGCTCTTAGCAGGAGGCCATATCCACCCAGCATCTTCAGGGATTAATTATCTTACCTCAACCTCAGTGAGGAACAGTCCATGTGATATCTTTGCTTCACCAAGGAGGTGCTCACTGAAATCTTCCACCAGTTGCAAGCAGACCTACAGCCTCAGAGCAGGGCGAGGATGGCATTGCCAGTGGCTGTGAAGGTGAGCATTGCAATGAATGTTTATGCATCGGGGTCCCTCCAGGCTGGTGCAGGCGACATTTGCAACATTTCATAGTTCGCCTGTTCACCGTTGATTAAGGGAGGTCACAGAAGCTCTGTATGCATAAAAGAGGTGAATACATTTTATTCTCTCTTGCCAGAGAGAAGCAGGTTGAGCGAGCACGCGGCTTCGCCAGGATTGCAGGCTTCCTCATGGTGCAGGTTGCCATTGACTGCACACATGTTGCTTTTCGGGTGCCACATGTGAACTCAAGAGATGTACCGCAATCGGAAGGGATTCCACTCCTTCAATGCCCAGCTCCTGAGCTACCATACACAGTGCATGCTGCAAATCAATGCTCAGTGTCCTGGCAGTAGCCATGATGCCTTCACTGTGTGGCAGTCCGGTATACTATCTGTATTTGACCCATTTACGACAAACCAGTGTGTGGCTACTGGACGACAAAGGCTATCCGCTGACCACCTTGCTCATGACTCCGGTGCGCATGTGGGAACCATGCATATAATGAAGGCCATGCTGCCACACGGAATATGATTGAGCAGAATATTGGGCTCCTTAAACAACACTTCTGCTGCCTGGTCCACTCTGGAGGAGCCCTGCAGTACTCAGCATAGCACTTTTCAAGATTCGTTGTGATCTGCTGCATGCTGCACAATCTCGCCATCATGAGCGCACAATCCTTGCCACCACGTATACGGTGAAGAGCTGAGGAGGAAGGGAGCAGGCAAACAAGACAGCTCTTATCAGATCGGGCTGCCCGTGAGCAACTGATCCAACTGTGGTACCCAATTCCCCATTCACCCAAAGTCCCACACCTTACGTTCCCTCTGTTAAGAATCATCAGTGTCTTGTAGGCCACAATGTTATAATAAAAGCTACCACAAAACAAACATTCCAAACCAATTCTATACATCAATCCATCCAATATTACAAAACAAAGTCAACTAATCAAAATCCAGGAACTCCCTAATGCAGTATGGGAGTCCTTCACCACTTGGACTGCAATGGCCCATCACCACCTTCTCAAGGGCAATTAGGGATGGGCAATAAATGCTGGCCTCGCCAGCGATGCCCACATCGCATGAATGAATTTTTTTTTTTAAATCACCCTTGTGCCTTCCCTTAGTGCCTGTCTTGCATGTGCCTTTATCTCTCCTACGCAGTCATCATAGTCTGTCCCTCAGAATCGAGGAAGACTTGCTTCCACTCCCTAAGTGAGTTCTTTGATGGCTGAACAGTTCGATACGAGAACCACAGACCCTGTTACAGGTGGGACATATATTCGTTGAGGGAAGGGATCGGCGCGGCTGGTTTGCCGCGCGCTCCTTCCGATGCCTGTGCTTGGCCTCTTCACACTCTTTGCGTTGGGCTCGAAGGTGCACTTTCTCCACCTCGGGCGGTCTTCGGCCAGGGTCTCCCAGGTGTCAGTGGTGATGTCGCACTTTACCAGGGAGGCTTTGAGAGTGTCTTTATAATGTTTCTGCTGTCCTCCTTTGGCTCGTTTACCACGAAGGAGCTCCGCATAAAGCATTTGCTTTGGGAGTCTCATATCTGGCATGCGAGCTATGTGGCCTGCCCATCGAAGCTGATTGAGTGTGGTCAGTGCTTCAATGCTGGGGATGTTAGCCTGGTCGAGGACACTGATGTTGGTCCTATTGTCCTCCCAGGTGATTTGCAGGATCTTGCGGAGACATCGTTGGTGATATATCCCCAGCGACTTGAGGTGCCTTCTGTACATCGTCCATGCCTCAGATCCATACAGGAGGGTGGGTATTATTACAGCCCTGTAGATCATGAGCTTGGTGGTAGATTTGAGGGCCTGGTCTTCAAACACTCTTTTCCTCAGACGGCCGAAGGCTGCACTGGCACACTGGAGGCGATCTTGAACCTCCGCATCAATGTCTGCCTTTGTTGATAAGAGGCTCCCGAGATATGGGAAATGGTCCACATTGTCGAGGGCCGCGCCGTGAATCTTGATGATTGGAGGGCAGTGACAGTGCAGCGGTGACAGGCTGGTGGAGGACCTTTGTCTTACGGATGTTAAGCGTAAGGCCCATGCTTTCATATGCTTCCCACTGATTCTGTAGTTTAGTTCCACTCCAGCAGGGAGCTTGTTGATTGGGAGGTGGAGCATGGCGGCGAGGATGATTGAGAAGAGGGTTGGAGCGATAATGCAGCCCTGTTTGACCCCGGTCCAGACGTGGATTGGGTCTGTAATTGATCTGTTGGTAAGGATCACGGCCTGCATGTCATCGTGAAGCAGATGAAGTATATTGACAAACTTTTGGGGGCATCCGTAACGGAGGAGGACGCTCCATAGACCCTCACGGTTGACAGTGTCAAAGGCCTTTGTAAGATCGAAAAAGGCCATATATAAGGGCTGGCGCAGCTCCCTGCATTTTTCCTGCAGCTGTCGCACTGCAAAGATCATGTCCATTGTGCCCTGTAGGGGACGAAATCCGCATTGTGATTCCGGGAGGAGCTCCTCGGCCACAGGGAGAAGTCAATTGAGGAGAACTCTAGCGACAACTTTCCCAATGGCTGATAGCAGGGAGATTCCCCTGTCGTTGCCGCAGTCGGACTTGTCCCCTTTTTAAAAAATGTTCACAATCACTGCATCTCTGAGATCTCTCGGCATGCTCTTCCCCCTCCAGATGAGAGAGACGAGGTCATGAATCCGCGCCAACAGCGCCTTTCCGCCATACTTTAGCACTTCAGCAGGGATTCCATCCGCACCCGTAGCCTTGTTGTTCTTGAGCTGTTTTATGGCTTTGACCAAAACTGTATATAGTACTTTAGGTGTGGCCTCACCAATACCCTGTACAGTTGTAACAGGACTTTTCTGCTTTTATACTTTATCCCCCTTGCAATAAAGACCAACAATCCAGTTGCCTTCCTGATTACTTGCTGTACCTTCATACTAACTTTTTGTGTTTCATGCACACGGTCTCTCTGTACTGCAGTACTTTGCAATTTTTCTCCATTTAAATTATAATTTGTTTTTCTATTTTTTCTGCCAAAGTGGATAACATCACATTTTTGCACATTATACTCCATCTGCCAAATTTTTGCCCACTCATTTAACCTGTCTATATCCCACATTGCGATCTGTGGATAGTAGGAGTATGCGTGCGCACTAGGCCCGTGCAGCAGAGCTTGATCTATAGTTGTCTTGGTTAATCCTTGCCACTGGATCAAGACCTAGCTCTGTCAAGCCCGTCTAGTGGTTAGTGTGTAATGGCCACCCCATGTTAAAAGAATCCATGCACAGGCATCTTCCACCCTTCAGTATGTAGTTCGGGACCTAGATTGTCAGGTCCCTCATTGAAACACCTGTGAACTCATCTATTTTTGGCGTGGAAGCAGGTCATCCTCGATACGAGGGACTGCCTAATACTAATACTGTATCCCTTTGCAGATTTTTTGTGTCCTCCTCACAATTTGCTTTCCCACCCATCTTTGTATCATCAGCAAACTTGGCTACATTACATTCGGTCCCTTTATCCAAGTCATTAATATAGATTGTAAATAGTTCAGGCCCCAGCACCGATCCCTGTGGCACCCCACGAGTTACTGTTTGCCAACCAGAAAATGACCCATTTCTCCCAGCTCTCTGTTTTCTGTTGGTTAGCCAATCCTCTAGACATGCTAATATATTACCCCCAACCCCTGAACTTGTATCTTGTGCAGTAACCTTTTATGTGGCACCTTATCGAATGCCTTCTGGAAATCCAAATACAACACATCCACTGGTTCCTCCTTATCCACCCTGCTTGTTACATCTTCAAAGAACTCCAACAAATTTGTCAAACATGATTTCCCTTTCATAAAACCATGCTGACTCTGCTTGATTGAATTGTGCTTTTCCAAATGTCCTGCTACTGCTTCCTTAATAATGGACTCCAGCATTTTCCCAACGACAGATGTTAGTCTAACTGGTCAATAGTTTCCTGTTTTTTGCCTGCCTCATTTTTTAAATAGGGGCATTACATTTGCGGTTTTCCAATCTGCTGGGACCTCCACAGAATCTGTTCTGCATTCTGATGCAGCCTATGTAACTAACATAGAAACATAGAAAATAGGTGCAGGAATAGGCCATTTGGCCCTTCGAGCCTGCACCGCCATTCAATAAGATCATGGCTGATCATTCACCTCAGTACACCTTTCATGCTTTCTCTCCATACCCATTGATCCCTTTAGCCATAAGGGCCATATCTAACTCCCTCTTGAATATATCCAATGAACTGGCATCAACAACTCTCTGCGGTCGGGAATTCCACAGGTTAACAACTCTCTGAGTGAAGAAGTTTCTCATCATCTCAGTCCTAACTGGCTTACCCCTTCTCCTTAGACTATGTCCCCTGGTTCTGGACTTCCCCAACATCAGGAACATTCTTCCTGCATCTAACCTGCCCAGTCCCATCAGAATTTTGCATGTTTCTATGAGATCCCCTCTCATCCTTCTAAATTCCAGTGAATACAGGCCCAGTCGATCCAGTCTCTCTTCATATGTCAGTCCTGCTATCCCGGGAATCAGTCTGGTGAACCTTCGCTGCATTCCCTCAATAGCAAGAACGTCCTTCCTCAGAGTAGGCGACCAACACTGAACACAATATTCCAGGTGAGGCCTCACTAAGGCCCTGTACAACTGCAGTAAGACCTCCCTGCTCCTATACTCAAATTCTCTAGCTATGAAGGCCAACATACCATTTGCCTTCTTCACCGCCTGCTGTACCTGCATGCCAACTTTCAATGACTGATGTACCATGACACCCAGGTCTCGTTGCACCTCCCCTTTTCCTAATCTTCCGCCATTTAGATAATATTCTGCCTTCGTGTTTTTGCCGCCAAAGTGGATAACCTCACATTTATCCACATGATACTGCATTTGCCACTCGTTTGCCCACTCACCTAACTCGTCCAAGTCAACCTGCAGCCTTTTAGTGTCCTCCTCACAGCTCACCCCGCCACCTAGCTTAGTGTCATCTGCAAACTTGGAGATATTACACTCAATTCCCTCATCCAAATCATTAATGTATATTGTAAATAGCTGGGGTCCCAGCACTGAGCCCTGCGGCACCCCACTAGTCACTGCCTGCCATTCTGAAAAGGACCCGTTTATCCCGACTCTCTGCTTCCTGTCTGCCAACCAGTTTTCTATCCACATCAGTACATTACCCCCAATACCATGTGCTTTAATTTTGCACACCAATCTCTTGTGTGGGACCTTGTCAAAAGCCTTTTGAAAGTTCAAATACACCACATCCACCGGTTCTCCCTTGTCCACTCTACCAGTTGCATCCTCAAAAAATTCTAGAAGATTTGTCAAGCAGGATTTCCTTTTCATAAATCCATGCTGACTTGGACCGATCCTGTCACTGCTTTCCAAATGCGCTGCTATTTCATCTTTAAAATTGATTCCAACATTTCTCCCACTACTGATGTCAGGCTAACCGGTCTATAATTACCCGCCTTCTCTCTCCCTCCCTTCTTAAAAAGTGATGTTACATTAGCTACCCTCCAGTCTATGGGAACCGATCCAGAATTGATAAACTGTTGGAAAATGATCACCAATGCATCCACTATTTCTACGGCTACCTCCTTAAATACTCTGGGATGCAGACTATCAGGCTCCGGGGATTTTTCAACCTTCAATCCCATCAATTTCCCTTTCCCGCCTAATAAGGAATTCCTTCAGTTCCTCCTTCTCACTAGACCCTCGGTCTCTTAGTATTTCCGGAAGGTTATTTGTGGCTTCCTTTGTGAAGACAGAACCAAAATATTTGTTCATTTGGTCTGCTATTTCTTTGTTCCCCATTATAAATTCACCTGAATCTGACTGCAAAGGACCTACGTTTGTCTTCACTAATCTTTTTCTCTTCACATATCTATAGAAGCTTTTGCAATCAGTTTTTATGTTCCCAGCAAGCTTCCTCTCATACTCTATTTTCCTGTTCCGAACTAAATCCTTTGTCCTCCTCTGCTGAATTCTAAATTTCTCCCAGTCCTCAGGTTTGCTGCTTTTTCTGGCCAATTTATATGCCTTTTCCTTGGATTTAACACTATCCTTAATTTCCCTTGTTAGCCACGGTTGAGCCACTTTCCCCATTTTATTTTTATTCCAAACAGGGATGTACAATTGTTGAAGTTCAGCCATGTAATCTTTAAATGTTTGCCATTGCCTATCCACCGTCAACCCTTTAAGTATCACTCGCCAGTCTAATCTAGCCAATTCACGTCTCATACCATCGAAGTTACCTTCCCTTAAGTTCAGGACCCTAGTCTCTGAATTAACTGTGTCGCTCTCCATCTTAATAAAGAATTCTACCATATTATGGTCACTCTTCCACAAGTGGCCTCACACAGCAAGATTGCTAATTAGTGCTTTTTCATTACACATCACCCAGTCTCGAATGGCCAGCCCTCTAGTTGGCTTCTCAACATTTTGGTCCAGAAAGCCATGCCTAATACACTCCAGGAAATCCTCCTCCACCGCATTGTTACCAGTTTGGTTAGCCCAATCAATATGTAGGTTAAAGTCGCCCATGATAACTGCTGTACCTTTATTGCACACATCCCTAATTTCTTGTTTGATGCTGTCCCCAACCTCACTACTACTGTTTGGTGGTCTGTACACAACTCCCACTAGCGTTTTCTGCCCTTTTGGTATTCCATAGCTCCACCCATACCGATTCCACATCATCCAAGCTAATGTCCTTCCTTACTGTTGCATTAATTTCCTCTTTAACCAGCAAAATCACCCCACCTCCTTTTCCTCTCTGCCTATCCTTCCTAAATGTTCAATACCCTTGGATGTTGAGTTCCCAGCCTTGGTCACCCTGGAGCCATGTCTCCGTGATGCCAATAACATCATATCCGTTAATTGCTATCTGCGCAGTTAATTCATCCACCTAATTGCGACTACTCCTCGCATTGAGGCAACAGAGCCTTCAGGTTTGTATTTTTAACATCCTTTGCCCCTTTAGAAATTTGCTGTAATGTGGCCCTTTTTGCTTTTTGCCTTGGGTTTCTCTGCCCTCCACTTTTACTTTTCCTCTTTCTATCTTTTGCTTCTGCCCCATTCTACTTTCCTCTGTCTCCCTGCATAGGTTCCCATCCCCCTGCCATATTAGTTTAACCCCTCCACAACAGCACTAGCAAACACTCCCCCTAGGACATTGGTTCCAGTCCTGCCCAGGTGCAGACCGTCCGGTTTGTACTGGTCCCACCTCCCCCAGAACCGGTTCTAATGTCCCAGGAATTTGAATCCCTCCCTCCTGCCCACTCCTCAAGCCAAGTATTCATCTGAGCTATCATGCGATTCCTACTCTGACTAGCACGTGGCACTGGTAGCAATCCTAAGATTACTACTTTTGAGGTCCTACTTTTTAATTTAGCTCCTAGCTCCCTAAATTCGTCTTGTAGGACCTCATCCCGTTTTTTACCTATATCGTTGGTAACTATATGCACCATAAGAACTGGCTGTTTACCCTCCTCCTTCAAAATGTCCTGCACCCGTTCCGAGACATCCTTGACCCTTGCACCAGTGAGGCAACATACCATCCTGGAGTCTCGGTTGCGGCCGCAGAAACGTCCATTTATTCCCCTTATAATAGAATTCCCTATCACTATAGCTCTCCCACTCTTTTTCCTGCCCTCCTGTGCAGCGGAGCCACCCACGGTGCCATGGACTTGGCTGCTGCTGCCCTCCCCTGTTGAGTCACCCCCCCTCAACAGTACCCAAAGTGGTGTATCTGTTTTTCAGGGGGATGACCGCACGGGCAGCCTGCACTACCTTCCTTCCACTGCTCTTTCTGTTGGTCACCCATTCTCTATCTGGCTGTTTACCCTTTACCAACTCACTAAACGTGCTATTTACGTCATCCTCAGCATCGCTAATGCTCCAGAGTAAATCGGTCTGTTAGGAGCTGCAGGCGGATTCACTTCCCGCTCAAAGTCATTAAAAATGACACACAAGGTGTTATCACTACCTTCAGCACAGTTATTGTTCATTGTAGTTAACTCAAGCTCTTGCTGGTCAACATTGATACACAATTTGAAGTTATCAAGCCTCCTTATTATCACATCTCTCACAAATCCAAGAGTAAAGTAAGGACAGAAGAACCTCTTCTTGAAGATTTTCTTGAGGAATCTTTCAGTTTTTTCACCATAATAAACCTTTGATGGCATATTGTATGCGTGGTGCAGATGGCTAGTGTAGAATTTCTTTGACTTCTTGCACTGAATTAAACGAAACTGATTGACACCTTTACTGGCAGATTCCAGTGTTGCATCAGACGCAATTGCTGGTCCTGCTACTGAACTAGTTACACTCACATCACTTTCTTTGGGCTGGATTTTCGGCTTTTCTGATTTCAGGTGTATTAATCGCAGTAGGGCAGGAAAGATACTGCATGAAAAGAGTTTGCACCCTCGACTGGGAAATTTCGCAAAAAATGTGGATCCATAATCAGGGGCATTAAATCAGGTGGTATACAACGGACTTTGTGAGGCCGAGCCGAAAATCGCAGCGTTAAAAAAGTTTTGTTGTTTAGTAACCTGCAACACAATGTTGTATATTGTATGGTTTTAATATAGTGGGAGGAGTTTCTGTGACTTTGTTGCAGTAAAATTTATGATTCATCATTTGCCATTGGTATTTTGTGCATCATTCTAATGTTCACCGGAGATGTGCCTTTATGGGAGCACATAGCGTGTCCAGTATTAGCTCCATCCTTCAGTTTCTTCTCTTTAGGAGAGCTGGTTCATTATGCGCTAGTGATGTGCAACTCTTGACAGCAGCATCTCCGTGTTGCCTCCCCCGTGGATGGTGTGGCTAGCCAATGGGGGTCTCGACAGGCTCCTCTTCGTCGTCCTCCTCCTCCTGAAGTGGGCCTGCAATCCCCACTGGCAATGCCTGGCCCCTCATGATGGCCAGGTTGTACAGCATGCAGCACACCACAATGAATTTGAATATCTGTTGAGTGGAGTATTGAAGGCTGCCTCCAGAGCGGACCAGGCATCGGTCTGCCTGCAGGCGATGACATATCTCTTGTCTGCACTTCCTTTCAGAAACGCAACCTTCTCACACACTGCTCATCAGGGAGGTATGAGCGTTGGTGCCTGTAAACCCGTGGGAGTTAAGCCCTCCTCCCCAAATGTCTTCGGCCTCTCATCATCCGTGGGCCGACATGGACAAGAGCCCTTCTTCTAGCTTGACGCAGCCTGGCATTAGCATAAAGCATGATACGCTGGCGAACTACTAATACCTCCATTCAATGTTCTCACTCACCATGTGAGGACACTGTAATGGCAGATAAAAGTGGCATTTGCAAATTGGAACTTCATGAGCCTGATATATGCAATTGCTGCAGTCAATGTGACCTGCGATGTAGGATCCTCATCCCTCCATTTAAAAGTGCTGCCAGTACCACCAGCTGCACCCTGGGAACGCTTGTTTTTTCATGTGTTTCCTTAGGGCTGAATTTTGCATCCAGGGCGCAAGCGGAGTGTTGCACGATGATTGACATCATAATCTCAGTGAAACTGGAGGGCAGGACAGTAAGTTTTTGCACCGCTGCAAACCATGAGCCGAATTTACCGGCCGTGCACTAAAACCTGGACATCTGACATAATGCCCAAAAACAGTATTTACCATCCCACCGGCGTGCAAACAGAGGTGCAGAAGGGCTGAAAATCCAGTTCAATGTTCACTAATTCTTGCATAATCACACAGCTGATATTTCATACTTAACAAGGATTCCATTTTAATCCATTACTCTTGTGTTGTTCTCCTCTGAAATGGATAAATAGTCCCTCTTGGAACCCTGTGATAACAGCTGCTGAAGAAACCTACAAAGAGTCGGATGGAGCTAGGCACTGATCTGCAATTATCTTAACAATAGAATATCTGCTATTAGTTTTGCAAATGTTTCCTGTGCTTGCCTATCGGGACTTTGGCACGAAAATCTAGGCTGACACTGCAGTGCAGAGCTGAGAGAGCACTGCACTGTCGGAGATGCCATCTTTCGGATGAGACATTAAACCGAGGCCTTGTCTGCGCTCTCAAGGTGAACGTAAAAGATCCCATGGCACTATTTCAAAAAAGAGCAGGGGCATTATCCCTGGTGACCTGGCCAATATTTATTCCTCAATGAACATAAAAACAATTTAACTGGTCATTATCACATTGTGCAAATTGGCTGCCGCGTTTCCACTTGGACATTTCTGAAATTCCAGCTTTGATCTCGTGGTCTCCCACCAGAATTGTGTGAAAGAATTTGAAATAATTTCCAATTAACATTGTTACAATTCAGACCCTCTCTCAACATGTGTTCCCTATGAGCTGAAACATATGCTTTTCAGCATATGTGAATTGAAGTACGTATCTTGCCTCAGGACTAACAGTGAATCCTTGTCCTGCTAGATTATGCACTGGATACCCCGGGTATACTCCCCTGATCTCGTCGATAAGTGGAAATATCGCAGAACCCAATTTGTTTAGAAGAGTTAAGAATATCTAGAGGGAAAAGGAATATAGCAGGGATATAGATTATATAAATATTTCTAAACTATAAAGATTGAAATCCAATCATGTCTTTAAAATATAATTTTCAAAGCACAAATTTTTTATAATGCAATGAACTGTATGTCTTCCCGGTATGATGATTGTATCATCACGGCCACCCCCTTCACTGGGTCATCTCACGTGACCTCGCTACTTCCATTGTGTCAATCACAGATATGGCCATCTCCGATCTCTTCCTTGAATCGCTCTTTACCCACATCTTCCTTCCTTCTCCCAATCATGCTCCCTTCTGTGTTCCCCTCTGGAAAAAAACTCTCCTCCAATTTACTTACAGCTGCACAAAATCCCAACTGTCTGGCGTTTGGCCCTCCATTCACCTCTACATGTCTGCAGCTACCGATCTGCTCAACCACACCCTCATCTCCACCTTTGATGCACTAGACCCCATTTTACTCTCTCTCACCCTAGTCATTCTCCCTGGTACGGCCCTTATCTCTGCACTCGTCTGGTTCCATTTTTATCTGTCCAGTCAAAGCCAGAGAATCACCTGCAATGGCTTCTCTTCCTGCTCCCACACCATTAACTCTAGCTTCCCCCAAGGATCTATCCTTGGCTCCCTCCTATTTCTCATCTGTTTCCCCATGTACACTGATGACACCCAGCTCTATCTCATCATCACAACTCTTGGGGGCATTACCAAATTTCGCTGCCGAGGCCTATATTCTCGAGTTTAAAAGAACGTGAGGTGATCTCATTGAAACATACAAAATGTTTACAGGCCTTGCTAGGGTAGATGCAGGAACGATGTTTCCCCTGTCTGGGAAGTCCAGAACCAGGGATCACAATCTCAGAATAAGGGGACGGCCATTTAGGACTGAGATGCGGAGAAATGTCTTTACTCGGAGGGCGGTGAATCTTTGGAATTCTCTATCCCAAAGGGCTGTGGAGGTTCAGGCGTTGAGTATATTCAAGGCAGAGATTGATAGATTTTTGGATATAAAGGGAATCAAGGGATATGGGGATAGTGCAGGAAAGTGGAGTTAAAAAAGAAGATCAGCCATGATCTTATTAAATGGCGGAGCAGGTTCAAAGGGCCAAATGCCTACTCCTGCTCCTGTTTCTTATGTTCTTATGTTTATGATCCCTCCATCGTCTCTAAATTGTCAGACTGCTTGTACTACATCCATAGAAACATAGAAATTAGGTGCAGGAGCAGGCCATTCGGCCCTTCGAGCCTACACCGCCATTCAATAAGATCATAGCTGATCATTCAACCTCAGTACCCCTTTCCTGCTTTCTCTCCATACTCCTTGGTCCCTTTGGCCGTAAGGGCCTTTTCTAACTCGCTTTTGAATATATCTAACGAACTGGCCTCAACAACTTTCTGTGGCAGAGAATTCCACAGGTTAACCACTCTCTGAGTGAAGAGGTTTCTCCTCATCTCGGCCCAAAAGGGTTAATCCATATTCTTTGACTGTGATCCCTGGTTCTGGAACTCCCCAGCAACGGGAACATTCTTCCTGCCTCTAACCTGTGTCCAATCCTGTCAGAATTTTATATGTTTCTATGAGATCCCCTCTCATTCTTCTAAACTCCAGTGGATGCAAGCCCAGTTGATCCAGTCTCTCCACATATCTCATTCCTGCCATCCCAGGAATCAATTTGGTGAACTTTCGCTGTACTCCCTCAATAGCAAGAAAGTCCTTCCTCAGATTAGGGGATCAAAAATTAATATTCCAGGTGTGGCCTCACCAAGACCCTGTACAACTGCATTAAGACCTCCCTGCTCCTATACTCAAATCCTCTAGCTATGAAGGCCAACATGCCATTTGCCTTCTTCACTGCCTGCTGTACCTGCATGCCAAACTTCAAAGACTGATGTACCATGGCACCCAAGTCTCGTTCCACCTCCCCTTTTCCTAATCTATCACCATTCAGATAATATTCTGTCTTCCTGTTTTTGCCACCAAAGTGGATAACCTTACATTTATCCACATTATACTACATCTGCCATGCATTTGCCCACTCAGCTAACCTGTCCAAGTCACCCGGCAGTCTCTTCGCATCCTCCTCACACCGCCACCCAGCGTAGTGTCATCTGCAAACTTGGAGATATTACATTCAATTCCTTCATCTAAATCATTGATGTATATTGTAAATAGCTGGGGTCCCAGCACTGAACCCTGCGGCACCCCACTGGTCACTGCCTGCCATTCTGAAAATGACCCGTTTATTCCGACTCTCTGCTTCCTGTCTGCCAACCAGTCAATACATTACCCCCAATACCATGTGCTTTAATTTTGCACACTCATCTCTTGTTGGGACCTTGCCAAAAGCCTTTTGAAAGTCCAAATACACCACATCCACTGGTTCTCCCTTGTCCACTCTACTTGCTACATCCTCAAAATATTCTAGACGATTTGTCAAGCATGATTTCCCTTTCATAAATCCATGCTGACTTGGACCGATCCTGTCACTGCTTTCCAAATGCGCTGCTATTTCATCTTTAACAATTGATTCCAACATTTTCCCCACCACCGATGTCAGGTTAACTTGTCTATAATTCCCTGTTTTCTCTCTCCCTCCTTTTTTAAAAAGTGGTGTTATATTAGCTACCTTCCAGTCCATAGGAACTGATCCAGATTCAATAGAATGTAGGAAAATGATCACCAATGCATCCACTATTTCTAGGGTCACTTCCTTAATTACTCTGGGATGCAGACAATCAGGCCCTGGGGATTTATCAGCCTTCAATCCCATCAATTTCCCTAACACAATTTCATGACTAATAAGGATTTCCTTTAGTTCCTTCTTTTCGCTAGACCCGCGAACCCCGAGTATTTCCGGAAGGTTATTTGTGTCTTCCTTAGTGAAGACAGATCCAAAGTATTTGTTCAGCTGGTCTGCTATTTCTTTGTTCCCCATTATAAATTCACCTGATTCTGTCTGCAAAGAACCTATGTTGATCTTTACTAATCTTTTTCTCTTCACATATCTATAGAAGCTTTTGCAGTCAGTTTTTATGTTCCCTGCAAGCTTCCTCTCATACTTTATTTTCCCCCTCCTAATTAGACCCTTTGTACTGGATCAGCAGAAATTTCCTCCAACTAAATATTGGGAAGACATAAGAACATAAGAAATAGGAACAGGAGTAAGCCATACGACCCCTCGAGCCTGCTCCGCCATTCAATAAGATCATGGCTGATCTGATCATGGATTCAACTCCACTTTCCCGCCCGCTCCACATAACCCCTTATCCCCTTATCGTTTAAGAAACGGCCTATTTCTGTCTTAAATTTATTCAATATCCCAGCGTCCACAGCTCTCTGAGGCAGTGAGTTCCACAGATTTACAACCCGTTGAGAGAAGAAATTTCTCCTTATCCCTTTTTTAAATGGGTGGCCCCTTATTCTAAGATTATTACCTCTAGTTCTAGTCTCCCCCATCAGTGGAAACATCCTCTCTGCATCCACCTTGTCAAGGCCTCTTATAATCTTATACGTTTTGATAAGATCACCTCTCATTCTTCTGAATTCCAATGAGTAGAGGCCAAACCTACTCAACCTTTCCTCATAAGTCAACTCCCTCATCCTCGGAATCAACCTAGTGAACCTTCTCTGAACTGCCTCCAAAGCAAGTATATCCTTTCGTAAATATGGAAACCAAAATTGCATGCAGTATTCCAGGTGTGGCCTCACCAATACCTTATATAGCTGTAGCAAGACTTCCCTGCTTTTATACTCCATCCAATAAAAGCCAAGATGCCATTGGCCTTCCTGATCACTTGCTGTACCTGCATACTATCCTTTTGTGTTTCATGCACAAGTACCCCCAGGTCCCGTTGTACTGCGGCACTTTGAAATCTTTCTCCATTTAAATAATAACTTGCTCTTTGATTTTTTTTCTGCCAAAATGCATGCCCTCACACTTTTCAACATTATACTCCATCTGCCAAATTTTGCCCACTCACTTAGCCTATCTATGTCCTTTTGCAGGTTTTTTGTGTCTTCCTCACATATTGCTTTTCCTCCCATCTTTGTAAGTCAGCAAACTTGGCTACGTTACACTCAGTCCCTTCTTCCAAGTCGTTAATATAGACTGTAAATAGTTGGGGTCCCAGCACTGATCCCTGTGGCACCCCACTATTTACTGGTTGCCAACCAGAGAATGAACCATTTATCCTGACTCCCTGTCCTCTGTTAGTTAGCCAATCCTCTATCCATGCTAATATATTACCCCCCAACCCTGTGAACTTTTATCTTGTGCAGTAATCTTTTATGTGGCACCTTGTCAAATGCCCTTCTCTTCATTCCCCGCTACAAACTTCATTCCCTAACCACTGACTCGATCACTCTCCCTGGCAACTATCTGAGGCTGAACCAGACTGTGTCGTATCTGACCCCGAGATGAGCTTCTGACCAAATATCCGTGCCATCACTAAGACCACTTATTTCCACCTCTGTAACATCGTCCAACTCCACCCCTGCCTCAGCTCATCCACTGCTGAAATCCCCATCCATGCCTTTGTTACCTCTAGACTTGACGATTCCAACACAGTCCTGGCCGGTCTCCAATCTTACAGCCTCCCTAAATTTAAGCTGATCCAAAAGTACTCCTCGAATCTTAACTCACACCAAGTCCCGTTCACCCATTACTGCTGTGCTCGCTGACCTACATTTTCTCCTGGTTAAACAACGCTTCGATTTTAAAATTCTCAATCTTGTTTTCAATTCCCTCCATTGGCTTCACCTTTCCTTATCTCTGTAACCTCCTCTAGCCCTACAACCCTCTGAGAACTCTGCGCTCCTCCAATTCTGGCCTCTTGAGTATCCCCAATTGTAATAGTTCCACCATTGACAGCCGTGCCTTCAGCTACTAAGGCCCTTTCTTCTGGAATTTCCCTCTCTGCCTCTCTATCCCTCTTTCATCCTTTAAGATGCTTCTTAAAGCCTACCTGTCATTTGCTCTAATATCTCCTTATGTGGATCGGTGTCAAATTGTGTTTGATAATGCCCCTGTGAAGTGCCTTGGGATGTTTTACTATGTTAAAGGTACTATATAAATGCAAATTGTTGTTGTGTATATTCATGGCAATGCTGTTCCCTGATGCCACAGAGCTCAGATGTTGCCTTTGATGCATCAAAACAAAATGATGAAATGGAGGAGCTTGCAGAATATATCCCAGACTAAGGTGCCACTGACATCAAGCCAGATCAAAGATACTATGGAGTATTCTGAACATAGCATCATTGACGGCAACAGTTCAGAGCACAGGACTGCTACTATCTCCTCTCTGACATAGAAACATAGAAAATAGGTGCAGGAGTAGGCCCTTCAGCCCTTCGAGCCTGCAACGCCATTCAATGAGTTCATGGCGGAACATGCAACTTCAGTACCCCATTCCTGCTTTCTCGCCATACCCCTTGATCCCCCTAGTAGTAAGGACTACATCTAACTCCTTTTTGAATATATTTAGTGAATTGGCCTCAACAACTTTCTGTGGTAAAGAATTCCACAGGTTCACCACTCTCTGGGTGAAGAAGTTTCTCCTCATCTCGGTCCTAAATGGCTTTCCCCTTATCCTTAGACCATGACCCCTGGTTCTGGACTTCTTCCAACAACCTTGGGTGTCAGCGTGCCATGCTGCCAGTGCCCAGTTAAGCATGTTAAGTTGAGGCCATGCATACTTTGATTCTAAAAATGTCTGATTGAAATCTGAAAATAAAATACTGATTGTCCTTCACATGGTCCTTAATTTGGATAGCTCACATTCAAAAGCCGTTGAGGCTTCAACCCAAATGACCTGCCTATTATAGAAACTGTTGGCTGAAACACATTTAAAAGTAGTAATAAACTGACCGAGTTGAAGTTTTCACGTGGGGTAAATTATAGCCAAGAGGGTAAGTGATTGGCTGGTTGGTGAATAGTTTTTCTTTTTTCCTTATCTTGTCAGTAAGAACCTTTTGGCTTTGTTGCCAAATTAGGTTATTTTAAGGGTTAAGTCATGGCAGGAGAGCCCAGACCCATGTCATGCTCCTCCTGTGCCATGTGGGAAATCAGGGACACTTCCAGTGTCCCTGACGACTATGTGTGCAGGAAGTGTATCCAGCTGCAGCTCCTGTTAGACCGCATGACGGCACTGGAGCTGCGGATGGATTCACTCTAGAGCATGCGCGATGCTGAAGATGTCATGGATAGCACGTACAGTGAGTTGGTCACTGCAGGTAAAGATTACAAAGGCAGATAGGGAAAGGTTGAGCATCGGGCAGAGCAGTAGTAGGAAGGCAGTGCAGGACTCCCCTGTGGTCATCTCCCTCCAAAACAGATATACCACTTTGGATATTGTTGGGGGAGATGGCTCACCAGGTGAAGGCAGCAGCAGCCAAGTTCATAGCACCGTGGGTGGCTCTGCTGCACAGGAGGGCAGGAAAACGAGTGGGAGAGCTATAGTGGTAGGGGATTCTATTGTAAGGGGAATAGATAGACGTTTCTACGGCCGCAGCCGAGACTCCAGGATGATATGTTGCCTCCCTGGTGCAAGAGTCAACGATGTCCCGGAGCGGCTGCAGGGCGTTCTGGAAAGGGGAGGGTGAACAGCCAGTTGTCGTGGTGCATATAGGTACCAACGATTTAGGTCAAAAGCGGGATGAGGTCCTACAAGCTGAATTTAGGGAGCTAGAAGTTAAATTAAAAAGCAGGACTTCAAATGTAGTAATCACAGGATTGCTACCAGTGCCACGTGCTAGTCAGAGTAGAAATAGCAGCATAGCTCAGATGAATTTGTGGCTTGAGGAGTGGTGCAAGAGGGAGGGATTCAAATTCCTGGGACATTGGAACTGGTTCTAGGGGAGGTGGGACCAGTACAAACCGGACAGTCTGCACCTGGGCAGGACCGGAACCAATGTCCTAGGGGGAGTGTTTGCTAGTGCTGTTGGGGAGGGTTTAAACAAATATGGTAAGGGAATGGGAACCTATGCAGGGAGACAGAGGGAAATAAAATGGGGACAGAAACAAAAGATAGAAAGGAGAATAGTAAAAGTGGAGGGCAGAGAAACCCAAGGCAAAAAACAAAAAGGGCCACATTACAGCAAAATTCTGAAGCGACAAAGAGTGTTAAAAAGACAAGCCTGAAGGCTCTGTACCTCAATGCGAGGAGTATTCTTAATAAGGTGGATGAATTAACTGCGCAGGCAGCTATTAACGATTATGATATAATTGGGATTACGGAGACATGGCTCCAGGGAGACCAAGGCTGGGAACTCAACATCCAGGGTTATTCAACATTCAGGAAGGATAGACAGAAAGGAAAAGGAGGTGGGGTAGCGTTGCTGGTTAAAGAGGAAATTAACGCAATAGTAAGAAACCTTTAGCTTGGTTGATGTGGAGTCTGTATGGGTAGAGCTGCGGAATACCAAAGGGCAGAAAACATGAGTGGGAGTTGTGTACACACCACCAAACAGTAGTAGTGAAGTTGGGGATGGCATCAAACAAGAAATTAAGAATGCGTGCAATAAAGGTATAGCAATTATCATGGGTGACTTTAATCTACATATAGATTGGGCTAACCAAGATGGTAGCAATGCGGTGGAGCAGGATTTCCTGGAGTGTATTGGGGATGGCTATCTAGACCAATATGTTGAGGAATCAACTAGAGAGTGGGCCATCTAGACTGGGTGTTGTGTAATGAGAGAGGAATAATTAGCAATCTTGTTGTGCAAGGCTCCCTAGGGAAGAGTGACCATAATATGGTAGAATTATTTATTAAGGTGGAGAGTGACAATGTTAATTGAGAGACTAGTGTTAAATCCAAGCAAGAGGCATATAAAATAGCCAGAAAAAGCAGCAAACCTGAGGACTGGGAAAAATGTAGAATTCAGCGGAGGAGGACAAAGGGTCAAATTTGGAGGGGGAAAACAGAGTATGAGAGAAAGCTTGCAGGGAACATAAAAACTGACTGCAAAAGCTTCTATAGATATGGGAAGAGAAAAAGATGAGTTAAGACCAACGTAGGTCCTTTGCAGTCAGAATCAGGTGAATTTATAATGGGGAACAAAGAAATGGCAGACCAGCTGAACAAATACTTTGGATCTGTCTTCACTAAGGAAGACACAAATAACCTCCCGGAAATATTAGGGGTTCGAGGGTCTAGCGAAAAAGAGGAATTGAAGGAAATCTGGATACATTGCTTAATTGCGAGCATGTATTTCATCTGTGAATGCAGGACTCGAAGTCCGCATCAATACCGGGCCATCATACATGGGATCTGGCTATCTATCGCTTTCATCATTACGATGCCTGGGTGAGTACTGTGGAGGTCATTGATGAAGGTGTCTCTGCCCTTCTTAGGGACCACTACTCGATTGCCCCACAGAAGGCAGTCTGCCTGTGTGGTGTATGTAGCACACAAATCACTGACTCCACACGGCCTGATGTAAATCTAACTGCTGTGACCTTCGTCCTTTATTGTTCAGCTCCAGAGTGCCTCCCAGGTGTGGTGCTCAGCCTTATATAGCCTTTGTTACAGGTACTACCAGGGTTTCCCACCGCAGCGCCCTCTGTGGTGTGGCATAGTACTTACAATACATTTAAGGTACTGGGACGATACACACATCATTACATAACATCACCTTCCCCCCCCCCCCCACCTGGACACAGGACGACGATACACACATCATTACATAACATCACACTTGTCCAACGGAAGGCAGGTGGGCATAGACAGTGCGTTAGTATGGTACATATTATCTGGTACATTAATTGGTTATTGACTGGTAGCGGAACCTTGATTTCCTTGTTAGCCGTTATCATTGATTGTACTTCATCCATTATTTTACACAAATACAGTGGCCATTCAGCATAAAAAAAGTAATTCTTATTATAAATTCACTATCTCACATTAACATAGCTCATTTTAGACTCGCTCTGCCAAACAGAAGTCCTTTGTGGGGACCACCTCTTTGTTAGGCTCTTTTAAGACTCCCGGGTGCATTTCCTCTTTAAGGCGCCATCTTTGATGCAAGAGGATTCCACGAGGCTTCTCCTTGGGCGCCGCCATCTTTGATGCTCTGCAGTTCCGACACGATGCCGCCGCCATCTTCTTCTCCGCCGCTCCGGATGCCCTCCGCCGTCGCAGCCTCTGCTCCCCTCCGCTGCCACCTGACTTGCCGCCTCTCCTGCGGCCATCGTGGCCTCTCCAGCGGCCGCACTTGCTGCGTCCCCCACGGCCTCCGTAGCGGCCTCCCCTGTGGCTGCCATGGCTGCTGCCCGATGCCTCTTCCTCTGCGGGGCCCTTCCGAACCGCCGGCCCCTGGATCCCTCAGCACCCCGCCCGCAGCGCCCCGCCGGCTCACCCCCCCCCCCCCCCCCCCCCACTAGGCCCCTCTGTGCAGGGCTGCGTGCCTCTGGGGACTGGGGCTGCAGGGTCTCTGTGTGAGATCCGGGCCTGGGACTTGCCTGTGGGGATTAAGGCTGCAGGGTCTCTGTGTGAGGTCTGGGCCTGGGACTTGCCTGTGGGTGGATTGAGGCTGCAGCTCCAGCTCGGTCGGCGCTGCTCTCTGGGGACCCGGGGCACGGCAGCACCCCGGGGAGCAGCAGCCTGTGGAGGAATGAAGTCTTCCCAGTTCCCACGGACCTTCCCCATCCACCTCCGGCCGAGGAGTGTCGGCCCATCACCTGCAACGGCCCACAAAGGTAAAGTGTGCGTCTCGTCCCGGTGGGATACCTGCACCATCGCTCTGCCGAGAACAGTTATCAGTTCCCTGGTGTAGGTACGCAGCTTCGCCGTGACCGGGACCAGCTTGGGTCATGCACCTGGGTTAATCCACAGTTTATCAAAAGTTCTCCGACTCATCAACGACGGACCCGAGCCCGTGTCCACTTCCATACTCACTGGGACTCCGTTGATTTTTACTTCACTTATCACTGGGGGCGAATCGTCGGTACACGTGTACAGTCCAAGCACCTCATCTTCTTCTACCTGCCCCTCGCTGAACAGTGGATCATCCCCCATCTCCTCAGTCACATGGTGAGTCTGATTTCTTTTACACATACGCTGAAGGTGGCCTTCAACGTGGCAGGTATTGCACGTGTACTCTGCAAACCTGCACCGGTGAGCCCATGGCTTCCTCCACAGCGCCAGCATGGTGCTGCTTGATTGGCCCCCCTCGGCGGACTCTGAGTTCCAGGATCCCGAGGTCCGTGCTCTCTGCCCCGGGCAGAGCCATGTTCTGCAGTTTTGTCCGTGGTGGGCGCTATCCTGTGGACAGTGCCTGCCAGGTTCGATACTGTGTGGATCATTTGCTTGGTGCTGCAAGTCGAGGTCATATGTGCCCGGCTGATGGCGATGGCCTTTGTCAGGGTGACTGTGGGTTCCGTGGCCAGCAGCTTGTGAAGGAGGCCCTTGTGGCCAATCCCCAAGACGAAAACGTCCCGCAAAGCCTCGTCAAGGTGTGCGCCAAAATCACACGGCGCCGTGAGTCTCCTGAGGTCCGCAGCATATTTGGTGATATCCTGGCCCTCGGGTCTGCAGTGATGGTAGAATTTGTATCTGGCCGTGAGGATGCTCTCCTTCGGTTTCAACTGGTCACGAATGAGTTCAGTCAGCTCCTCGTATGACTTGTCCCTGGCGCTCCCAGGTGCCAGCAAATCCCTGACGAGACAGTAAACCTCATCTCCACAACTGGAGAGCAATATCGCCATACGCTTCTCTCTCATTGCGTATGTGTCCTCCGTCAGGTCGTTTGCTGTGAAGTAGTACTCGAGCCTTTCCGTAAAGGCCTCCCAATCATTGCCCACGGTAAAATCCTTTAGCGAGCCCAGAGTAGCCATGGTTGCGTGGAGTTCGTCCGCTTCCTCGTTGCCAATGTGGTGTATGTAGCACACAAATCACTGACTCCACACGGTCTGGTGTAAATCTAACTGCTGTGACCTTCGTCCTTTATTGTTCAGCTTCAGAGTGCCTCTCAGGTGTGGTGGTCAGCCTTATATAGCCTTTGTTACAGGTACTACCAGGGTTTCCCACCGCAGCGCCCTCTGTGGTGTGGCATAGTACTTACAATACATTTAAGGTACTGGGATGATACACATCATTACATAACAGCCTGTATTGACATTTCATCTTTGCGCCGCAGAAATAGCTTTATCTCTTCCTGCATTTCCACTGGGACACTGGACCAGCTCCCGTGAAGCACACAGCTTTTGACTAGAGATAATGAGAGGTACTGGCTTGTCCAGGTTTTGATCTGCCGGGCAGTGACATGTGATTGCTCACTCTCAAATGCTTCCATAACCATGGCTAGATCGGCGGGCTGCGCCATTTCCACCCCCGTGGTGGGCAATGGCAGCCTACTGAGAGCATCGGCGCAGTTTTCTGTACCTGACCTGTGGCGGATGGCTTAGTTGTATGCGGACAATGTGAGCGCCCATCTCTGGATGCGGACCGATGCATTAGTATTTATCTCTTTACTCTCGGAGAACAGGGATATAAGTGGCTTATGGTCAGTTTCTAATTCAAATTTGAGCCCAAACAGGTATTGATGCATTTTCTTTACCCCATAGACACACGCTAATGCTTCTTTCTCAATCATGCTGTTGGCTCTCTCAGCCTTAAACAGACTCCTGGATGCATAAGCAACCGGTTGCAGTTTCCCAAAATCATTAGCTTGTTGCAATGCACACCCGACGCCGTATGACGATGCATCACATGCTAGTACCAAATGCTGACATGGATCATACAACACAAGCAATTTGTTTGAGCATAACAATTTTCTCGCTTTTATAAAGGCATTTTCTTGGCTTTTGCCCCAAACCCATTCGTCCCCTTTTCATAGTAAGACATGCAGTGGTTCTAACAGTGTGCTGAGACCCGGTAAGAAGTTACCAAAGTAGTTCAAGAGTCCCAGAAACGACCACAGCTCCGTCACGTTCTGTAGCCTTGGTGCGTTCTCGATTGCCTCCGTCTTCGCATTGGTGGGCCTGATGCCGTCCGCCGCAATCCTCCTTCCCAGGAACTCCACTTCAGGCACTTGGAAAACGTACTTCGAGCGTTTTAACCTGAACTCCACGACTAAGAACCTCCTCTAGGTTCTGCAGATGCTCGACTGTGTTCCGACCTGTGACAAGGATGTCGTCCTGGAAGATCACAGTGTGTGGGACCAACTTCAGTAAGCTTTCCATGTTTCTCTGGAATATCGCCGCCGCCGATCGGATTCCAAACGGGCATCTGTTCTAAACAAAAAGACCTTTGTGTGTGTTGATGCAGGTGAGGGCCTTCGATGATTCCTCCAGTTCCTGCGTCATGTAGGCTGAAGTCAGATCCAGCTTCGTGAATGTCTTTCCTCCCGCCAGCGGTGCAAAGAGGTCATTGGCCTTTGGTAGTGGGTATTGGTGCTGCAGGGAGAAACGATTGATGGTTACTTTGTAATTGCCACAGATTCTGATGGTGTCGTCTCCCTTGAGGACTGGGACGATAGTACTGGCCCACTCGTTGAACTCGATCGGGGAAATGATGCCCTCTCTTTGCAGCCGGTCTAGCTCGATCTTTACTCTTTCTCTCATCATGTACAGTACTACTCTCGCCTTGTGATGGATGGGTCGTGCCCCCGGAATTAGGTGGATCTGCACTTTTGCTCCTTGGAATTTCCCGATGCCTGGTTCGAACAGTGAAGGAAATTTGTTTAAGACCTGGGCACACAAAGTGTCGTCAGCGGGCGATAGCGTTCGGATGAAGTCCCAGTTCCAGTGTATCTTTGCCAGCCAGCTCCTGCCGAGCAGCATGGAACCATCGCCCGGTACTACCCGGAGTGCACTGCTCCATCGTAGGAGATCTTTACGGTAGCACTGCCAATTACAGGAATCAGTTGTAAGTTCTTAGTTTTGTGCAAACTGGAGTTAAGACTGGCCTTGAGGCCTTGTTGCACCACAACCGTTCGAAAGTCTTTTTGTCCATGATGGACTGGCTCGCATCCATGTCCAGCTCCATTGACACCGGGAGTCCATTTAGTTCAACATTCAGCATTATCGGGGGACAATTCGTGGTGAATGTGTGCACTCCTCGATCTGAGGCTCTGGTTCATCATGATCCTCAGTAGATCTGTTCTCCTTTGCAACATGGTGGTTTGCAGGTTTAATCGGTCGCCTGCAAACTCATTGGAGGTGTCCCATTGTTCCACAGCCCTTGCAAACGTACTCTTTGAATCGGCATGAGTGGAAACGATGATCACCCCCGCAGCGCCAACAAGGTGTTAATGGACTTGCATTCATCACCCTTGATGGTGGACTCTGAGACATCTGCGGACGTGTAGCTGCAGGTATGTGTGACCTGCCCTGTACGTTATGATTCGAAAACAACATCACTTTGTTCGCAGTACTTGTAGCAGCACTTGTGTGCTGAGAGATTTGCTTCATATTGTCACTGGTGGCAATGAGCACCGGGACTATCGCTATGGCCTTACTCAAGGTTGGGGTATCTACAGTCTAAAGTTTGCAAAGTATGGTTTCGTGGCCAATGCCAAGTACGAAAAAGTCTCTGAGCATGTGCTCCAAATGTCCTTCAAATTCGCAATGTCCTGCAAGGTATCTTAGCTCGGCAACATAACTTGCCACTTCCTGGCCTTCAGATCTTTTGTAGGTGTAGAACCAGTACCTCGCCATCAGAACGCTTTCTTTTGGGTTCAAATGCTCTCGGACCAGTGTGCACAAATCGTCGTACGATTTCTCCGTGGGTTTCGCTGGAGTGAGCAGATTCTTCATGAGGCCATACATTGGTGCCCCACAGACGGTGAGGAGGATCGCCCTTCATTTGGCAGCGCTCCCTGCCCCATCTAGCTTGATGGCCACAAATTATTGGTCGAGTCGCTCCACAAAAGTTTCCCAATCATCTCCCTCTGAAAATTTCTCCAGGATACCCACTGTTCTCTGCATCTTTGGGTTCGCTATCTGTATCTCGTCACCAGTTGTTGTGTATGGAAAAAGAGTCAGACTGGACACTGTGAGCTCAAAGTAAAGTGTGACCGTAATCTTTTAGTGCAGGTCTCCAGAGTGCTTCTCCAACCTGTGAAGCCTCCTTAAATACCTGTGCTCCCAACGGATTATGGGATGAGCCCTCTGGTGGCCGTACAGAGTAAATACAAGTTTACCTATATAACACTTTACTCCCTTATCACTCAAAAATCTGTCTATCTCAGCGTTAAATCTATTCAATGACCCTGCCTCCACAGCTCTCTGGTGCAGAGAATTCCACAGATTTACAACATTCTGAGAGAAGAAATTCCTCCTCATCTCAGTTTTAAATGGGCGACCCCTTATTCTGAAACTATGCCCCCTAGTTCTAGATACCCCTATGAGTGGAAACATCCTCTCTCTATCGACCTTGTCGAGCCCCCTCACTATCTTATATGTTTCAATAAGATCAATTCTCATTCTTCTGAACTCCAATGAATATCGGCTCAACCTACTCAACCTTTCTTCATAAATCAACCCCTTCATCTCAGGAATCAACCTAGTGAACCTTCTCTGAACTGCCTCCAATGCAAGTATATTCCTCCTTAAATAAGGAGACCAAAACTGCATGCAGTACTCTAGGTGTGGCTTCACCAATACCCTGTACAGTTGTAGCAGGACTTACCTGCTTTTATACTCCATCCCACTTGCAATAAAGGCCAACATATACTTGAAAATTAATAAAATGTAGGGCTATGGTGAAAGAGCAGAGGTGTGGTACTCATTGGGTTGCTCTTTCAAAGAGCTGGCACAGGCACGATGGGCCGAATGGCTTCCTGTTCTGTATGATTTTGTTCTATAAAGGAAGCCAGATTATTGTAGAAACCCAACAAGTTCAGGGAAGGAAACTGAAAACCCTTACCCAGTCTGACCTGCATGTGACCCCAGTCCCATACTAGACAGTTGGTCCTTTAATGCCCTCAAGGCCACCAGGGATGGGGAGTAAATACTGTCTTGCCAGTGTTGTCCTCATCCTTGAAACATACAAGAGACAATAAGTTATTATTGTGTAGTGAGAAGGAATTGAGAGATATTGGGAAAAAGTGAGTAGGTGAGGTTGGTCAGTGAAAAGGAGATGGTCTTGTGAAGTTTAAAGGCCAGAAGAATTCTGTTCTTATGTTATTGAGTTTTGAATATTATATGTGTGTTACACTCTTGTGTTGTTCCCACTGAATATCGAACACATCATAGAATACAAAGCAGTTTTGTGGCTGCCTGTTCTGCTATAAACCCGCTGGCTTTTTTACAGGCTAGCACTAAGAAAGCTACGCCTTACATATAACAGATTGTGGAAAACTACCTGTCTGGCAATGTTAATGGTAACAATTTCTGAAAGGAACTTTGTTGGAAGAGGACTTTTGCCCTTCCCTGTGGATTATGGCATATTCCTTTTTGGAGTTTGAACTCCTTTCAAAGAATGATGAAGAATTGTGGGCAATTTAGTACTTTCCTCGATTACAATTGTTAAACACTTCCTAAATCTTGGTAATGTTTTAATACCTGAAATTTGTTTTGTAGTTAAAGGGGATGGAATTGGTTGACATACAGCCCCCGACTGCCTGCGTACTGCTGACATACCACCCATAAATAAGATTTTGGTCAAAAAACACCTACATACTGCTGACATACCGCTGGGCGGAATATTTATCATTGACATACCGCCGAGCCGTATGCACACTGTCCACCGTGCAGGACTGCCCACAGACCGCCCAAAAAGTCCGATTTTCATTGCATACCATCGACATCCCACCGGAGCTGCATACCGTCCTGGAAAAGATGGTTTTACGCGATGGTAAGCGGGCGGGAATGGGCGGAGTGCACGGATCCGCCATTTTGGAAATCAGGAACTGTCAGCTAAAGCAATACCTCTGTATCTCTGAGGTGAACAGTGATTTTACAGTGCGATTTTGATTGGAAAAGTTATATTTACTGTTACTGAGTAACTTATTCAGATAAAAAGGCATTTTCGTTATATTTTATTTATCTCAGCCTATATTGCTGACAACCTGTCTAATGGAGAAACCAGATGTGAGGAAGTTTATTGAGCAGAGTTATAAGGGTATTGGAAGAGATTGCAGAACGACGAGGAAGAAGAGGAGGCCTTACCCACAAAGGATCTTCAGGGAAAAGTTTGACACTGTTCAAGAGTGCTTAAATTCAATTCAAACATTTATGTAAAAATGTAAAAAAAAACAACAATTTTAAAACTTTGTAAAAGCTATAACTATAAAACAACTGCAACAACTTTAATAAAAACTTTAATAATAACTTTAATAACAACTTTACCAAAACAACTTTAATAACTACTTGAACAAAACTTTTACAACTTTAATAAACTTTTACAAATAAAACTTCAGTTACAACAAAAAGACCCTTTACTCTCCCCGCCCACTCTCTCTGCCCCTTCCACGCCCGCGTGCTACCACCCTTGGGACTATTCCCCCCCTTTCTTACTCCCGCCCTTCCCTTTCCCAGTGCCTGTGGGCATGGGTCTCCCCAAGTTGATACCAAGGCGGCGTGCAGCATCGCACCCCAAGTGCTGTTGCTGTCATTGGGGCGGCGGGGGGGTGTCAGACATTGCAGGCGCAATAACTGGGGCTTCAGGAGAAGCTCGTTGTCATGTATTCAACCAGCATTGTAACCCATGTATAATCTGACCTAAGTTGTACACTGTGAGAACAATGACCACTAGGTGGGAGACACTCCTAACCTGGACCTTCAGGTATAAAAGGGGAAGCTCCACCCACCTTCATCACTTGAGTGCTAAGGAATAAAGGACAGGTCACAGACTGACCTCTAAAGCACGGGCCTCGTGTGCATTTATACGATATAGTAAGGACGTATCACTCGTGATGTGGAAGGCGAGGCTTCAGAGCTGGGAGATGGTGTCAGCTCCCCACCCTTAGGTGCTGTTGACCTGACTACTATGGCACGGGGGGGTTCCACTCCATGTCCTGATCCCGTCGATTGCCGCATGGCTTCGACGGCGTCGGTGGTTCGATCCATCGCGGTGATCATACGCAACCTTTCCTCCGACTGCCGCTCTGATAGAGCCGCGATGTTTGTGGCTATTGTAGTCATGGTCTTGAGCAGCTCTTGACCTATGTCGATGCTGACCTGTGACAGACGCACCATGTCCTGGTGCACGCCTACAGCAACCGACCTTTCCTGCACCAACCTCCGTCGCTGCACAAAGGCCCTGCAATGCTGAAGGTGCCTTCCTGTGCACGGCTTGGTCCAGCAGAATCAGAGGACCCATGGGGGAATCCCCTGAATACAGACTCTGTGGTGGAGGATGTTCCAGCTGTCCCATAAGGAACTGGTGTATCCTCCACCATCTCCACCCCCAGCTCCACCTCCACTGGCTGCCGGATCAGCGGCTGTTCCTGTTCCTCTTCCTCTTCGTCTTCCTCATCAGGAGAGGGCTGGTTGACGCCAGAGGTGGAGGCAGTGGGTCTGTCATCTGTGCGCTGTAGTCTGAACCATCTGAGTCTGGTCATACAAAACAACATTTAAAAAAGCTTGGCACTAGGGGAGGGGGTCAGAGTTACATTAGTACATATAACAATGACTTATCGCAGCCGTACTTAAATGTACACCACTGCTGCAGTACTGCATTACATATCACAGACAGAATACATATATGCATTGCGTTACATGCCCCCAACATTCCAGTACATCACATGAGGCCAACATTACAGTGCAATAAACTTACATTTCATTACGTCAGACCAACATTACAGTTACATTACATGAGAGGACTGCAAAACAGACTGCATTTTATTCAACTTACCATCTTCTTGTGTAAGTGGGTCCGCTCCAATGCCGGTAGTGGCACGGTTGCTATCCCAAACCTGGGACAGGGCACGGATCTCAATATCAGTAAGAGACTCCTGGGTTGTGGGTCCTCCTCCAGTGCAACGCTGATCGACTGCTATTGCAGATGTCTTCTTCTGCAGAAAGTAAAGTAAATCAAAATAAAAATCTTCAATCCATTTAACATCGCACAGACACACACACACATTAAAAAAAGCACTGCGTTGATCCTCGTCATTGCCTAAAAAGCATGAATACATCGCTGTAACCTTAAGATAAATAACGTGACACTGAACCTACATTTACAATAAAATCATTACTTTTGCTACCCTCATCAGGTCGTTCCACCTCATATGGCACCTTTCCCCGGTGCGTACCATCGTACTTTTAGAGGACACAGCCTCCCCGATCTCATCCCATATTCGGTTGTACTCCTTTGGGGGGAGGCTTTCAACGACCACTCTTGGTGAGGTCAGAGTATCTCTCTGTGATGTGCTCCAGAAGGGCAGGTAACTCCATCTCATCGAAGGCAGGCGCTTTCAACTTCCCCTCCTTCTCAATGTTCCTGCACTTTGATGTCTTTTTTAACATTGCCATAATCTTTTTACTGGTATGAATTTTGGTTTGTTAAATATCCTTTGTCTTCAAAGTGAAGAATTATTAGTGGCAATATATTTCCACTGTGCTATGTATTTTTAAACTCACTGCCCGTCGACCAACTTGCTGCTCCTTCTCACTCTCTCCTTTTCAACTCACTGCGCATGCGCGGGTGACCCCTGACCCCCAAAATCACGGGTAAAACGCTTGTGTAAAAAGAACCGAAAAAAAATGCGCATGCGCAGTTCCGTACCACACCACTCATCGAACAGAAAATCGATGTCGATCGACTACTAAGATACATACCGGCCGATGCAGACTGCTGACGTACTGCCGGCATACCGCAGAAAAAACTTTAACCAATTTTGTCCGCATCAGTCTCAGCGGTATGTCAGCGGTGTGAAACGGCATACCGCCGGCATACCGTCGAGAAATGGGTAGACCTTGCGTATCGACCAATTTCGGGCTCAAATAATTTGAGAAAGAACTTTGAGTATTGAATATTATGGCAGCAGCTTCTAGAGCTAGCTAGATATAACATTAATATCACATTAACAAAATTAGACATAACTTATTTGTTTAATTTTTTTTAAATGTTTTGGATTAGTTGTAAATTGAGAAGAGAAATATTACCTTGTCATCCCTTTTCTATGTTCCCAGCAGACTAACCCATCTCCAAAATCATGCATTTTTTATAAAAAGGAATCAACTCCAGTTGCTCACTGTTCAATCTGTTGAACGATAATACACGTACAATGTCCTAATCCTATTAAAAAATCCTATTAATTTTAAAGAAATAACTGCCACAAGAACTTCTTTTAAGTTCCACTGAGGTAACTTATTCACTCTATGGAATTAATAGCACTTTGAAAAGAAAAGCCACACTATTGTCTGGTGGTGGGTACCTTATCACTGCTAATCCATGAGAGCACATTTATACCTACAACAGCAACAACTTGCATTTGTATAGCGCCTTTAATGTAGCAAAACTCTTTGTTTTACAGACAGAAGGAGAAAAGAATCACCAAGTGCGCATGGCTTTAGGAAATGGTATAAGGACTGACGTCTGGAAAGAATTTCTACAGCGTTTTGGCAACATTAAGATGTGTGAGTTTTATGGTGCAACAGAAGGAAATATCTTCTTTATGAATTATACAGGCAAATTGGGAGCTGTGGGACGCATCACTTCTTTACACAAGGTGAGTGAAAATTAAGTTCATAGAAATAAAAGATAGACATTTTCTGAATGACCAGGTTTAAATTTCTGTCTGTAAGAGTGACTGATGAATATTGATTATTTTGGGAGTAAATTTGATTGTAGTGGATACTTGTCACAGGGAGTGACTGCCACTTTCCAGCTTTCTGGTGTAAAGTCCTGGTCCCTGCTGACCCATCAATACCTTGTTGCAAATATGACGATGGAGGGAATCTGTAATTTTCGAAACTAACTGGAGTTTCATTTATCCAGGTCGCTCATTGGTGAGTTACTCCTCATGTCTGTTTGCTTGTTGGCGTTAATATTTATGCACTGCTGTGTTTTTATGGAAAATGGCTATATTGCAAGCGAGTTGCAGCTGGAGAAACTTGCGAGGAATTAAATTTCAATTATGATATTTCCAAATATAAAATGGAAAATAATACTTAGTATTGCTTTTAGCCAGTAAAGGTTGAGTATCTGAAATCCGCAGTTCCAAAATTCAGAATGTTCCGGAATCCAGACACCGGGCCGATCTATGGCGGGGTCATCTGGAAACCAGAAAATGTTCCGAAATCCGGACTCCCCTGCCTTGGCGGCCCGATCTCGCCCCGGCCCTCAGCGGCCCGACCTCGCCCCCTTACCTCGGCGGCCTAACCTTGCCCCGGTCCTCGGCCGCCCCAGCTCGCCCCCCTTACCTTGGCAGCCCGACCTCGCCCCCTTAAACTCGGCGGTCCGACCTCACCCCAGCCCGACTTCACCCCGGCCCAACCTTGCCCCCTTACCTCGGTGGCCTGACATCGCCCTGGTCCTCGGCCACCCCAGCTTGCCCCCCTTACCTCAGCAGCCCGACCTCCCCCCCCCCCCCCCCCCCCCCGCCCCACATCTTTACCTCGTTGGTCCGACTTGGCCCCAGCCCGATTTGACCCCGGCCCGAATTCGCCCCCTTACCTCGGCAGCCTGACCTCGCCCCCTTACCTCGGTGGCCCGACCTCGCCCTGGCCCGACCTTGCCCCGGCCCCCTCAGCGGCCCGACCTCGCCCCCTTACCTCAGCAGCCCGACCTCCCCCCCCCCACCCCCCTGCCCCACATATTTACCTCGTTGGTCCGACTTGTCCCCAGCCCGACTTGGCCCCGGCCCGACCTCGCCCCCTTACCTCGGTGGCCTGACCTTGCCCTGACCCTCAGTGGCCCGACCTTGCCCCGGCCCCCTCAGCGGCCCGACCTCGCCTCCCCTTACCTCGGCAATCCGACCCTGCCCAATCCCCCCCCCTTCTGACCATGTCCGACACTCTCCACCACCCCCAACTGCCCCCCCCCCCCCCCACCGATCCCACCTACCTCGGCCCAGGCAAAGACGTTTCGAAATGCGGAAATACACGGAATCTGGAACGGCCTCGATCCCGAGATTTACGGATTTCGGACGTCGCACCTGTATAAGATTATGCATTTTGTTCTAATTTTTTTTGTAAAATCATTATTTAGAATTTGTGTTTTCTACCCTTTCAGCCTACTTGCTACTCACTTATATTTGTGAAAGAGAATGAAAGAGGTAGTATTCATATTGCACCTTATCATATCGCAACATGATTCATGTACATTAAGTTATTTTTGAAATGTATTCACGACTGTTGTGTAGGCAAGAGACAGCTGGATTGGGTGAAAACAATCAATGAAAGGATGACACAAGCAATCACCAAGGGGATTTTAGGTCCAAGCCAGACCCTGCAGGGAGGAGAGTAAACATTTATGGCTGATTCAAAATTAGAAGCCAATAGTGTTTCTTTCCAGCCTGAAAATTGCTCTCAGGAGATAATGAACTAAAATGAACATCGAGGTAGTCAACTGATTGTTCTGCTTAGTTTAATTTAGCAGATCATAGTCAGAAAAACCATTATGAATGAAATTGCCTAAAATAGTACTGAATAGATAAATTTTATTCAACTATAAGTGCCAGTAGAAGAGGGCTGGAACTGTCAACCTGAAAAAATCATTAAGGTCACTGGAGAGCAGTGCCAAGATGGGAGAGAGTTAGTGATGAACTGCAAGAAATAAAAGTAACTCAGACAATCTGATCATTCATTGCCTGGTGTAGTCGTGAGATAATTAAATTTTGACTTTATTACAGGATGTATTCTGCTCAGCAATTAGTTGTACTGCTAATTATTTAACATCTCTGGATAATTTGCATCATTTAAGCAGCAAATTATTTATTGAGGTCTGACAGCAATTTTACTTATTTATTAATCTCCAGGCACATTGTGTATGGGTTGCAATTACTGACTGTAGTCACAAATTATATTTTAAAAGCCAGAATTTGTTGGCATAATAACAGCAAGTTTGATGAGGAAGAGATATCCTGTGGTTGCGAATTGCCACAAACTGCTGGATGATTTGCGTCACTCTGCTGTTAGCCTTGCAAAAATGCCAGCTCGCGATCAACCTCCCATGAGTTTTAAACATTTACTGCATTTGCACATTAATTAACAACAACAAGTTGTTGTATTAATTAAGAATTAAACTCACCGCAGAAAGTTAAGTCTGGTACTTAACATTGCAAGGACCCTTTTAATGACCAGATTTTTGACCCTGCAATGATAATCAACCTCTCCGGCCCAGAAAATGAACAATTGAAACAGTGAAGTCTCATTCCTGCCAATTATTTAACATCTCTGGATAATTTGTGTCATTTAAGCAGCAAATTGTTCTAAGAGATTTTCAAAATTTTAATTGTAAAATTTTAAATTTTATTTTGTTAATTTTCCTTTCTGCCTTTTTTTCTCTCTCTTAATCCAATCTTTCTGTCAGTCTATTTTACTTTTTGCACTGGATTTGACTCTAATTCACCCTATTTCTTACTCTGTCGTGCCTCTGTTTTTTTCTCTATTTTAACTGCCTTCATGTCCGATTTCCATCGGGCAGAGATGGTTAAAATTTCCTCCGGGATGTCAGAACTGAGAGCATCTCTATCTTATGGACTAAAGTTCTGAGGTAAGCAATCATTGTGTATCATTATGAACAATATCACCGAACATCTAATCATGGATGAGTGTGGAATCTAACTGGGAAGCAGTAGAGGTACCAGAATCTATATTCGAGAAATTACTGTTGGCAATACTAAAAGACCAAGGGGCCAAACGTGGTGAAGGCCAAGTCCCGCCCAAGTGCCGCCCAAAAGGCCGCCGATGGCCGCCGAGAAACTGGGCGGTTCTTTGGACGGGAAATTGATGAAAAATAATTTGAAAGTTGGGCCGGCGGCAAATGAGCGACGTACGCCGTCAAACTGGACGGGAGCGGGCAGGAGCTCCCAATCTCGGCGGCAAAGGCACATGCCGCCGAAGTGCCGCCGAGGATTAAGTCGGGCCCACGGAGGGTCGAAGACATTCAAATAAAAATGATTGGAAAAAAGAATTTACCCGGAAGACCTTCAGGGGAACACATTAAGGTAATTCGCTGTGAAAAAAAAATTATTAAAAAGTTCACTAACCTTTTTTTTTAAACTTACCTTGGGGGTTAGACCAGCCTCCTCACAGCAGTCCTTCTCCCTGCTGGCGCCGACTCCCGCCCTCACCAATCCGGCATCTCGGCAGGCAGGAGGTCACTTGCACCACTTGGCTTTTCGCTGACGTCAGCGGGCAATCCCCGGCGGTTCTCCCCTCCCACCCGCTCCAGCCCAGAGAGGAATGTTGGCGGATTTTGGCGGCAGTGGGCAGTGAGGTCATCAATTTCGGCCCCAAACACTTTCATACGAGGTTCCTCTGATCGTTATTTTAATGCAATAATTAACCTAAAGTGTCCACACCCTTACAAAGTCTCTCACTGTCAAAGACTTCTGCAAATTTCCTTCACAAGACAGAAGTCTACAATGCCCCGACCGTCATACAAATCCCCAGAAAGAAAAGGTATACGCACAAATGAACTCAGAACTCTATGTGCACAAGCTGAATTTACATTGCAGAACAATATATTCTCCAAAAAGTGCCAAAAATTCCAATCATCCTATCTACAACTACTTAACATCGTGCTTTTTATGTCAAAGCAAACTGTACAATGAAATTACGCAAATGAAATTTTGCTAAGTCGTTGGAAACGACTTTAAGATATAAATCCAATTGGGGCAAAGTGAAATGTTAAGACGTTGGATAATCTGGGGATATTTGAAGCTTCATTTTTCACCTTTTTAATGTTTGCAAAGAGTTGACCTAACACAGCTGTGCTCTATTGGCTTCATGGAGCTTTAAGCAAATGGGTGTCCAATTGCAGTATATCTATTTGCTGTGCCACTAGGTTTTTATGTTAACTTTGATTTTTCAAACTTAAGCTGAAAGCAGTGCTGTGGCTGGAAAATAATGTTTTCAATTGTGAAACCTAGTACAGTTGAGTCAACTGATGGCAAGAGAATAATGTTGCATATTTTGTTCTTCCACTTGCCCTGGGGATGACTCGAACATTGTGTCTTATGATAGGAAATTATAAAGAGGTTATTGTTCACAGCTGTCTGCTTTTATTCATGCTATGCTTCCTGTTTTTGGCTTGGAACTACAGTTAGGACAAATATTCTTTTCAGAGAAGAATTTACAACACATTAGGTCCATTTTAACACCAGGCAGGCAGGGGAGGAGACAGGAGGGAAACCCCTACAAAGTGTTCAGCCTGAGGCACAGGCCATTTTAACTCCCCAGCCTCATTTAAATACTCCACCACTGTCTCCCACCCAAAGGAAACAGGAGTGAAATCAGGGCCCGACGGACAGGACCAGCAGTTGGGTCGGGTGCCTGAGGATGGACACCCAAAGGAATGGTCTCTGGCAAGAAACTAATGCCTGGGAACCCATTCCCACTTATGGATGTCCAGAAACTGGACCGGCAGGTGGAGAAACAGTCTGGAGCAGGGAGAAAGAGAGAGAGAGATGGAGCAGGGAGAGATGTGAGGTTATGTTGAACAGACTAGGGGCAGGGGAGTTGAGCTTATGGGGGGAAGAGTGTGACAGTGGACTGCGGGTCAGGGAGAGGGAGACGGAACTTGGGGTTGGAGAATGGGAGCTTGGGGGAGAGAAGGAGAATGGGAAATAGGGGTGAGGGGTTGGAGGCTTAGGGGAGAGAGAGAAACATTCAAACTGGAGGTTGGGAGGGATAGAGGCTCGGGTGGCGAGGCCAGAGAATGTGGTGCATGCAGAGTCCAGTATTTCCTGCAGAACTGGGAACAGCAGTAGCAACATAGAATCATAGAAATTTACAGCATGGGAGGAGGTCATTTCGGCCCATTGCTGGCCGACACAGATCTATCCAGCCTAATCCGACTTTCCAGCTCTTGACCCGGAGCCCTGTAGGTTACGGCACTTTAAGTGCACATCGAAGTACTTTTTTAAATGTGATGAGGGTTTCTGCCTCTACCATCCTTTCAGGCAGTGAGTTCCAGACCCCCACTACCCTCTGGCTGAAAAGTTTCTTCCTCCGCTCCCCTCTAATCCTTCGACCAACTACTTTAAATCTATGCCCCCTCATTGTTGACCCCTCTGATAAGGGAAATAGGTCCTTCCTATCCACTCTGGGACCCTCATAATTTTATACACCTCAATTAGGTCTCATAGAAACATAGAAAATAGGTGCAGGAGTAGGCCATTCGGCCCTTCGAGCCTGCACCACCATTTAATAAGATCATGGCTGATCATTCACCTCAGTACCCCTTTCCTGCTTTCTCTCCATACCCCTTGATCCCTTTAGCCGTAAGGGCCATATCGAACTCCCTCCTGAATATATCCAATGAACTGGCATCAACAACTCTCTGCGGCAGGGAATTCCACAGGTTAACAACTCTCTGAGTGAAGAAGTTTCTCCTCATCTCAGTCCTAAATGGCCTACCCCTTATCCTAAGACGGTGTCCCCTGGTTCTGGATGTCCCCAACATCGGGAACATTCTTCCCGCATCTAACCTGTCCCGTCCCGTTAGAATCTTATACGTTTCTATGAGATCCCCTCTCATCCTTCTAAACTCCAATGTATAAAGGCCTAGTTGATCCAGCCTCTCCTCATATGTCAGTCCAGCCATCCCTGAAATCAGTCTGGTGAACCTTTGCTGCACTCCCTCAATAGCAAGAACATCCTTCCTCAGATTAGGAGACCAAAACTGAACATAATATTCCAGGTGAGCCTCACCAAGGCCCTGTACAATTGCAGTAAGACCTCCCTGCTCCTATACTCAAATCCCCTAGCTATGAAGGCCAATATGCCATTTGCCTTCTTCACCGCCTGCTGTGCCTGCATGCCAACGTTCAATGACTGATGAACCATGACACCCAGGTCTCGTTGCACCTCCCCTTTTCCTAATCTTCCGCCATTTAGATAATATTCTGCCTTCGTGTTTTTGCCATCAAAGTGGATAACCTCACATTTATCCACATTATACTACATCTGCCATGCATTTGCCCACTCACCTAACCTGTCTAAAGCACCCTGCAGCCTCCTAGCGTCCCCCTCACAGCTCACACCACCACCTAGTTTAGTGTCATCTGCAAATTGGAGATATTACACTCAATTCCTTCATCCAAATCATTAATGTATATTGTAAAGAGCTGTTGTCCCAGCACTGAGCCCTGTGGCACTCCACTAGTCACTGCCTCCCATTCCGGAAAAGGACCCATTTATTCCGACTCTCTGCTTCCTGTCTGCCAACCAATTCTCTATCCGCGCCAGTACATTATCCCCAATACCATGTGCTTTGATTTTGCATACCAATCTCTTATGTGGGACCATATCAAAGGTCTATTGAAAGTTCAAATACACCACATACACTGGTTCTCCCTTGTCCACTCTACTAGTTACATCCTCAACAAATTCCAGAAGATTTGTCAAGCATGATTTCCCTTTCATAAATCCATGCTGACTTGGACCGATCCTGTCACTGCTTCCCAAATGCGCTGCTATTTCATCCTTAATAATTGATTCCAACATTTTCCCCACGACTGATGTCAGGCAAACCGGTCTATAATTCCCTGTTTTCTCTCTCGCTTTTTTAAAAGGTGGTGTTACATTAGCTACCCTCCAGTCCATAGGAACTGATCCAGAGTTGATAGACTGTTGGAAAATGATCACCAATGCATCCACTATTTCTAGGGCCACTTCCTTAAGTACTCTGGGATGCAGACTTTCAGGCCCCGGGGATTTATCGGCCTTCAATCCCATCAATTTCCCTAACACAATTTCCTGGCTAATAAGGATTTCATTCAGTTCCTCCTTCTCACTAGACCCTCGGTCCCCAAGTATTTCCGGAAGATTATTTATGTCTTCCTTCGTGAAGACAGAACCAAAGTATTTGTTCAGTTGGTCTGCCATTTCTTTGTTCCCCATCATAAATTCACCTGAGTCCGACTGCAAGGGACCTACGTTTGTCTTCACTTATCTTTTTCTCTTCACATATCTATAGAAGCTTTTGCAGTCAGTTTTTATGTTCCCAGCAAGCTTCCTCTCATACTCTATTTTCCCCCTCCTAATTAAACCCTTTGTCCTCCTCTGCTGAATTTTAAATTTCTCCCAGTCCTCAGGTTTGCTGCTTTTTCTGGCCAATTTATATGCCGCTTCCTTGAATCTAACACTATCCTTAATTTCCCTTGTTACCCCTCAGCCTCCTCTGTTACAAAGAAAACAAATCCAGCCTATCCAATCTTTCCTCATAGCTAAAATTCTCCAGTCCAGGCAACATCCACGTAAATTGCCCCTGTACCCTCCTGTATTGTGGTGAGCAGAACTGTACGCAGTACTCTATCTGTGGACTAACTAGTGTTTTATATAGTTCAAGCATAACCTCCCTGCTGTTGTATTCTGTGCCTCGGCTAATAAAGGCAGGTATTCCGTATGCCTTCTTAACCACATTATATATCTGGCCTGCTGCCTTCAGGGATCTATGGACCTGCAATCTACACTTTTCAGTGTCGTACCATTTAATGTGTATTCCCTTACCTTGTTAGCCCTCCCCAAATGCATTACCTCCGGATTGAATTCCATTTGCCACTTTTCTGCACACCTGACCAGTTCATTGATATCTTCGTGCAGTCTATAGTTTTTTTTTCTTCATTATCAATCACACAGTCAATTTTTGTATCATCTGCAAACTTCTTAATCATACCCCCAACATTCAAGTCTAAATCATTGATATATACCACAAAAAGTAAGGAACCTAGTACTGAGCCCTGCGGGACCCCATTCGAAACAGCCTTCCAGTCACACTAACACCCATCAACCATTACGGTTTGCTTCCTGCCTCTGAGCCAATTTTGAATCCAACTTGTCACTTTGCTTGGATCCCATGGGCTTTTACTTTTGTGACCAGTCTGCCATGTGGGACCTTAACAAAAGCCTTGCTGAAATCCATATACACCACATCAAATGCACTACTTTCATCAACCCTCTTTGTTACCTCCTCAAAAAATTCAATCAAGTTGGTCAGACACAACCTTCCCTTAACAAATCCATGCTGACTGTCTTTGATTAATCCATGCCAGGGCAGAAAACACTAGTGGGAGTTGTGTACCGACCACCAAACAGTAGTAGTGAGGTTGGGGACAGAATCAAACAAGAAATTAGGAATGCGTGCAATAAAGGTACAGCAATTATCATGGGCGATTTTAATCTGCATATAGTGTGGGCTAACCAAACTGGTAGCAGTACGGTGGAGAAGGATTTCCTGGAGTTATTAGGGATGGTTTTCTAGACCAATATGTCGAACAATCAACTAGAGGGTTGGCCATCCTAGACAGGGTGATATGTAACGGGAAAGGACTAATTAGCAATCTTGTTGTGCGAGGCCCCTTGGGGAAGAATGACCATAATATGGTAGAATTCTTTATTAAGATGGAGAGTGACACAGTTAATCCAGAGACGAGGGTCCTGAACTTAAGGGAAGGTAACTTCAATGGTATGAAACGTGAATTGGCTAGAATAGACTGGCGAATGATACTTAAAGGGTTGATCGTGGATAGGCAATAGCAAACATTTAAAGATTACAGGGATGAACTTCAACAATTGTACATCCCTGTCTGGCGTAAAAACAAAACGGGGAAGGTGGCTCAATCGTGGCTAACAAGAGAAATTAGGGATAGTGTTAAATCCAAGGAAGAGGCATATAAATTGGCCAGAAAAAGCAACAAACATGAGGACTGGGAGAAATTTAGAATTCAGCAGAGGAGGACAAAGGGTTTAATTAGGAGTCGGAAAATAGAGTATGAGAGGAAGCTTGCTGGGAACATAAAAACTGACTGCAAAAGCTTCCAAAGAGAAAAAGATTAGTGAAAACAAGCGTAGGTCCCTTGCAGTCAGAATCAGGTGAATTTATAATGGGGAACAAACAAATGGCAGACCAATTGCACAAATACTTTTGTTCTGTCTTCACGAAGGAAGACATAAATAACCTTCCGGAAATACTTGGGGACCGAGGGTCTAGTGAGAAGGAGGAACTGAATGAAATCCTTATTAGCCAGGAAATTGTGTTAGGGAAATTGATGGGATTGAAGGCCGATAAATCCCCAGGGCCTGAAAGTCTGCATCCCAGAGTACTTAAGGAAGTGGCCCTAGAAATAGTGGATGCATTGGTGATCATTTTCCAACAGTCTATCAACTCTGGATCAGTTCCTATGGACTGGAGGGTAGCTAATGTAACACCACTTTTTAAAAAAGGAGGGAGAGAGAAAACGTGTAATTATAGACTGGTTAGCCTGAAATCAGTCGTGGGGAAAATGTTGGAATCAATTATTAAAGATGAAATAGCACCGTATTTGGAAAGCAGTGACAGGATCGGTCCAAGTCAGCATGGATTTATGAAATGGAAATCCTGCTTGACAAACCGTCCAGAATGTTCTGAGGATGTAACTAGTAGAGTGGACAAGGGAGAACCAGTGTATGTGGTGTATTTGGACTTTCAAAAGGCTTTTGACAAGGTCCCACACAAGAGATGGTGTGCAAAATGAAAGCACATGATATTGGGGGTAATGTATTGACGTGGATAGAGAACTAGTTGGCAGACAGGAAGCAGAGAGTTGGGATAAACGGGTCCTTTTCAGAATGGCAGGCAGTGACTAGTGGGGTGGCGCAGGGCTCAGTGCGGGGACCTCAGCTCTTTACAATATACATTAATGATTTAGATGAGGGAATTGAGTGTAATATCTCCAAGTTTGCAGATGACACTAAGCTGGCTGGCGGTGTGAGCTGTGAGGAGGATGCTAAGAGGCTGCAGGGTGACTTGGACAGGTTAGGTAAGTGGGCAAATGCGTGGCAGGTGCAGTATAATGTGGATAAATGTGGGTGTCATGGTACACCAGTCATTGAAGGTAGGCATGCAGGTGCAGCAGGCGGTGAAGAAGGCAAATGGCATGTTGGCCTTCATAGCTAGGGGATTTGAGTATAGGAGCAGGGAGGTCTTACTGCAGTTGTACAGGGCCTTGGTGAGGCCTCACCTGGAATATTGTGTTCAGTTTTGGTCTCCTAATCTGAGGAAGGACATTCTTGCTATTGAGGGAGTGCAGCAAAGGTTCACCAGACTGATTCCCGGGATGGCGGGACTGACATATGAGGAGAGGCTGGATCGACTGGCCTGTATTCACTGGAGTTTAGAAGAATGAGAGGGGATCTCATAGAAACATATAAGATTCTGACGGGACTGGACAGGTTAGATGTAGGAGGAATGTTCTCGATGTTGGGGGAGTCCAGAACCAGGGGTTACAGTCTAAGGATAAGGGGTAAGCTATTTAGATCTGAGATGAGGAGAAACTTCTTCACTCAGAGAGTTGTTAACCTATGGAATTCTGTACCGCAGAGCGCTGTTGATGCCATTTCATCAGATATATTCAAGTTAGATATGGCCCTTGCAGCTAAAGGGATCAAGGGGTATGGAGAGAAAGCAGGAAAGGGGTACAAAAGTGAATGATCAGCCATGATCTTATTGAATGGTAGTGCAGGCTCGAAGGACCGAATGGCCTACTCCTGCGCCTATTTTCTATGTTTCTAAATGAAGATTTATCATGTCCCTCAGAATTTCATCCAATAATTTGCCCATCACCAAAGTTAGGCTGATTAGCCTGTAATTACTCGCTCTATCCCTTTCTCAATTTTTAAACAAAGCTACAACGTTAGCAGTCCTCCAGCACCAGGATTGGAAAATTATGGTCAGAGCCTCTGCTATTTCCTCTTTTGCTTATTTTAATAGCCTGGGATACATTTAATCCGGGCCTGTTATTTATCCACTTTCAAAGCTTCTAAGCCCTGAATAATTCCTCTCTCACTATGTTTATTGAATCTAATATTTCACACTCCTCCTCCATGATTGCAATGTCTGCATCGCCCCTCTATTTTGTGAAAATAGACAGAAAAAAATCATTAAGAACCACATTCACATCTTCCGCCTCCACATACAGATTATCTTTATGGTCTCTATTCGGCCCTAATCTTTCTTTAGTTATCCTGTTGCTCTTAATGTTTTTATAAAACATATTTGGCTTTTCATTAATTTTACTTGACAAAAATTTTTCATGCTCACTCTTTGCTTTCCTAATTACCCTTTTTAATTTCACCCCTGCAATTTCTATACTCCTCTAGGGTTTCTGCAGTATTGAGCCCACGGTATCAATCATAAGCCTCCCTTTTTTTCGTTATCCTACCCTGTATGTCCCTTGACATCCAGGGGGCTCGAGATTTGTTAGTCCCACACTTTTTCTTTAAGGGAACATACTTGCTTTGAACCCTCAAGATCTCCTTGAATGCCTCCCACTGCTCTGACACTAATTCAGCTATTTCCAGTCCACTTTGTCTGAATCACATCTCAGCTTAATAAAATTTGCTTTCCCCCAATTGAGAACTTTTATTCCTGGTCTATCTCTGTACTTTTCCATAACTACCTTAAATCTAACTGAAGTATGATCACTAGCACCAAAATTCTCTCCCACTGATTACCCTTCTACCTGCCCAGCTTCATTCCCTAAAACCAAGTCTAGAACCACTCCTATCCTTGTTGGGCTTGCTAAAAAAAGTTCTCCTGAATGCATTTTAGGAATTCTGCACCCTCGAAACCTTTCACACTTATTCTATCCTAGTTAATATTAGGATAGTGAAATCCCCTACTATTACTGCCTTATAGTTTTTGCACTTCTCAGAAATTTGCCTACATATTTGCTCTTCTGTCTCCCACTGACTGTTTGGGGGTCTATAGTACACTCCCAGCAGTTCAACCCACATGGCCTCTTTTGATGCTCCTTCTAACATATCATCCCTCCTCACAGCTGTAATTGTTTCTTTCATCAATACTGCGACCCCCCCTGCTTTTTTACTCCCCTCTCTATCCTGTCTGAAAACCTTGTAGCCAGGAATGTTGAGCTGCCATACCTGCCCTTCTTTCAGCCATGTCTCAGTAATAGCTATGTCATACTCCCAAGTGTCTATCTGTGCTCTCAGCTCATCTGCCTTATTCCCTAGACTCCTTGCATTGAAGTATATACCATTTAGCACGGTCAAACTCCCTTGTTGTCTATTTTCTAGCCTTTGTTTCCTCTGCCTTCCAAATTCACTTTCTAATTTTCTGCTTTCCAATTCCATCCTTGCTCCCCTCCCCCCACCCCCCCCACCCCCTTCTAAATCTACTCTCAGGTTCCCATCCTCCTGCCAAGCTGGTTTAAACCCTTCCCAATAGCACTAGCAAAACTCCCGTGAGGATACTGGTCCTGGCTCTGTTGAGGTGCAACCTGTCCGGCTTGTACAGCTCGCACCTCCCCCAGAAATGGTCCCAATGCCTCAGGAATCTAAAACCCTCCTTCCTGCACCATCTCTCCGGCCACCATTCATCTGCTCTATCCTCCTATTTTTGTGCTCACTAGCATGTGGCACCGGGAGTAACCCAGAGATAACTACCTTTGAGGTCCTGGTTTTTAATCTCTTTTCAAGCTCCCTAAAATCTGCCTGTCCCTCTTTCTACTTATGTCGTTGGTACCAATATGGACCACGACCTCTGGCTGTTCACCCTCCCCCCTGAGAATGTCCTGCAGTTGCACAGTGACATCCTTGGACTCTGGCACCAGGGAAGGAAGATACCATCCTGGAGACACGTCTGTGGCCACAGAAACGTCTGTCTGCTCCTCTAACTATCGAATCTCCTAACACTATTGCTTTTCCACTCTTCTTCCTCCCCCTCCTGTGCAGCTGTGCCGTGGACTTGGTTCTGGCTGCACACCCCAGAAAAACCTTCGCCCCCGCCTCCCCCCCCCACCCCCCCCCACCAGTACATAGAACAAAATACTGGTTGGAGAGTAAGATGCACTCATGTCAGGAATCGGCAGGAGGGGGGTTGGAAATCGGCGGGAGAGGGGTTAGGAATCGGGACGGGGTCGGGAATCAGTGGAAGGGGTGTCGGCAATTGGCGGGAGAGGGGTCGGCAATCGGCGGGAGGGGTTTGCCGATTGGGAGGGGGGAGAGATGATCAGCGGGGACGCAGTTGCGAGATCGGCCGGAGATTGGGGATTGGCAGGCGATGGGAGGTGGTCAGGCATTGTGGTGGAGGATGTTCGGGGATTGCGGTGGGGTGATAGATGGGCAGGGGGTCCAGACGATCGAGGCTGGCCTGATCATCATCATTGCGGGGGGGCGCCTGGGAAGGGGATCGGAGGCCTCGTGAGGAGGTCTCCAATTTCGGGGGGTGTATGGTCGGGATCCTGGATCCAGGAGGTATGTATAAATGCACTTGCCTCCTGGATGCAGCAGTCCCCGCCTCTGTTTAAATGCTGAGTTTCACGAATTGTGTGAAACCTGTCCACAGGCAGTTAAATACAAAATGGTTGGTTAAAATAGAGGCTTCCAGCCTCATTACAATAATTAAATTATGATAATACCCACTGGGAGCGGTTTGGTCGCCCGTCCCCATCCCGCCTTTGGCAAAACAGAAAGTGGCCGGATGGAGGCAGGATCAAGTTGGGAATCCCATTTTTAACAATTTAACTGCCCTCACATTCAAAACCAACACGTGTTTTATGGGGAAATTCCGGTCGGTGGGTGGGAATGGCGCCAAGAGAGGAGCACCCTTTTGGGGTGAATGAAACCTGTGGACTTTACTGTCGTCATCACCATCATCATCATAGGCAGTTCTTCATATCGAGGATGACTTGCTTCCACGCCAAAAGGGGATGAGTTCACAGGTGTTTCAATGAAAGACCTGACATTCCAGGTCCCAAACTACATATTGAGGGGTGGAAGATGCTGTGCGTGGATTTTTTTAACGTGTGGTGCCTGTTGCACCTCAGCCACCACACGGGCTTGACAGAGCTAGGTCCAGTGGCAAAGATTAACCCAGACGACTGGAGACCAGCCCTGCTGCACGGACCGAGTGCGCACACATATTGCACTTTACTGTAAGTAAACAGTGAAAGATTGTTTCCACTGGTGGACGAATGAGGGACAAGAGAACGCAGACTGAGGATCTGCACTGAGGTCCACTGTGGCCCCGAGTGAATGCCGATTGAGCAGTGGTGCAGCAGGGAGGGATTCAAATTCCTGGGGCATTGGAACCGCTTCTGGACAAACCGGACGGTCTGCACCTGGGCAGGATCGGAACCAATGTCCCAGGGGGAGTGTTTGCTAGTGCTGTTGGGGAGGAGTTAAACTAATGTGGCAGGGGGATGGGAACCAATGCGGGGAGACAGAGGGAAACAAAATGGAGACAAAAACAAAAGACAGAAAGGAGATGAGTAAAAATGGAGGGCAGAGAAACCCAAGGCAAAAAACAAAAAGGGCCACTGTACAGCAAAATTCTAAATGGTCAAAGTGTAATAAAAAGGCAAGTATAAAAGCTCGGTGCCTCAATGCAAGGAGTATTCGGAACCCAGGAAAGGGCTCTGAGCTAGTTAGTGTGGGTGAGAGCTCAGATGAACAGGACCCCAAGAAAGAATGCAAAAGGCAGGAGGCAACAGAGCAGAGTAGCACTGGGGTAAGTGTAAACCACAAGGTGATAGGAAGGGACAATATGTATGAATATAAAGGGGCTGCAGGAGGGGTCAAAACTAAAAATCATGGTTTAAAAACTAGTATTAAAACACTCTACCTAAACGCACGCAGCATTCGAAATAAAGTAAATGAGTTGACGGCACAAATCATTACAAATGGGTATGATTTGGTGGCCATTACAGAAATGTGGTTGCAGGGAGGCCAAGACTGGGATTTAAACATACAGGGGTATCTGACAATTTGGAAAGATAGACAAGAAGGGAAAGGAGGTGGGGTAGCTCTGTTAATAAAGGATGATATCAGGGCAGTTGTGAGAGACGATATTGGCTCTAATGAACAAAATGTTGAATCATTGTGGGTGGAAATTAGAGATAGTAAGGGGAAAAAGTCACTGGTGGGCGTACTTTATAGGCCCCCAAATAATAACTTCATGGTGGGGCGAGCAATAATCAAGGGAATAATGGAGACATGTGAAAAAGGAACAGCAGTAATCATGGGGGATTTTAACCTACATATCGATTGGTCAAATCAAATCGCACGGGGTAGTCTTGAGGTGGAATTCATAGAATGCATACAGGATTGTTTCTTAGAACAGTATGTTACAGAACCTACAAGGGAACAAGCTATCTTAGATCTGGTCCTGTGTAATGAGACAGGAATAATAAACGATCTTCGAGTAAAAGATCCTCTCGGAATGAGTGATTACAGTATGGTTGAATTTGTAGTACAGATTGAGGGTGAGGAAGTAGTGTCTCAAACAAGCGTACTATGCTTAAACAAAGGGGACGACAGTGGGCTGAGGGCAGAGTTGGCTGAAGTAGACTGGGAACACAGACTAAACGGTGGCACAATTGAGGAACAGTAGAGGACTTTTAAGGAGCTCTTTCATAGTGCCCAACAAAAATATATTCCAGTGAAAAAGAAGGGCAGTAAGAGAAGGGATAACCAGCCGTGGATAACCAAGGAAATAAAGGAGAGTATCAAATTAAAAACCAATGCGTATAAGGTGGCCAAGGTTAGTGGGAAACTAGAAGATTGGGAAAATTTTAAACGACAGCAAAGAATGACCAAGAAAGCAATAAAGAAAGGAAAGATAGATTACGAAAGTAAACTTGCGCAAAACATAAAAACAGATAGTAAAAGCTTTTACCAATATATAAAATGGAAAAGAGTGACTAAAGTAAATATTAGTCCCTTAGAAGATGAGAAGGGGGATTTAATAATGGGAAATGTGGAAATGGCTGAGACCTTAAACAATTATTTTGCTTCGGTCTTCACTGTGGAAGACACAAAAACCATGCCAAAAATTGCTGGTTACGGGAATGTGGGAAGGGAGGACCTTGAGATAATCACTCTCACTAGGGGGGTAGTGCTGGACAGGCTAATGGGACTCAAGGTAGACAAGTCCCCTGGTCCGGATGAAATGCATCCCAGGGTATTAAAAGAGATGGCGGAAGTTATAGCAGATGCATTCGTTATAATCTACCAAAATTCTCTGGACTCTGGGGGGGTACCAGAGGATTGGAAAGCAGCTAATGTAAGCCTCTGTTTAAAAAAGGGGGCAGACAAAAGGCAGGTAACTATAGGCCGGTTAGTTTAACATCTGTAGTGGGGAAAATGCTTGAAGCTATCATTCAGGAAGAAATAGCGGGACATCTAGATAGGAATAGTGCAATCAAGCAGACGCAACATGGAATCATGAAGGGGAAATCATGCTTAACTAATTTACTGGAATTCTTTGAGGATATAACGAGCATTGTGGATAGAGGTGTACCGATGGATGTGGTGTATTTAGATTTCCATAAGGCACCACACAAAAGGTTACTGCAGAAGATAAAGGTACGCGGAGTCAGAGGAAATGTATTAGCATGGATAGAGAATTAGCTGGCTAACAGAAAGCAGAAAGTCGGGATAAATGGGTCCTTTTCGGGTTGGAAATTGGTGGTTAGTGGTGTGCCACAGGGATCGGTGCTGGGACCACAACTGTTTACATAGATGACCTGGAAGAGGGGACAGAGTGTAGTGTAAAAAAATTTGCAGATGACACAAAGATTAATGGGAAAGCGGGTTGTGTAGAGGACACAGAGAGGCTGCAAAGAGATTTAGATAGGTTAAGCGAATGGGCTAATGTTTGGCAGATGGAATACAATGTCGGAAAATGTGAGGTCATCCACCTTGGGGGGAAAAAAAACAGTAAAAGGGAATACGAATGGAATGTTGGCCTTCATTGCGCGAGGGGGTGGAGTACAAAAGCAGGGAGGTCCTGCTGCAATTGTACAGGGTATCGGTGAGGCCGCACCTGGAGTACTGCGTGCAGTTTTGGTCACCTTACTTAAGGAAGGATATACTGGCTTTGGAGGGGGTACAGAGACGATTCACTAGGCTGATTCCGGAGAGGAGGAGGTTACCTTATGATGATACATTGAGTAGACTGGGTCTTTACTCGTTGGAGTTCAAAAGGATGAGGGGTGATCTTATAGAAACATTTAAAATCATGAAAGGGATAGACAAGATAGAGGCAGAGAAGTTGTTTCCACTGGTCGGGGAGACTAGAACTAGGGGGCACAGCCTCAAAATACGGGGGAGCCAATTTACAACCGAGTTGAGAAGGAATTTCTTCTCCCAGAGGGTTGTGAATCTGTGGAATTCTCTGCCCAAGGAAGCAGTTGCGGCTAGCTCATTGAATGTATTCAAATCACAGATAGAGAGATTTTTAACCAATAAGGGAATTAAGGGTTACGGGGAGCGGGCAGGTAAGTGGAGCTGAGTCCACGGCCAGATCAGCCATGATCTTGTTGAATGGCGGAGCAGGCTCGAGGGGCAAGATGGCCTACTCCTGTTCCTACTTCTTATGTTCTTATGTTTATGTCCTGGTCCGCTGTGGCCCCGAGTGAGTGCCGGTCAGTGCGCTCTCTCCCCCGCCGACCCTCTCCGGTTCCCGACTGAGTGCCTTCCCGGTCCGCTCCCGCTTCCCGCCCCTAGCCCAGGCCAAATGGCCTCTAATTTACGTACCTGTGCCGATTTCTTTAACTCTCCGCAAGTGTCTTCTCGAGAAGCCACATACGCGGCCTAAGCAGAAATGGAGTAACCATCAGCTGGCCAAAGTTCACTAAATGGCCAGAATTGGCGTAGGTGGCTGGTTACGCCCCCTTTGGATGAAAAAAAAACGTACCTAAAAAAAATTTAACTAAATGAGTTACGCTGGTGCAAATTTATTGGGGAAACTGTGGATTTTTAAGTTAAGCCAGAAAAAGCAGCCTGCTCAAAAAAAAAACGGTGCAAATCACTGGGGAAAATTGAGCCCAAAATCTTAGCACGGATGGAGGATTGGTTAACGGACAGAAAACAGAGAATAGGGATAAAAACGTCTTTTTCAGATTGGTGGACTATAACTCGTGGGGGTGCCGCAAGGAACGGTGCTTGAGCCTCAGTTATTTATAATCTATATTAATGACTTAGATGAAGGGACTGAGTGTAACGTATCCAAGTTTGCTGCTGATAAAAGCTAAGTGAGAAAGTTAGCCGTGAGGGGGACACAAAGAGCCTGCAAAGGGATATTGGCAGGTCAAGTGAGTAGGCAATAAGGTGGCAGATGTAGTATAATGTGGGGCAATATGAGGTTATTCACTTTGGTTGGAAGAATAAAATATTTTTTAAATGGTGAGAAACTATTAAATATTGATGTTCAGAGAGATTTAGGTGTCCTCACACAGGAAACACAGAGGGGGAGAAATTCGGTAGTGTCTCAGTTGGGGCAATAATCCAGGCAGAGTGTTAATTTTATCGCCTTGAAAAAGTTTGCACCTCCCGCCAAGAAATTTGTCAGCGAAGAGCTGAAGGTGGCGCAAAATCAGCCATTACACACTTGACTAGGGGGGCGGGCGCTAACGAAAGTTCTGGTGCTAAATTTTACGGAGTCGTTGTGCATGCGCCAACCTCCGATTCAGATCCCGGAAAAATCCTAGTCTTAAAGATGCGGCAAGGTAAGTTAGCTCATGAGCAGCTCCAGCTCCACAGTGTCTCCAGAGCGTGACAATGGAGGAACGAGGAGGACGCCAGCTATCTCCCCACTTCTTGCCCACCGCGCTTGATGCCTTGCTGGAGGCAGTGGAAAGTCGCTGGAATGCCCGCCAGCCTGGAGGGGGACAAAGGCTAGAGTTTTAACGAGGCTGTGGAGGGAGGTGGCACAGCACGTTGCAGCCTGGAACATAGTGGCCACAACAGCGACGCAATGCGCAATAAATTCAATGACCTTACTAGGGTCTTCAGGGTGAGTACCCTTTCCAGTCACCTTCCAATGCCTTCATGTGAACCTCACTGTCTCACACAATGTAAAGACTTTGCAGTGCCTACCCCTTCTATATGTCTACCAGCCCATGCTCCTCCTTGCTGAAGCCAGCCTGAGACCTCACCATCACCTCACCAGACAAGCCCTGCCCATCCAAGCCTCTCTCACATTCTTCATATGCGGGCACAGGCATAAGCCTCATAGTGACTGGCAGTTGCTTGTGCCCCAGACCCACCGATCACACATCCATTGTGCGATGCCACGCAGGATGAAATGCAGATATGCACACTGCCTCATATTACTCACGAGTACCCAACTGTAGACACATGTGGCACACCAGCACCTACACAGCCACTAACAACTTTTTGTTTTGTCATTGGTCAAACTCGCGCACAATATATGTGAGCTGCATCGTAGGGGCGGAGGTGAGCCCTACCTCCAGGACCTCACCGAGGTGGAGGAGCGACTGTCCGCCCTCATGGGCTCTGAAGTCATGGAGGGCAGGGAGGCAGAGCCCCCGCTCGACAGTGATGTTATGTGAATGAGATGGGCTTTTTGTGCGAGTTCCCTTAGCCATGAGGCCATATGCCTTACAACATGTTGCAACCAAAATAACGATGTCCCCCTACTTCTTGCCTTCCTGCCCCCTCCCCAGATGATAACTGCACTTCTGTTGCTTTGTGCTTACAGATGATGAGACAGAAGAGTGGCAGCCTGCACAGAAGCAGATGTCTTCATACGACGGGGAAGATGAGGAGGAGATGGAGAGCAGTGTGCAGGCACAGTGTGCCACTTCGGTGGAATAGGCCATCTTCCCGGGGTTGGATGAAGCTGAGGCTCCTGGCTCCAGTGGTTTACAGCAATGCCCAGCGCGAGGGGAAGCTCGGGGGCCAGCTCTCCGGCGGTTAAGTCGGCCCATGAGTCCTGCTCATAGACAGGCAGATGAAGACCTGGACTTGGAGGCTATGTCCAGGGAGTCAATGCAGAAGCACGTTGAGCTAATGAGTGCATTGGCGAGGATCCCGCCAAGCGTGGATGCACTTGCTTTGAATGTGGTGAAGGCCACCTCAACCTTGGCATTTGCGGATTGGAAGCCCATCAAGCCCATACTTGGTAGATACCAACGGATGATGGACGCCACAAGTGACAATGGGTTCCAGACATGATGGCGTGGGCCATGGCTTACGTGGCAGTAGCTATTGAACGACAGGCCGAGACCATGCTATACCTGAATTCTGCCATGTTGACAGTGTGTGCTGGCATCAATGCGCTGTGTGCCCTGATGCAGGCTCAAATTGATGCCACACAAGCACTGGCTGCTGTCATTGTGTCTGGGACCCCATCAGTCCAACGGGGAGGTAACGGTGCCGAAGTAGGCCAGCAATCTGCGCTCCAACAGATTGCTCTGCATGCTGAGGCTCTGCCCCGGGGGAGTGGCAGCTAGTCGGTCGAGATTGAACTTGATGTCCTCTCGGGAGGACATTATTCTGACTCCCACCACTGCCATTCCGCCTTTGCACCTGCCGTGGTCTGCACACCAGCCATCCAAGACTGGTGCCGCCCATTCTCGGGCGGTGCTGTCAGCAGCCAGGCCATCCAGACCCAGAGCTGGTCGAGGGCATCGTGCTCGGCCATCTGTCCTGTCTCCCTCAGACACACAGTAGTCCTCAAGCGGCCTTGCTGCAGGCACTGAGGACCCATTGAGGAGGAGCAGTAGGTGAGGGAGGGGGTGAGGCAGAGAGGTGAGTGATGCCAGCAGAAGACCCACTGAGTAAAAGTGTCCCATGGGACCTATGTACATATGTTGGGAGGTTTCAGCATCAGTTGTGTTTTTTGAAGGGGCGGGTGCTCCATTTTGTATTATTGGAGGGTGTGGGGATTTTGGGGTTGTTTGAGGCATGTTTGCCAAATAAATGTTCAGTTGAACCATTTCCTTCCGCCTCTGGTGTCTGACTGTACAGTTGTGACGGAGCTGTGGCATTATCATGACACAATACGCAGTCATTATTAGCTGCATCCCTCAGCTACCTCCATTTAAGCAAAGTGCTCCCTTATAGCCCTGGTGCCGCCAACATTAGCAGGCTGCCTCCTCCGTAACTGCTGCTGGTCCCTGTCGTGTTCTTGGACATTCGGGGCGTTGTCAGGCTCCTATTTCTGTTCGTCCTCCTCCTCCTCCCCCTCGTCCTCATCCTCCTGAGGCGAGCCCACTGGCAAGGCCTGGGCCCTCATGATGGTCAAGTTGTGCAGCATGCAGCACACCACAATGAATAGTGAGACCTGTTGAGCGGAGTGTTGAAAGCTGCCTCCAAAACGGTTGAGGCCTCGGAATTGCTGCTTCAGCACCCCTATTGTTTGCTCTATGATGTTGCGGGTGGCAGCATGGCTCTCATTATAGTGTTCCTCCGGCTCTGTGGTGGGTTGCGGAGGAGGGTCATTAACCAGGTGTCCAGGCCATATCCCTTGTACCTGAGCAGCCAGCCTCGGCCTTGCCGTGATGGCTGAAACAATCGAAGCACAGTGCTCTCCCGCAGGATAAAGGCATCATGTGCGCTTCCAGGATAGCAAGCATTGACTGCGAGGATGTACTGCTTGTGGTCACACACCAGCTGCACATTTAGGGAGTGGTATCCCATTCTGTTTCTGAAGACCTCTGCATTCTGGAATGGTGCTTGCGAGGCCAAGTGCATGTAGTCAATTGCTCCTTGCAACCTAGGGCAGCCCGTTACCCTGGCAAACCCACATGCGCGTTCATCCTCTTTCTCCCTGATTGTTGGGAAAATAATGAAGTCCATTCTACGTGTGTAAGGTGCCTATGTTATGTCGCAGATGCAGCGATGTGCTGCGAATTATCAGACGCTGCATATGTCCCCTGATGCAGCCTGGAAGGTATTGAATGTGTGTACCACCGTGAACTTCACTGCGACGGGCAGCGCAGTCCTGGTGCCGATGTGAAGCTGCAGGTCTGCCTTCAGGAGTTGACATATCTCTGCAACTACCTCCTTTCAGAAGCGCAGCCTTCTGACACACTGCTCCTCGGACAGGTCCAGGTATGAGCGTTGCCGGTGGTGAAGCCGTGGGGGTATGGCCTCCTGCACCAATACCTAGGGCCTGTCCTCCTTTGGCCACCGAATAGCCAACAGCCCTTCTCTGTTCACGCTGCCTTGCTAGAGCATGTACAATGCGACGCTGGCGTCATAGTAATAAGAACATAAGAACATGAGAAATAGGAGCAGGACTCGACCATTTGGCCCCTCAAGCCTGCTCCGCCATTCAATAAGATCATGGTTGGTCTGATCTTGGTCTCAACTCCACTTCCCAGCCCGCTCCCCATAACCCTTGATTCCCTTATCGTTCAAAAATCTGTCTATCTCCACCTTAAATATATTCAATGACCCAGCCTCCACAGCTCTTGGGGGCAGAGAATTCCAAAGATTCACGACCCTCTGAGAAAAGAAGTTCCTCCTCATCTCCGTGTTAAATGGGTGACCCCTTATTCTGAAACTATGCCCCCTAGTTCTAAATTCCCTCACGAGGGGAAACATCCTCTTTGCATCTACTCTGTCAAGCCCCCTCAGAATCTAGTATGTTTCAATAAGATCACCTCTCATTCTTCTAAACTTAAATGAGTATAGACCCAACCATCTCAAGCTTTCTTCATAAGTCAACCCCTTCATCTCAGGAATCAACCTAGTGAACCTTCTCTGAACTGCCTCCAATGCAAGTATATCCCTCCTTAAATAAGGAGACCAAAAGTACATGCCGCCTTGCTAGAGCATGTACAATGCTCCAGTTGTGGGCACACCAAAGTCCTGTACAGTTGTGGCAAGACTTCCCTAATTTTACATTCCATCCCCCTTGCAATAAAGGCTTACATTCCATTTGCATTGCTAATTACCTGCTGTACCTGCATGCTAAATTTTTGTGTTTCATGTACAAGGACCCCCAGATCCCTCTCTACTGTGGCATTTTGTAATTTCTCTCCATTTAAATAATGGCCGAGGAATCCCGGTCGGCTGCTTCCCGCGGGCGATCGCTAAAAAAGGGAAAAAAGATGTGCACTTACCAGAACCTGCTGCGCCCATGAGCAATCCCGGTTCTGAAGCCTCCACTCAGTGTGCATCGGAGCGCTTTCACGTCAGAACGTCTGCAGAGCTGGAGCTGCAGTTACGTGGCTCTGGGCAGCCAATCTAGGTAAAGTATTTTCTCATTCATAATAATGGGAACTCTAAGTTGGAGTTCCCATTATTATGATTGAGAAACCACCCCAAACACCCAAAACAAAAATAAAAAATAGAAAAATTGCACCACATATTTAACATTAATTTAAATTAAAGTTATTTATGTCTTATAAAAAAAATATTTTCCCGATTTAAAAAAAAAAAAAGTTTTTAAATTATGGTTTAAAATAAACTTACCGTGGGGAGGGCTGTTAACAATAAGTTTTTTAAATGTTATTTTATTATGTTATGAGTGTTTTAAAACTCTTACATCTATAAAAGTAGGCTATGCGCCTGCTTTTGTCAGGCGCAAGAGTTTTCAGGACATTTGCTGGACAAGATATGGGTAAATACCGCAATCTTGCCCATGCAAATGTCCTTGCTCCCGAGATGCATGTGATCTGACAAGACAGAAACTTGACAGTTCGGAAAAGCCGGTTTCCAGCGCATTTTCCTACATTATACTCCCATCTGTCAAATTTTTGCCCACTCACTTAGCCTGTCTGTATCCCTTTGCAGATTTTTTTGTGTCCTCCTCAAAATTTGCTTTCCCACCCATTTTTGTATCATCAGCAAACTTGGCTACATTACACTCGGTCCCTTCATCCAAGTCATTAATATAGATTGTAAAGAGTTGAGGCCCCAGCACCGATCTCTGTGGCACCCCACAAGTTACTGTTTGCCAATCAAAAAATGACCCATTTATCCCGACTCTCTGTTTTCTTATCGAATATATTACCCACAACTTCATGAACCTTTATGTTGTGCAGTAACCTTTTATGTGGCACCTTATCGAATGCCTTCTGGAAATCCAAATACCACATCCACTGGTTCCCTCTTACCCACCCTGCTCGTTACATCCTCAAAGAGCACCAGAAAATTTGTCAAACATTATTTCTCTTTCATAAAACCATGCTGACTCTGCTTGATTGAATTATGCTTTTCCAAAAGACCTCCTATTGCTTCCTTAATAATGAACTCCAGCATTTTCCCAACAACAGCCGTTAGGCTAACCGGTTTGCAGTTTCCTGCTTTTTTTCTGCCTCCTTTTTTAAATAGGGGCATTGCATTTGCGGTTTTCCAAACTACTAGAAAAATCGATTTCTGCAGCAGAATGAAAGTAACAACGGGGTTCCGCCACCCGCCACGCTGACCGCCTGCACCCGACCCACCCATGTACAGAAACGTCCGGCCTCTACACCAGAAGGCGGAGATAGACAGAGTTTTGAACGATAAGGGAGTAAAGGATTATGGGGAGTGGGCAGGAAAGTGGAGCTGAGCCCATGATAATAAGAACATAAGAATTAGGAACAGGAGTAGGCCATCTAGCCCCTCGAGCCTGCTCCGCCATTCAATAAGATCATGGCTGATCTGGCCGTGGACTCAGCTCCACTTACCCGCCCTCTCCCCGTAACCCTTAATTCCCTTAATCTGATTAGTCATGATCTTATTGAATGGCGGAGCAGGCTCGAGGAGCCAAATGGCCTACTCCTGCTCCTATGTTGTTAGAAGGGACTATGTTGTCTTCTCTCTGAGCAGAAAGAAGCAGGAGGAGCACACATGTGGCATGTTCAGGATAGCGGACTTCTTCATGGTGCAGAGCACCATCGACTGCACACATGGAGATTTGCAGGCGTCACATAACAATCCTGAGATCTTCTGTAAGCGCAAAGACTACCTTTCACTTAATGTGCGGCTATTGTGTGACCACGCCCAACGCATCCTGATGGTTAATGCCCTTTATCCTGACATCAGCCATGATGCTTTCATCATGCGCCAGTCTGATATGCCAGCAATCTTCAAGCCACCATGTCAAACCCGAGCGTGGCTGCTCGGAGACAAGAGCTATCCGCTCTACACCTGGCTGATAACTCCCCTCTGCTACCCAACACTCATAGGATGAGAGCCATGCTGCCACTAGGACCATATTCGAGGAGACCATTAGGCTGCTGAAGCAACGATTCCGCTTCCTTAACCGCTCGGGAAGAGCCCTTTAGTACTCAGTGCAGTGGGTGTCCCATTTCATGGTAGTCCGCTGCATGCTTCACAACTTGGCCATCATGAGGATGCAGCTCTTGCCAGCAGGGATTGTGGGACCACCTCAGGAAGAGGACAAGGGAGAGGAGGAGGAGCAAGAGGAAGAGGAAATGGCGAAGAACAAGAGGAAGGGGGCTGCAGGCAGCAAATCCCCTTCCACACGGGCTATCTGTGAACGCCTCATCAGACTCTGATTTGAGTGAATGAAATCTCCAGATCTCTGTTGCTCACCATATCCCCATCAACCACATCCCCATCATCCCATTCTTCTGTCACGGAATATCACAGTGTCCTTCTAGGCACAAAGCTGAAATGAGAGCCACCATAAAACAAGCTTTCCAAACAAAATTAATACATTTATAACTATACAATTTACATTACAATATCAACTAGTCACCCTTGTGCAATCCATTAGTGCCTGTCGTTTGTGTTCCCTTTTCTACTCTGGTGCTCCGACGCAGTGCTCCCCAGTGACTGCAGCATGGCTGGTGAAAGGCTACTGGGTTTCCGTCGAGGAGACTTCAGATGGCCCGGTAGGACAACCTTGACCAGCTGGAGGACAGATTGCTGGCCTGGTGCGACACCATGCAAGCTCCGGTCAACAGTGGTAAACTCGGCCACCATGGGAAGCTGTCTGAGCTTGGGTGGCAGCAAACTGAGACTGCAGGAGAGCAGTCTGCGCTTCCACTGCAGCAATTGAGATGTTGGGTCGCTTCCGTTTGTGCTGCAGTGGAAGCCATGTGCAGATCCCGCACCTATACTCTGTGTTCAGTTTTGGTTTCCTAATCTGAGGAAGGACGTTCTTGCTATTGAGGGAGTACAGCAAAGGTTCACCAGATTGATTCCCGGGATGGCAAGACTGACATATGAGGAGAGACAGGATCAACTGGGCTTGTATCCACTGGAAATTAGAAGAATGAGAGGGGATCTCATAGAAACCTATAAAATTCTGATGGGATTGGACAGATTAGAGGCAGGAAGAATGTTCTCGTTGCTGGGGAGTTCCAGAACCAGGGGTCACAGTCTAAGAATAAGGGGTAAGCCATTTAGGACTGAGATGAGGAGAAACTTCTTCACTCATTTAGAGAATGGTTAACCTGTGGAATTCTCTACCGCAGTAAGTTGTTGAGGCCAGTTCGTTAGATATATTCAAAAGGGAGTTAGGTATGGCCCTTACTGCCAAAGGGATCAAGGGGTATGGAGAAAAAGCGGGAAAGGGGTACTGAGGTTGAATGATCAGCCATGATCTTATTGAATGGTGGTGCAGGCTTGAGGGGCCGAATGGCCTGCTCCTGCACCTAATTTCTATGTTTCTATTCTGCGCAGTGCCAGTTTCTGATTTGGTGTTTCTGAGAGTCAGATTCAGTGACGGTGTGCCTTCCTCTTCATCACCACGTGCTTGTCGCCCAAGTGATGCCGAGGGTGGAGCCGGGCCCAGGGAGGGTGGAAGACCTGAAAATAAAAATCATTACAAAAAAAACCACCGGAGCACCTTCAGGGACCCCATCCAGGTAAGTTGCTGTAAAAAAAATGTTTTACATATGTTCACTAACCTTTTTTTTCCATTTTTTGTACTTACCGTCGGGGTTAGAACAGCCTCCATGCAGCGGTCCTTCCCCCTGCTGGCGCTGACTCCCACCGACTCCCGCCCGCACCAATCTGGCAGCTCGGCGGGTGGCCACTTACGCAACTTGGCCGCCAGCAGCCGTCAACAGGTGGTTCCCAGCGGTTCTCCCCTCCCGCCCGCTCCAGCCCAAGTGGAACCTGGTAAAGAGGGGAGACCGGCAACAAAACTCGGCGGCAGTGGGCGGTAAGGCCACCAATATCGGGGCCCAAGAATTATAAATGTGGAATAGTTGTTGTTAATTTGCATCTTCTATAATTACATCGAGAGTAATTCTTTCCAAACCTTTTCATTCTTCAGGTATTTCTATCATATAAACTGGTGAAATATGATGTTCAGCAGGAAAAACCCACAAGGAATGAACAAGGACAGTGTGAAAAGGTTAGCACAGGTATGTTTGAAGGGAATTCTATCTTATTTTTAAAATGAAAATGATAACAATTTATTTAGCGCTTTTAAAGTAGAAAAACATTCCAAAGTGCTCCATAGAGGTGTAATCAAACAAAATCTGAAGTGCAAATGTATTTAAAAGCCTAGTTGAGGACCAAATAATCGTAACTATACTGCACCATTTAGATTATAGAGTCTATTACATGCCTTTCACCACCAGTGGTGACCAGTAATTCTACCAGCTGCATTGCAATCAAAATGGGATGACTTCACAGGTCTGTACTCTGTTTCTATACCATAAGAATCCACAGAGAATGCGTGTTCATAAGGAATTATTTATTCTTACCCATCATTTTATCAAATAAAAAATAGTTCTCAATATTGTTACAGAATCCCACATGATCTTAAAGGCAGAAATGCACTTCTTGGTGTTTGTTTCAGGACTAGAATTTCCTCTCACATCACTCACTTACCGCCCAGTTACCACCCGTTTTGGAGAAAAATGGAAAATGCCGCCCTATACCGTCTGTTTCACTAATGGGGTGCCGCAAGGCTCAGTGCTATTTACAATATACATTAATGATTTAGATGAAGGAATTGAGTGTAATATCTCCAAGTTTGTAGATAACAGTAAGCTAGCTGGGTGGCGGTGTGAACTGTGAGGAGGACGCTAAGAGGCTGCAGGGTGACTTGGACAGGTTAGGTGAGTGGGCAAATGCTTGGCAGATGCAGTATAATGTGGATAAATGTGAGGTTATCCACTTTGGGGGCAAAAACACGAAGGAAGAATATTATCTGAATGGCGGCAGATTAGGAAAAGGTGAGATGCAATGAGACCTGGATGTCATGGTACATCAGTCATTGAAAGTTGGCATGCAGGTACAGCAGGCGGTGAAGAAGGCAAATGGTATGTTGGCCTTCATAGCTCGGGGATTTGAGTATAAGAGCAGGGAGGTCTTACTGCAGTTGTACAGGGCCTTGGTGAGGCTTCACCTGGAATATTGTGTTCAGTTTTGGTCTCCTAATCTGAGGGAGGACGTTCTTTCTATTGAAGGAGTGCAGCGAAGGTTCACCAGACTGATTCCCGGGATGGCAGGACTGAGATATGAGGAGAGACTGGATCGACTGGGCCTGTATTCACTGGAGTTTAGAAGGATGAGAGGTGATCTCATAGAAACATATAAAATTCTGATGGGACTGGACAGGTTAGATGTTGGAAGAATGTTCCCGATGTTGGGGAAGTCCAGAACCAGGGGACACAGTGTAAGGATAAGGGGTAAGCCATTTAGGACTGAGATGAGAAGAAACTTCTTCACTCAGAGAGTTGTTAACCTGTGGAATTCCCTACCGCACAGAGTTATTGATGCCAGTTCATTGAATATCTTCAAGAGGGAGTTAGATATGGCCCTTACGGCTAATGGGATCCAGGGGTATGGAGAGAAAGCAAGAAAGGGGTACTGAGGTGAAGTAGCAGCCATGATCTAATTGAATGGTGGTGCAGGCACGAAGGGCCGAATGGCCTACTCCTGCACCTATTTTCTATGTTTCTATGTTAATGTCTTCGACCAGGCCAACATCCCCAGCACCGACCACACTTGATAAGCTCTGATGGGCAGGCCACATAGTCTGCATGCCAGACACGAGACTCCCAAAGCAAGCGCTCTACTCAGAACTCCTTTACGGCAAGCAAGCCAAAGATAGCCAGCGGAATCGTTACCAGGACACCCTCAAAACCTCCCTGATAAAATGCAACATCCCCACTGACACCTGGGAGTCCCTGGCAAAAGACCGCCCTAAGTGGAGGAAGTGCATTCGGGAGGGCGTTGAGCACCTCGAGTCTCGCCACCGAGAGCAAGCAGAAATCAAGCGCAGGCTGCGGAAAGAGCATGCGGCAAGCCAGTCCCACCCACCCCTTCCCTCAACGACTATCTGTCCCACCTGTGACAGAGACTGTGGTTCTCGTATTAGATGGTACCGCCACTTAAGAACTCATGATAAGAATGGAGCAAGTCTTCCTCGATTCCGAGGGACTGCCTATGATGATGACGATGAATTTCAGTGGGCTTTGGGCTATCATATATGCTCAGTTTCTGCAATAATTTGGTTCTGTGTTAGCTAATTGACACTTCGACTCTGATGCACTGGAACATCACCTCACCAACATGCAAACATTGTACCAGGAAGTCTATGAAGGATTGTGACCTCTAAAAGCCTTGCAAAATATTGGATTGTGTAATAAAAAAGTTCTCATATTCAAAGGGGTATTCAAAGAGGCCCACTGACCAGGCAGTTAATTAACTCCCAGTGCAGGGTTAGAGAGGGAAAGGTGCTCAGTCAGAGGGAAATACCCTCATATTCACCCAAAACATGGCAGAACTTTAGTCACAATATAATCAGTCAATTGCCACAAAATATACACAAACAATCTGGGTCAGGCACATAACTGAAGCATGTTGTAATCTCGTACTTCTGCCCTTCTAATCTCTCTGGACCTTTGCTCTGCACTCTCTTCCGTCATTCCCTTCACTGTGGGTTTTGTTATTTTTCAAACAGTCCAGCTCCAAAGCAGACCCCCCCCCCTCCACCCCTTTACTGATGCTGGCTGTAGCGGGGCCGCGGAGGGGGGAAGGGTTGTGTCCACGCAATGTGGCCTCATCCAAGTCACTGCGTGTACTTTACGACCTGAGGGGGGTGGGGGAGGGAGAAGGGAGTCAGTCACTGGGCGTACAAGGAGACCTGAAGGGGGGTGGGGAAGGGAGTCACTCACTCGGTGTACATCCAAGTAACCATTCTTCAAATGTCTTGACATTGTGGTTACGGGGCTATTCGACCGTAGCAGGCTCCACAATTGTAATAATGCGCCTGTGAGAATGCTCACAGATTCTAGAGCTGTTGAACAAAAAAACCTACAAAAAACACAAAAAAAACAAAAAAAAAAGGGCCTTCATAAGTGTTTGAAGTGTCCCCCAGATTGGGGGGCACTTGATTTAACTGTTTAATTTTGTTTTCCAAAAGAGTTGTAGAGCTGTTGTGGAGCACGACCCATCTCCTCTATCTGGGAGTCTACCTTAGCCCCGACGAAGAAGCCTGGCCGGCGAACTGGCAAGAGCTGGAGGCCAAGGTCGCCGCTCGCCTAGGGCGCTGGACAGGACTGCTCCGAGTGCTGTCCTACAGGGGTCGAGCGCTAGTCATAAACCAGCTGGTGGCCGCTATGCTGTGGTACCGGCTGGTCACTTTGACCCCTCCCCCTGTGTTTGTCGCCAAGATACAGAAGAAGCTGGTAGACTTCTTCTGGAACAACAGGAAGCACTGGGTCTCTGCCGCGGTCTTGAATCTCCCGCTTAGAGAGGGCAGTCAGTCGTTGGTGTGCATCAGCACCCAGCTCGCGACTTTCCGTCTTCAGACCCTGCAGAGATACCTTTACGTCGAGCCCCCTCCTAGGTGGCGTGCGTTGGCAACGTATTTCTTCCGCCAGCAGCACGGCCTCAACTACGACACGCAGCTCCTGTTTGTGAGCTTGGGGGGCGTCAGGACCGCCGTCCAGGGGCTGCCTGTCTTTTACCAGGAACTCATCAGGGTCTGGAACAAAGTCTCCACCAAGTGCAGCTCTCCACCATCTGGAGTGGCGGCTGTCCTGCAGGAGCCGCTGCTCAGGAATCCGTACCTCCACGACCGAGGTTTTAGGTGGTAGGCGGACGAGAGGGCTGTGGCTGGCGAGGTGACCAGGGTCAGGGACCTGCTCGATGGCGGAGGAGCGGGCTGGATGGCGCCAGACGTGCTGGCACGGCGCCTAAATTCGGCCGACGTCCGGCACGCTGCCAATGCCATCGAGTCGCTAAAAACAGCGCTGGGCCCTGACTCCATTAGGTGTGTCGAGGAGGCTCAAGCACGTGGGGAGATCCCGTCTGAACTGACCTCCGTCCGAACGGAATTCCTCATCGGCGCCAAGCCCAAAACCTCCTTCGGGAGCCAGCGCCTCACAACCTGAGGCCACACCTGGAGTATTGTGTACAGTTTTGGTCTCCTAACTTGAGGAAGGACATTCTTGCTATTGAGGGAGTGCAGCGAAGGTTCACCAGACTGATTCCCGGGATGGCGGGACTGACCTATCAAGAAAGATTGGATCAATTGGGATTGTATTCACTGGAGTTCAGAAGAATGAGAGGGGACCTCATAGAAACGTTTAAAATTCTGACGGGTTTAGACAGGTTAGATGCAGAAAGAATGTTCCCAATGTTGGGGAAGTCCAGAACCAGGGGTCACAGTCTGAGGATAAGGGGTAAGCCATTTAGGACCGAGATGAGGAGAAACTTCTTCACCCAGAGAGTGGTGAACCTGTGGAATTCTCTACCACAGAAAGTAGTTGAGGCCAATTCACTAAATATATTCAAAAGGGAGTTAGATGAAGTCCTTACTACTCGGGGGATCAAGGGTTATGGCGAGAAAGCAGGAAGGGGGTACTGAAGTTTCATGTTCAGCCATGAACTCATTGAATGGCGGTGCAGGCTAGAAGGGCTGAATGGCCTGCTCCTGCACCTATTTTCTATGTTTCTATGTTTGAGCCTCCTCGAGGAAATCCCCTCCGTGCCTTTCAGTTCTGCGCGGAGGGGTTTCCTGTACGGGCTGCTCTTGCACACTCTCAACCTTGCCATCCTCGTCTGCCGTCCGGACACGCCATGGCGCACCATCTTGCCGTCCGGAGGAGGCAGGGGTCCCCAATGGAATGCACTCTACACGGGAGTCCTCCCCTTATTTATTGGGGATTTGGCCTGGAGGGTGGTGCATGGCGCAGTCCCGTGCAATAAGTTTTTAAGTCGGTTCACGGGCTCCCAGGCCACCTGCAATTTCTGCGGTCTGGAAGAGTCCATGTTCCATGTTTTTATGGAATGTGCGAGGTTGCAGCCCCTATTCCATTATTTGAAGGGGCTGCTCCTCAAATTCTGGTTGCACTTCAGTCCCACACTCCTGATCTTTCGGCACCCTGTGCGGAGGCGAGTGGGCAGGTGGGGAGATCCCGTCCGAACTGACCCTTGTCCAGATGGAATTCCTCATCGGCGCCAAGCCCTGAAACCTCCCTAGGGAGCCGGCAATTCACAACCTGAGCCTCCTCCGGGAAATCCCCTCCGTGCCTTTCAGTTCTGCTCGGAGGCGATTCCTGTACGAGCTGCTCTTGCACACACTCCATGTTGCCATCCTCATCTGCCATCCGTACATGCCATGGAGCACCATCTTGCTGTCCAGAGGAGGCGGGGATCCCCAATGGAGTACTCTCTACATGGGAGTCCCCCCCTTTATTTATTGGAGACTTGGCCTGGAAGATGTTGCACGGAGCAGTCCCGTGCAATACGTTTTTAAGTCGGTTCACGCGCTCCCAGGCAGCCTGTAATTTCCGAAGTCTAGAGGATTCCATGTTCCATGTATATGTAAAGTGTGCGAGGTTGCAGGCCCTCTTCCAATATTTGAAGGGGCTGCTCCTCAAATTCTGGTTGCACTTCAGTCCCACACTCCTGATCTTTGGGCACCCTGTATGGAGGGGAGTGGGCAGGTTGGAAGGCCTTCTTGTAGGACTGCTCCTGGACATGGCCAAGGGGCCATCAGCCCATCCAGGCAGCGGGCGGTCGAGGGGGTCGTTCAGCCCGACTGCCTGCCTCTCTTCCGTGGCTACATCCAAGCCAGGGTATCCCTGGAAATGGAGCACGTGGTGAGCACCGGTACGCTCGCGGCCGTTCGCGAGAGGTGGGCGCTGGAGAGATTGGAGTGCATCGTCATCCCCGGCAACCAAATTTTAATTTGATTTAAGTTATTGTCTAAAGTTTAACTAGATTAACTATGTCGGTTTTGGTGACCCCGCCCCCCCCCCCGCACTTTAGTCAGGGGGCACTTGTATTAAAGTTTGCCATCTAATTTACCCCTACAATAAGGGGGGCATTTGATTTACAGATGCAACTAAAATAGTTGTAGAGCTGTTGCATTGTGAGTGGCTTACCCAGTTATGTAATGTTCACAAGACTCAAGAAAACCCAAGTCAGTTGGGTCTAGGTCATCCAAGATGTGGTATGAGTTTACAAGGGACACCGTCAATCACACATTTAAAGTTGTGTTTCCTAAAAGTTGTAAAATGGGATATATTCTCCCCTTCTCAGAAATGAGTGAGACACAATACAAGAATGGTTTAGTTCAATAAAATTTCATATAAAGCTTGTAATTAATATAAAACTTTAACAATGTAATAAAATAAAAATTTTTATGAATTCCAATATTGATAACAACAAACAGCAACAACAACATGAACAACAGTATAAACACCACTGAAAACACCCCTGCACCCTCCCACAATTCTACCAGCGGTCACCTTTCCCAACGCCCTTCCTTCCCAATCTTCCCCTGATCCTTGGCCCTGACCCCCTCCTCCTCCTTCCGCTATCAATACCCCTGGCCCTGCCCACATCGGGACCAATATGTCGTGCATCAGCATAACACCTCGATCGTGTCTGCTGAGGGTCGGGGGGGGCGGGCGGGGGTGTGACAATGGCAGCGCTATGTTTGGGGGCTCTGGAGAAGATGGAGGTGCTGAGGACCCATCTTCAAAGTCGGACGAATCAAGTTCCAATGATCAGGTGCTGTCACCATTGCTGATATGGCACCTTGGGGTGCAGTGCCATATCCCACGACCTTCGATTGCCGCATAGCATTGACATTGGCGGTCTAGGTGTTCTTCCTCACCGCGGCAATCAGCTCAACCATGTCCTCCGATTGACGGGCTGCTAAAGCTGCGATGTTTCTGGACAACCCAGCAATGACGTGGAGGAGCTCTGGACTCAAGTCGATGTTCATCCTGGACAGTCCCACCATGTCCAGGCTCGCATCTGCTTGTCGCGCAGCGTTCCCACTTTGGCGGATCAGCTGCTGCGGATTCACCATGGGGGTCGGTGAGGGCTATTGCATTACGTTTGATCCCGCTTCCTTGGGCCAGGAAAGTTGGATTCCGACGAGGAACCGGTGGCTGGTGGTAGAAAGGACCCTTCAAGTCCCGCCACCCCTCCCTCCTGCACCACCACCATTACAACGCTTTGAGGAGTGTTCTCGTCCAGCTCCTGCAGCACCATCTCCTCCGTCTCTTCCACCATCTCTTCATTTCTTCTTCCCTGCAATTACTCCTCTCTGGGAGGGGCAGGCAGCTCCACCTGTGCAACTGTAAAAACATAACATTAATGGTTGGCGACAGGGGAAGGGAGGGGTCAGAGATAACATCAGAGCAATTCACTTTGCACAGGCTTATGTGGAGAACAAACATTTTTTACCAAGAATCATTACATGAAACTATCATAAGCAAAGTATAAAGAAAGTACATGATATAACAAAACGTGAGTCCCAAACATTTTACTTTCCAAGTGGCACAGTGTCATCAAACAATAAACATGTCACAACTAACAGCATTTCTTGCTCCCAGCATGACATTATATTCTACATTATATTGCCATAAGATTGAATTACTTAACCAAGGATTATGCAGACTTGGATAGTACAGTCCAAGGATTATGCAGACTTACCCTCTGGGAGAACTGGTTCGGCACCAACACATGTGATCATACACCCCCGTCAGGGCTGCAGCGTGTTCCTCAAGTTCCGTCAGAGGAATGGTCTTCGGCGGACCACCGCCCGTTTTGCAGAGCTCCGCCCTATTGCCGGTTAGTTTTTTCTGCAAAGGTGACAAAAAATATCTGTGAACTAATTTGACAGCTACTAATACCGAACACACACACACACACACACACACACACACACATACATACACAATATATAGGTACACATCCCCAATTAACCGTCCCCAGTCTTTTCGTCAACGAATGCACCACTTAAGTTTCATTAGCATACAGAGGACTAAAACAATGAGATCGATGATGGGAAATAAAAATGGCACCAAGCTTAACAACATAATAAAACATGTCACTACTTAAGAGTAAATTGTCAATGCATGATAAAAGTTAGTACTTACTCTCGCAGACCCAACAATGTCTTTCCACCATTTGCGGCATTAGTTCGACCCTCGTATCACAGGCACGAAGGAGGACACCGCCTCAGTGATCTCTCGCCATAACCGCTGATACACAAATGGTGATGGTTTCCCTCGTCCACCCTGTATTAACTGATTCCAACAGGCCTCCACATCGTCCACCAATGACTCCTGGGCTTCCTCCGAAAAATAAGTGGCCCTTTTTCTCCCACCTAACTCCCACTCCACTTCCATGGCTTGATTCTCCATTGTATTGATATTTATTTATATATATTTCCACTTAATTGATGATTTATTTATTATTATTATTACTATTTATATTATTAATTATATTATTTTATAATATGATATAATTGTCAAGAGACTAAATACTCCTCAAAAAAACCCTCAAAAATCCTCACAGCTCCTCTCTCACTGACCTGAACTAACTTCTTCAGCTTGAAAATGTTGAGTGCTGTCCTTCTCTTCTCTGCGCATGCGCGGCCATTCTCCCGAAATTTCGGGGTCAAGGGTGACCCCGCACATGCGCAGAGAAACTTTTCCGGCTGTTTTCTACAGAGGTTCCCTTTCTAAAAGTAAGGTGATCGCCAACTTTTCTCCCATTTTGGCTGCTGTCGACATTGAGGGCTCGAAAACTTCGGCAGTGCGCACCAGCTGTATTCCGGTGGTTAAAAAGACGCAACCGCCGGAATACCGCTAACGATCGGGCACCAGCGACGTGAGTGAAATTTCTAGCCCTATGTTTTTGTGATATAAAAGTTATGCTCAGAGGTGTCCTGTGAGTATTTTTTGAATGTACCATTATGAATGGGCTATTTTTTCCGTTGCCATTTGTGGGACCTTGCTGTGTGCAAACTGGCTGCCACGCTTTCTACATTACAACAGCGACAACACTGAAAAAGTACTTCATTGAATGTGAAGGACTCTGGGGAATCCTGATGTTGTGAAAGGCTTTATATGAATGCAAGTTCTTTCTTTCTTATTTAGCATGTGGCAACCAAACATAATGGGAGTTTGGATTGTACACAAGTGCAGGTACAAACGTGGTCCATTATAGTACAACTGTGACTGCATTGTTATTGTATCCTTTTTGCAAACTGATTTAATTAACCCATTCTTCTCCTACGGTAGGTGAGACTGGACTCCTCATATCTCCAGTGACTAAATGGAACCCATTCAGTGGTTATGCTGGAAGCAAGAAGTTTTCAGAGCAGAAGCTACTGGAAAATGTATTTAAAAAAGGTGACCTGTATTTCAACACTGGGGACCTGATGTCTGAGAGCCAGGATGGCTATATTTACTTCCGTGATCGGATTGGGGACACCTTTAGGTAAACAATATAAAATGTGAAACTCCTCAGTCTTTTATTCCATTGAGGACAAAAAAAATGGTTAATTTGAGTTAACAATTGGAAGCCAAGATAGCAAATGTTTTTGATTTTCTACTGATATCCTCAAGATCAAGATTTAGGACAAAATTGTGATTTTACGTTATGCTATTATCAGGTTTTGACAATATTGATTCTATATGGGCTTGTTAACTTCAATGCCAACAAGATTGATATTTGACATTTTGTGAAATTTAGAAATACCCATGCAAGGACTTTTAATGGTCAGCTGCGTGCATTCGGAATGCTATAGAATGTCATACCAGAAGGTCATGTCAGGAGCTACGTACCTACAGAATTGGAAATTAGTTCGAACTACTTTTATTACAAAAAGAGAGAAACAAACTTAATTGTTTCCTTCAAAAAAGGACCTATTTCAACAGAGCATTAATGTCTTTAAAAAAACAATGAATGCCGATCATTCAGAGAAATATGACGACATGAAATATATACTCGGTGCTTCAACCATAAAACAAATGTCTCTTTCAAAGTACCTAACCTTTCCCATGTTAGTGACATAACCATTGATCTGAATATCATTGTTTTTAGATGGAAAGGGGAAAATGTTGCAACCACAGAGGTGGCTGAAATTATCGGAATGCTGGACTTTGTGGAAGAAGCCAATGTATATGGAGTAACTGTCCCAGGTGAAAAAAGACTGCAAAAAACAGTCTTTAATTCATTTTGCATATTTTTTTAATGATTTAGTCTTGTGCTAAGTATGGCATTCAGGTCTTGTTTACACATCGTCTAATTGTGTTGTATTTTCCAAGTATACACTGGGTGAAAGAAAGATGAGCACCAATGAGGAGCAAAAGGACAACAGAATTTGAGAGGTGGCAGACAAGTGCACAGTTGAAGAGAAGAGTTTTTGAGTTTTTGAAAGCACAGAGCGAGTAGAAACCTAGAGAGGTTTCGAGGAGAGACCAGAGGGTTGAATTTCAGTGGGAGTTCTCCCAGTTGTCCACCTTCACTTTGATTAAAGATCCAAAGAAGCCCCGGAAAGGTGAAATATGAAATTGGGGAGGTTGATGAGAGGAGAATTTGAGTAGTCTATCCTAGAGTCTACTTAATGCTGTTGCTGTTAATGATTTTGTTTCCTACTTTGCTTATTTTTTCCTGATTATTCTCAATATTGTATTGCTTATCTTTTCCCCTCTATCATTACTTTTTCCTTTAATTATTTTTAATGTTTTATTTTGTTCTCTGAATTTAATCTTTCTCAGTTCTGTTGCATAGAATTACAACATGGAAACTGGCCAATTGGTCCAACCATGTTAATTGCTTTCCTTCTTTTCTTTCTCTCAAGTTTTATCAATTCTTGTTCTTTGACCTAACTGTGGCCATTATCCTGAAACCAGCTCACATACACCTTCAAATGTTTGACCAAAGTGTCAATTACGTCACTGAGGGGTAAAAGCAATCACAAAGCGATAATCTTGGAAAATCCTGCATGCAGGGCAAAAATTGCACATTCTTTTTAAAAACAGGACTGAAGCTGTTCAGAGAAGCTCCTAATTCGGGTAGGAGAACCAGTAGAGGCTTCTGAAAATATATGGTAGAAGGGGATAGAGCAGGTCAGGAAATCAATATTTTAGGAAAGGAATCCCCAACATGTTGATGGAGTGGTGGTGGATGAGAAAGAATTAAAAGGAGCAGAAATAGGAAACTGTCATGGCATCCAAAGGTTTTGAGCAATATGAATGGTTTTTTATTTATGAATGGGAATTTTTGGGGGAGATAGTAAAAAGCAATGTTTTTAAGTTTATAGCAAATGTGAAATTTGAGCAAATCAGCATGCTCTGTGTCCTAAGCTTATATTAAGCATATGGCAAATGTAAATGTTTAATTGCATATTTTTTCATTTCTAACTTTGTGGTCAAATTGTAACTTAACTATTTTAATATACTTACCACAGGGTATGAAGGCAGGATAGGAATGGCAGCTATCATCCTGAAACCAGTTCAAGAGCTTGATGGAAAAACAATATACAATCATGTTGTGAAATATCTGCCGAGCTATGCTTGCCCACGCTTCCTAAGGATCCAGGTCAATATTTACAAATTCTTTATTAATTTAACATCAATGAACTTTGAGTTCTCACGAAAACGGTATTTAGGTCTGCTAAACATGAATCTGATATACTTGGCCGAAGCTAAAAATCAAGGGGAAACTATCATCTTCAATTTAAAGGTATGATCATCCATTAAAGATACCTATAAAAACCAATGAAGCCAGAAACAAGTTTGTATGCAAAGAACAGCAACAAAAACAAAGACCCACATCGTCAATTATGTTTTTAAAACAGAATGCTCAAAGGGCATATTTGGCCAGGTGCAGAAAATAGAATGTAGGAGGTGAGCTGTTAAGCAAGGCCACTAACTGATTTAGGGATATAGAAACATAGAAACATAGAAAATAGGTGCAGGAGTAGGCCATTCGGCCCTTTGAGCCTGTACCACCATTCAATAAGATCATGGCTGATCATTCATCTCAGTACCCCTTTCCTGCTTTCTCTCCATACCCCTTGATCCCTTTAGCCGTAAGGGCCATAGCTAACTCCCTCTTGAATATATCCTATGAACTGGCATCAACAACTCTCTGCGGTAGGGAATTCCACAGGTTAACAACTCTCTGAGTGAAGAAGTTTCTCCTTATTTCAGTCTTAAATGCCATTCCCCTTATCCTTAGACTGTGTCCCCTGGTTCTGGACTTCCCCAACATTGGAAACACTCTTTCTGCATCCAATCTGTCCAGTCCTGTCAGAATTTTATACGTTTCTATGAGATCCCCTCTCATCCTTCTAAACACCAGTGAATACAGGCCCAGTCGATCCAGTCTCTCCTCATATGTCAGTCCAGCCATCCCGGGAATCAGTCTGGTGAACCTTCACTGCGCTCCCTCAATAGCAAGAATGTCCTTCCTCAGATTAGGAGACCAAAACTGAACACAATATTCCAGGTGAGGCCTCACCAAGGCCCTGCACAACTGCAGTAAGACCTCCCTGCTCCTATACTCAAATCCCTAGCTATGAAGGCCAACATATCATTTGCCTTCTTCACCACCTGCTGTACCTGCATGCCAACTTTCCATGACTGATGTACAATGACACCCAGGTCTAGTTGCACCTTCCCTTTTCCTAATCTGCCGCCATTCAGATAGTATTCTGCCTTCGTGTTTTTGCCCCCAAAGTGGATAACCTCACATTTATCCACATTATACTGCATCAGCCATGCATTTGCCCACTCATCTAACCTGTCCAAGTCACCCTGCAGCCTCATATCATCATCCTCACAGCTCACACCGCCACCCAGCTTAGTGTCATCTGCAAACTTGGAGATATTACATTCAATTCCTTCATCTAAATCATTAATGTATATTGTAAATAGCTGGGGTCCCAGCACTGAGCCCTGCGGCACCCCATTAGTCACTGCCTGCCATTCTGAAAAGGACCCGTTTACCTCGACTCTCTGCTTCCTGTCTGCCAACCAGTTCTCTATCCACGTCAATATATTAACCCCAATACTATGTGCTTTAATTTTGCACACCAATCTTTTGTGTGGGACCTTGTCAAAAGCCTTTTGAAAGTCCAAATACACCACACCCACTGGTTCTCCCTTGTCCACTCTACGAGTTACATCCTCAAAAAATTACAGAAGATTTCTCAAGCATGATTTCCCTTTCATAAATCTATGCTGACTTGGACCGATCCTGTCACTGTTTTCCAAATGCGCTGCTATTTCACTTTAATAATTGATTCCAACATTTTCCCCGCTACTGGTGTCAGGCTAACCAGTCTATAATTCCCTGTTTTCTCTCTCCCTTCTTTTTTAAAAAGTGATGTTACATTAGCTATGCTCCAGTCCATACGGACTGATCCAGAGTCCATAGATGATCACCAATGCATTCACTATTTCTAGGGCCACTTCCTTAACTACTCTGGGATGCAGACTATCAGGCCCCGGGGATTCAATCCCATCAATTTCCCTAACACAATTTCCCGCCTAATAAGGATATCCTTCAGTTCCTCCTTCTCACTAGACCCTCGGTCCCCTAGTATTTCCGGAAGGCTATTTGTATCTTCCTTTGTGAACACAGAACCAAAGTATTTGTTCAACTGGTCTGCCATTTCTTTGTTCCCAATTATAAATTCACCTAAATCTGACTGCAAGGGATCTACGTTTATCTTCATGAATTTTTTTCTCTTCACATATCTATAGAAGCTTTTGCAGTCAGTTTTTATGTTCCCAGCAAGCTTCCTCTCATACTCTTTTTTCCCCCTCCTAATTAAACCCTTTGTCCTCCTCTGCTGAAGCGGAGCGGGTGCAGGACATTCTAAAAAGGGAGGGAGAACAGCCAGTTGTCGTGGTGCACATTGGTACCAACGACATAGGTAAAAAAAGGGATGAGGTCCTACGAAACGAATTTAAGGAGCTAGGAGCTAAATTAAAAAGTAGGACCTCAAAAGTAGTAATCTCGGGATTGCTACCAGTGCCACGTGATAGTCAGAGTAGGAATCGCAGGATAGCGCAGATGAATACGTGGCTTGAGCAGTGGTGCAGCAGGGAGGGATTCAAATTCCTGGGGCATTGGAACCGGTTCTGGGGGAGGTGGGACCAGTACAAACCGGACGGTCTGCACCTGGGCAGGACCGGAACCAATGTCCTAGGAGGAGTGTTTGTTAGTGCTGTTGGGGAGGATTTAAACTAATATGGCAAGGGGATGGGAACCAATGCAGGGAGACAGAGGGAAACAAAAAAGAGGCAAAAGCAAAAGACAGAAAGGAGATGAGGAAAAGTGGAGGGCAGAGAAACCCAAGGCAAAGAACAAAAAGGGCCACTGTACAGCAAAATTCTAAAAGGACAAAGGGTGTTAAAAAAAACAAGCCTGAAGGCTCTGTGTCTTAATGCAAGGAGTATCCGCAATAAGGTGGAGGAATTAACTGTGCAAATAGATGTTAACAAATATGATGTGATTGGGATTACGGAGACGTGGCTCCAGGATGATCAGGGCTGGGAACTCAACATCCAGGGGTATTCAACATTCAGGAAAGATAGAATAAAAGGAAAAGGAGGTGGGGTAGCATTGCTGGTTAAGGAGCAAATTAAGGCAATAGTTCGGAAGGACATTAGCTTGGATGATGTGGAATCTATATGGGTAGAGCTGCAGAATACCAAAGGGCAAAAAACGTTAGTGGGAGTTGTGTACAGACCTCCAAACAGTAGTAGTGATGTTGGGGAGGGCATCAAACATGAAATTAGGGGTGCGTGCAATAAAGGTGCAGCAGTTATAATGGGTGACTTTAATATGCACATAGATTGGGTTAACCAAACTGGAAGCAATACGGTGGAGGAGGATTTCCTGGAGTGCATAAGGGGTGGTTTTTTAGACCAATATGTCGAGGAACCAACTAGGGGGGAGGCCATCTTAGACTGGGTGTTGTGTAATGAGAGAGGACCAATTAGCAATCTCGTTGTGCGAGGCCCCTTGGGGAAGAGTGACCATAATATGGTGGAATTCTGCATTAGGATGGAGAATGAAACAGTTAATTCAGAGACCATGGTCCAGAACTTAAAGAAGGGTAACTTTGAAGGTATGAGGCGTGAATTGGCTAGGATAGATTGGCGAATGATACTGAAGGGGTTGACTGTGGATGGGCAATGGCAGACATTTAGAGACCACATGGATGAACTACAACAATTGTACATTCCTGTCTGGCGTAAAAATAAAAAAGGGAAGGTGGCTCAACCGTGGCTATCGAGGGAAATCAGGGATAGCATTAAAGCCAAGGAAGTGGCATACAAATTGGCCAGAAATAGCAGCGAACCCGGGGACTGGGAGAAATTTAGAACTCAGCAGAGGAGGACAAAGGGTTTGATTAGGGCAGGGAAAATGGAGTATGAGAAGAAGCTTGCAGGGAACATTAAGACGGATTGCAAAAGTTTCTATCGATATGTAAAGAGAAAAAGGTTAGTAAAGGCAAACGTAGGTCCCCTGCAGTCAGAATCAGGGGAAGTCATAACGGGGAACAAAGAAATGGCGGACCAATTGAACAAGTACTTTGGTTCGGTATTCACTGAGGAGGACACAAACAACCTTCCGGATATAAAAGGGGTCGGAGGGTCTAGTAAGGAGGAGGAACTGAGGGAAATCCTTATTAGTCGGGAAATTGTGTTGGGGAAATTGATGGGATTGAAGGCCGATAAATCCCCAGGGCCTGATGGACTGCATCCCAGAGTACTTAAGGAGGTGGCCTTGGAAATAGTGGATGCATTGACAGTCATTTTCCAACATTCCATTGACTCTGGATCAGTTCCTATGGAGTGGAGGGTAGCCAATGTAACCCCACTTTTTAAAAAAGGAGGGAGAGAGAAAACAGGGAATTATAGACCGGTCAGCCTGATATCGGTAGTGGGTAAAATGATGGAATCAATTATTAAGGATGTCATAGCAGTGCATTTGGAAAGAGGTAATATGATAGGTCCAAGTCAGCATGGATTTGTGAAAGGGAAATCATGCTTGACAAATCTTCTGGAATTTTTTGAGGATGTTTCCAGTAGAGTGGACAAGGGAGAACCAGTTGATGTGGTACATTTGGACTTTCAGAAGGCTTTCGACAAGGTCCCACACAAGAAATTAATGTGCAAAGTTAAAGCACATGGGATTGGGGGTAGTGTGCTGGCATGGATTGAGAATTGGTTGTCAGACCGGAAGCAAAGAGTAGGAGTAAATGGGGACTTTTCAGAATGGCAGGCAGTGACTAGTGGGGTACCGCAAGGTTCTGTGCTGGGGCCCCAGCTGTTTACACTGTACATTAATGATTTAGACGAGGGGATTAAATGTAGTATCTCAAAATTTGCAGATGACACTAAGTTGGGTGGCAGTGTGAGCTGCGAGGAGGATGCTATGAGGCTGCAGAGCGACTTGGATAGGTTAGGTGAGTGGCCAAATGCATGGCAGATGAAGTATAATGTGGATAAATGCGAGGTTATCCACTTTGGTGGTAAAAACAGAGAGACAGATTATTATCTGAATGGTGACAGATTAGGAAAAGGGGAGGTGCAAAGAGACCTGGGTGTCATGGTACATCAGTCATTGAAGGTTGGCATGCAGGTACAGCAGGCGGTTAAGAAAGCAAATGGCATGTTGGCCTTCATAGCGAGGGGATTTGAGTACAGGGGCAGGGAGGTGTTGCTACAATTGTACAGGGCCTTGGTGAGGCCACACCTGGAGTATTGTGTACAGTTTTGGTCTCCTAACCTGAGGAAGGACATTCTTGCTATTGAGGGAGTGCAGCGAAGGTTCACCAGACTGATTCCCGGGATGGCGGGACTGACCTATCAAGAAAGACTGGATCAACTGGGCTTGTATTCACTGGAGTTCAGAAGAATGAGAGGAGACCTCATAGAAACGTTTAAAATTCTGACGGGGTTAGACAGGTTAGATGCAGGAAGAATGTTCCCAATGTTGGGGAAGTCCAGAACCAGGGGACACAGTCTAAGGATAAGGGGGAAGCCATTTAGGACCGAGATGAGGAGGAATTTCTTCACCCAGAGAGTGGTGAACCTGTGGAATTCTCTACCACAGAAAGTTGTTGAGGCCAATTCACTAAATATATTCAAAAAGGAGTTAGATGAAGTCCTTACTACTAGGGGAATCAAGGGGTATGGTGAGAAAGCAGGAATGGGGTACTGAAGTTGCATGTTCAGCCATGAACTCATTGAATGGCGGTGCAGGCTAGAAGGGCCAAATGGCCTACTCCTGCACCTATTTTCTATGTTTCTATGTTTCTATGTTTCTATGAATTCTAAATTTTTCCCAGTCCTCAGGTTTGCTGCTATTTCTGGCCAATTTGTATGCTTCTTCCTCGGATTTAACACTATCCTTAATTTCCCTTGTTAGCCACGGTTGAGCCACCTTCCCCGTTTTATTTTTACTCCAAACAGGGATGTACAATTGTTGAAGCTCATCCATGTGATCCTTAAATGTTTGCCATTGCCTATCCACCGTCAACCCTTTAAGTATCATTTGCCATTGGCTATTCTAGCCAATTCACGTCTCATACCATCGAAGTTACCTTTCCTTAAGTTCAGGACCCTAGTCTCTGAATTAACTGTGTCACTCTCCATCTTAATAAAGAAATCTACCATGTTATGGTCATTCTTCCCCAAGGGGCCTCGCACAATAAGATTGCTAATTAGTCCTTTCTCATTACACATCACCCAATCTAGGATGGCCAGCCCTCTAGTTGGTTCCTCGACATATTGGTTGAGAAAACCATCCCTCATACACTCCAGGAAATACTCCTCCATCACATTGCTACCAGTTTGGTTAGCCCAATCAATGTGTAGATTAAAGTCGCCCATGATAACTGCTGTACCTTTATTGCACACATCACTTATTTCTTGTTTCATGCTGTCCCCAACCTCACTACTGCTGTTTAGTGGCCTGTACACAACTCCCACCAGCGTTTCTTATTTTTTTATTATTATGCAAAGACAAGTTGTATCTATTGAATTAAGTGAGTCCGATCGTGATTTTTGCTTTATTAACGCTAGCTGTGAAGTAAAGCAGCTTTATAATTCATATCTAGCCTCATCTCAGCAGATCCACCCTCAAAAAGATTGAAGAAACACTTGTGAAAGACATGAACATCCAGTTCAGATGCAGGATTTCCGATTGTTACACCTCACGCTATCATTTAGGTAGATATTGCTCAGTATGAGTTGACTTCAGCATCAACGTAGGATTCACTTACAGGAGCTACTGATATAATGGACCCGAGAAGGAGTCTATGACAAACCCAAAATTGTAGCAGGCACCTGCCAGTATTAGAAACAAACAGATGACTTTAGTCTTGCCAGTGTTCAGCTGGAGAAAGCCCAGCATCATCCATGAGTTGATTCTGGACAAGCAATCTAACCGTACAGTGGTGGTGAGGGTGGTGGCAAAGAGCTAGAGCCGAGTTCTCCTTCATGTATATAAAAGCTGATGCCATGTCTACGGATAATGTCATGAGGAGCAACATGCAAACAAGGAATAGTAAGGCCAAGGTTGGAACCTTGAATTACTCCTGAAGGAACCCATGGGAGTCGGAGGAGAACCAATTGTCAGAAATACAATGGTCGGAAGTTTCTGTGCCTGGGCGGGTCGGGTGCGGGTGACCGCCGTGGTGGGTCGTGATCCCGTTCCTGATTCCATCCCACTCCTGAGATCGACTTTCCATTAATGGCACCTATTAAGGACGCCCTGCGTGTTACCCGGCCCTATTAAATGGTGCGTGTCTGATTATGTCATCGATGACGCGTCTTCAGCCGGGATATTTAAAGGAGCCATGGCCACATGGCATTTGAAGGTTCATCTAGGGTAGTGCAGGCACAACACTGCAGCATTGCAGTGTGACTGAGTTTTAAACATGACTACACAGAGACAGAGTGCTTCCTTCAGGTTCTGTGATGACTCCTTCCATATGCTTGTGAAGGGAGTGAGAGTGCACAAATTCTCTTCCCTTCTGATGGGCAGAAGAGACCTCCCCAACAGACCAAAGGAACCTGGCTCCAAATAGCAGAGGAGGTCACAGCACGGAAGTTGTGAGGAGGACTTGGGTGCAGTGATGCAAACGCTTCAATGATCTCATGAGACGAGGAAAGGTGAGTGCAAAGCCACACTCAACTTCATCCTGCTGAGCCTCTCATCACATCCCCATCACTCTGGCTTCCCAACCCTACTCCTGCACATCCTCACTCAGACCAACATACCTTGCACCTCCACCTGTCCCTCTCTCTATCTACATTTTCACATCCGCATCTGACAAACCACCCCTCACACTCATCCTAATGCAATCATACCAACTAACGACACACAAGGAGGCCACTTGGCATTGGCACCCCACTTCATCACAGTCACCCTCTAAAGATATAACCCATCCATGCCTTACACTCATTCCATCAATTTCACTCAACCGTCTCTTTCCCTCCTTGTAGGAAAAGAGAGCCCACAATAAGAGGGAGAAGGAGAGAACCAGAGTTGGCCCTTCATCATTGGCCACCTGAACAGCAGCAGAGTTGATTGCCTTGGAAGTGTCTGGAGTCGCAGAGCAGCTGGAGGTCGGAGATGGAGAAAGGGGGATATCTCAGCAACCTGGTGACAGCATTACGTCTCATATAGCCACATGGCATACAGCAGTCACTCATATGGGGATGGATGTCAGCTGGCAGTGAATGTTCATCATTTGCATAATGGTATCTGTACCCATTCTTGATATGACATATCTAACACATCTTTTTACTCTCACATAGGTCCATCAAGTGACACAGCCCCCACCCCAGTGTCCAGGAGGAAGAGCAAGATGACTCCTCAGAGAAGCCTCCAGCCTCTGAGGGCACACCATCGCCAGACATAAGCACATTCAGCACCAGCGCAGATATGCACACCTTGGTGGGTGAAATGTGAGATTGAGTAGTGTTGTCACCTAGTGTCTCACAACTCACAAGTGAGAAAGAACTGATGGTGGCGACAACGACAGCAGTAGAGATTCCTCACCGGAGGGCGCAGGACGCTCCAGGCTCTGCTCAGCTGCATGAGTCTCGGGGGCTATCCAGAAAGAGGGTGATCCTGGAGATGCAGCAAGAAGTGCAGGAGGTGACCACGATGTCTGCAAATGTGCAGAGAATGGAGGGGTCCATCTTTAAGATGAGCACCACCGTGTCGCAGGCGATGTGATTGTAGGTTCTTCCATGGAAAGGATGGCCACCTGCATGGAGCAACTAATGCGCCACTGACAGAAGCATATGGTCTCTATGGAGAATTTGTTTTTAAAAATTCGATCATGGGATGTGGGTGTCGCTTGCAAAACCAGCATTTATTGCCCATCCCTAATTACCCTTGAGAAGATGGCGGTGAGCCGCCTTCTTGAACCGCTGCAGTCCGTGTGGTGAACGTACTCCCACAGTGCTGTTAGGGAGGGAGTTCCAGAATTTTGACCCAGCGATGATGAAGGAACAGCAATATACTTCCAAGTCAGGATGGTGTATAACTTGGAGGGGAACGTGGAGATGGTGGTGTTCCCATGCTCCTGCTGCCCTTGTCCTTCTCGGTGGTAGAGGTTGCGGGTTTGGCAGGTGCTGCCGAAGAAGCCTTGGCGAGTTGCTGTAGTGCATCTTGTAGATGGTACAAACTGCAGCCACAGTACGTTGGTGATGGAGGGAGGGAATGTTTAAAGTGGTGATTGGGGTGCCAATCAAGCGGGCTTCTTTGTCCTGGATGGTGTTGAGCTTCTAGAGTGTTGTTGGAGCTGCACTGATTCAGGCAAGTGGAGAATATCCAATCACGCTCCTGACTTGTGCCGTCTAGGTGGTGGAAAGGAGTTGAGACACTCGCCGCAGAATGCCCAGTTCTGGCCTGCTCTTGTTGCCACAGTATTTATGTGGCTGGTCCAGTTAAGTTTCTGGTCAATGATGACCCCCAGAAGGTTGAAGCTGCCTGAAATGCAAAGAACGGGCACGGATTAATTGCGTGGCGGAGGACCGACTGCATCATGAAATCCACCTACTGATAGACTGGAAGGGACCCCGCGCGGCCGCTTCTGTCCAGGGCTGAAGGGACCCCGCGCTGGCCGCATCTGTCCTGGGCCGAAAGGACCTCCACACCGGTCCTGGGACCCAGCGGGACAACACAAGCGGCTCTGAGCAGCCCCAGCGGGACAACACACAGCGGGCCCTGAGCAGCCCCAGCGGGACAACACAAGCGGGCCCTGAGCAGCCCCAGCGGGATAACAAATAAACGTTACTTTGCAGTTGCCGAAGGGACCCGACACCGGCCGCTTCTATCCCATAGAAACATAGAAAATAGGTGCAGGAGTAGGCCATTCGACCCTTTGAGACTGCACCATCATTCAATAAGATCATGGCTGATCATTCCCTCACTACCCCTTTCCTGCTTTCTCTCCATACCCCTTGATCCCCCGAGCAGTAAGGGTCATATCTAACTCCCTCTTGAATATATCCGATGAACTGGCATCAACAACTCTCTGCGGCAGGGAATTCCACAGATTAACAACTCTCTAAGTGAAGAAGTTTCTCCTCATCTCAATCCTAAATGGCCTGCCTCTTATCCGGAGACTGTGTTCCCTGGTTCTGGACTTCCCCAACATCGGGAACATTCAACCCGCATCTAACCTGTCCCGTCCCATCAGAATCTTATATGTTTCTATGAGATCCCCTCTCATCCTTCTAAACTCCCAATGTATAAAGGCCCAGTTGATCCAGTCTCTCCTCATATGCCAGTCCTGCCATCCCGGGAATCAGTCTGGTGAACCTTCGCTGCACTCCCTCAATAGTAAGAACGTCCTTCCTCAGATCAGGAGACCAAAACTGCACACAATATTCCAGCTGAGGCCTCACCAAGGCCCTGTACAACTGCAGTAAGACCTCCCTGATCCTATACTCAAATCCCTAGCTATGAAGGCCAACATACCATTTGCCTTCTTCACCGCCTGCTGTACCTGCATGCCAACTTTCAATGGCTGATGAACCATGACATCCAGGTCTCATTGCACCTCCCCTTTTCCTAATCTGCCGCCATTCAGATAATATTCTGTCTTCGCGTTTTTGCCCCCAAAGTGGATAACCTCACATTTATCCACATTAGACTGCATCTGCCATGCATTTGCCCACTCACCTAACCTGTCCAGGTCACCCTGCAGCCTCCTAGGGTCCCCCTCAAAGCTGACACCACCACCCAGCTTCGTGTTGTCTGCAAACTTGGAGATATTGCACTCAATTCCTTCATTCAAATCATTAATGTATATTGTAAAGAGCTGGAGTCTCAGCACTGAGCCCTGCGGCACTCCACTAGTCACTGCCTGCCATTCTGAAAAGGACCCGTTTATCCCTACACTCTGCTTCCTGTCTGCCAACCAGTTCTCTATCCACATCAGTATATTAACCCCAATACGATGTGCTTTGATTTTGCACACCAATCTCTTGTGTGGGACTTTGTCATAAGCCTTTTGAAAGTCCAAATACACCACATCCACTGGTTCTTCCTTGTCCATTCTACTCGTTACATCGTCAAAAAATTCCAGAAGATTTGTCAAGCATGATTTACCCTTCATAAATCCATGCTGAATTGGATCCTGTCACTGCTTTTCAAATGCGCTGTTATTTCATCTTTAATGATTGATTCCAACATTTTTCCCACTACTGATGTCAGGCTAACCGGTCTATAATGACACATTTTCTCTCTCCCTCCTTTTTTAAAAAGTGGTGTTACATTAGTTACCCTCCAGTCCATAGGAACTGATCCAGAGTCGATAGACTGTTGGAAAATGATCACCAATGCATCCACTATTTCTAGGGCCACTTCCTTAAGTACTCTGGGATGCAGACTATCAGGCCCCGGGGATTTATCGGCCTTCAATCCCATCAATTTCCCTAACACAATTTCCCACTAATAAGGATATCCTTCAGTTCCTCCTTCTCACTAGACCCTCGGTCCCCTAGTACTTCCGGAAGGTTATTTGTGTCTTCCTTCGTGAAGACAGAACCAAAGTATTAGTTCAATTGGTCTGCCATTTCTTTGTTCCCCATTATAAATTCACCTGAATCCGTTTGTCTTCACTAATCTTTTTCTCTTCACATATCTATAGAAGCTTTTGCAGTCAGTTTTTATGTTCCCGGCAAGCTTCCTCTCATATTTTATTTTCCCCCTCCTTGCTTTTTCTGGCCAAGTTATATGCCTCTTCCTTGGATTTAACACTATCCTTAATTTCCCTTGTTAGCCACGGTTGAGCCACCTTCCCCGTTTTATTTTTACTCCAGACAGGATGTACAATTGCTGAAGATCATCCATGTGATCTTTAAATGTTTGCCATTGCCTATCCACCATCAACCCTTTAAGTATCATTTGCCAGTCTATTCTAGCCAATTCATGCCTCAAACCATCGAAGTTACCTTTCCGGACCCTAGTTCAGGACCCTAGTTTCTGAATTAACTGTGTCACTCTCCATCTTAATAAAGAATTCTACCATGTCATGGTCACTCTTCCCCAAGGGGCCTCGCACAACAAGATTGCTAATTAGTCCTTTCTCATTACACATCACCCAGTCTAGGATGGCCAGCTCCCTAGTTGATTCCTCGACATATTGGTCTGGAAAACCATCCCTAATACACTCCAGGAAATCCTCCTCCACCGCATTGCTACCAGTTTGGTTAGCCCAATCAATATGTAGATTAAAGTCACCCATGATAACTGCTGTACCTTTATTGCATGCATCCCTAATTTCTTGTTTGATGCTGTCCCCAACCTCACTACTGCTGTTTGGTGGTCTGTACACAACTCCCACTAGCGTTTTCTGCCCCTTGGTATTCCTTAGCTCCACCCATACCGATTCCACATCATCCAAGCTAATGTCCTTTCTTACTATTGCATTAATTTCCTCTTTAACCAGCAATGCCACCCCGCCTCATTTTCCTTTCTGTCTATCCTTCCTAAATGTTGAATATCCCTGGATGTTGAGTTCCCAGCCTTGGTCCCCCTGGAGCCATGTCTCCGTGATGCCAATTACATCATACCCGTTAACTGCTATCTGCACAGTTAATTCGTCCACCTTATTCCGAATACTCCTCGCATTGAGGCACAGACCCTTCAGGCTTGTCTTTCTGACACACTTTGCCCCTTTAGAATTTTGATGTAATGTGGCCCTTTTTGGTTTTTGCCTTGGGTTTCTCTGCCCTTCACTTTTAATTTTCTTCTTTCTATCTTTTGCTTCTGCCCCCATTCTACTTTCCTCTGTTTCCCTGCATAGGTTCCCATCCCCCTGCCATATTAGTTTAACTCCTCCCCAACAGCACTAGCAAACACTCCCCCTAGGACATTGGTTCCGGTCCTGCCCAGGTGCAGACCATCCGGTTTGTACTGGTCCCACCTCCCCCAGAACCGGTTCCAATGTCCCAGGAATTTGAATCCCTCCCTTCTGCACCACTGCTCAAGCCACGTATTCATCTGAGCTGTCCTGCGATTCCTACTCTAACTAGCACGTGGCACTGGTAGCAATCCTGAGATTACTACTTTTGAGGTCCTACTTTTTAATTTAGCTCCTAGCTCCCTAAATTCGTCTCGTAGGATCTCATCCCGTTTTTTGCCTATATCGTTGGTATCTATATGCACCACGACAACTGGTTGTTCACCCTCCCTTTTCAGAATGCCCAGCACCCACTCCAAGATATCCTTGACCCTTGCACCAGGGAGGCAGCATACCATCCTGGAGTCTCAGTTGAGGCCGCAGAAACGTCTATCTATTCCCCTTACAATTGAATCCCCTATCACTATAGCTCTTCCACTCTTTTTCCTGACCTCCTGTGCAGCAGAACCATCCAGAACTTGGCTGCTGCTGCCCTCCCCCGATGAGTCATCCCCCTCAACAGTACCCAAAGCAGTGTATCTGTTTTGCAGGGGGATGACTGCAGGGGTCCCCTGCACTACCTTCCTTGCACTGCTCTTCCTGTTGGTCATCCATTTCCTATCTGTGTACCCTTTACCTGCGGTATGACCAACTCGCTAAACGTGCTAGTCACGTCATTCTTAGCATCGTGGATGCTCCAGAGTTCATCCACCCGCAGCTCCAGTGCTGCAATGCGGTCCGTCAGGAGTTGCAGGCGGATGCACTTCTCGCACACGTAGTCGTCAGGGACACCGGAAGCGTCCCTGACTTCCCACATAGTACAGGAGGAGCATAACACGTGTCCGAGATGTCCTGCCATGACTTAACCCTTAGTTAAACTTAAATTGGCAACAGCAATGCTAAAGGTTACTTACTGATATGGAAAAGCAAAAGAAAAACTACTTACCAATCACTTACCCCCTTGGCTGTGACATCACCTTTCGATTTCTTTCTACTTTTTTGCCTTCTCTCCCTGCTGCAGCTGCACCGGTAGGCCTTTATAGGCCGCTCCTCCACGCACCACGCACCTCGAACTCCCCGCTCGAAGTCCCGCTGCCTCCGACGCTCACCGGCCTTTATAGGCCGCTGCTCCACACCAGGCCAAAGGGACCCCACACCAGCTGAAAGGACTCCATACCTGCCCACGCCTGTCCCTGTGGTCGCACACCAGGTGTTCATTGTGCTGACAGACTCGGGGGGGACGTGGAACCGGCCAAAGGGACTCCGAGGCCGGTGCTAAACCAGCCGAAGGGATCGCGGCGGCGGTATTCAAACCAATGACCTAACCAACTTTTAATTAATTTTTGGACTTTTAATCAACTTTTAAACTTTTTCAACAATGTGGGAGAACTTTTAAAACTTACATTTTAGACTTTTAATCGAAATACTTTTAAACATCTATCATTAATCTACATCTTTGACTTTTTAACAACCTTTAGAAACTTTTTAAACTGGGGAAACTTTTATAACCTATTATTGATTTACATCTTAGACCTTTTAACAACTCCTAGAAACTTTTCAAATAAATTGGAAATTTTATCAACTTTTAAATTTAAAAATAACTTTTGAAGTCACCTTCCTAGTGCCTGCCCCCCAACCAAGCCTAGGGCCATCTACCCTCAATGGCACTACTCGGCACCGAGCTTGCGGCCAACACTTCGTCGTAGGCAATTAGGCTTATACAGCTGTGCCTGGTCTCCAGTTGTCTTGGACCCCCTTGCCACTTGACCGAGACCTTGTTCAGCTCAGCCCGTGTGGTTGCTGGTGTGCAGCAGCCACCCCACGTTAAAAGAACTCACGCACAGGCATCTTCCACTTCGTCAGTCTGAAGTTCGGGACCTGGAATGTCAGGACCCTCATGGACAACCCCAACAGCAACAGGCCGGAACGTCGCACTGCCATAGTTGCCCGGGAACTCAGACGTTTTGACATTGACATCGCCGCCCAAAGTGAGACCCGGCGGGCAGGTGAAGGCCAGTTGAAGGAACATGGTGGAGGTTACACCTTCTTCTGGAAAGGGAAACCAGAGGCAGAACGCCGCCTTCATTGAGTCAGATTTGCCATCAAGAATGAGCTGGTCGACCACCTCAAACTTTCCCCCTGTGGGGTTAACGAATGCCTCAAGACTCTTTGCATTACCCTATCCTGGAACCAATGTGCCATAGTCATCAGTGCGTACACCCCTGCACTCGATACAACGGATGAGGCTAAAGAGGGTTTTTATTCCAACCTTGAGACATCCTTGCCCCGTGTCCCCACAAGTGGCAAATTGATCCTCCTGGGTGATTTTATGCCAGGGTTGGCAAAGATACAGCCCTCTGGGGAGGCGTGCTTGGCAGAGCGGGGTTAGGGAAAGCCAACTCCAGTGGTACCCTACTCCTGACAAAATGTCTAGAACATGAACTCCTCATCACCAACACCCTGTTCCACCAGAGGGACAAATACAAGGCATCGTGGCAATACCCTCGCTCCAAACACTGGCACCTGCTTGACTATGTCATCGTCCGAGCCAGAGATCGCAAGGATATGCGCATCACCCGTGCCATGACAGGAGCTGACAACTGCTGGACGGACCACCGCCTAATCCGATCCATCATCAACATTGACATTGCCCCAAAGCAGAGGAGACAGCAGAAACAGTCCTGCAAAAAAGTTACTGCCGGTGCACTTAGAGACCCAGCTAAGAGAGCCCTATACAGCCAGCGCCTCACAGCTAATCTGGCGTGCCTTGATGACCCTGAGATGCTGAATGCTGATAGCGCTTGGTCTGCCCTCCAGGCCTCTATAACCAGTGCCTGTGAAGAGACACTTGGTCACTCAACCAGAAAACATCAGGAGAGGTTTGATGAAAATGATCAGGAGATCGAAGAACTAATAGATCACAAGCGCAAAGCATTTCTGCGCCTCAAGCAACAACCCAACTCGGGAGCTGCAAAACAACATTATAGACGGCTCAAGGCTCAGGTCCAACAAAAAACCTGGGACCTGAAGAACAGGTGGTGGATGGAGAAAGCACAGGAGGTACAACAACTGGCCAACAGCCGCAATATGCGAGGATTCTTCGCTGCATTCAAGGCCACCTACGGTCTAAACTCTCAAGGCCCCATCCCACTCCTGGTCAAGAACGGGGAAACACTCATCAAGGATACTGAGGCTGTCAGGGCCCGATGGAAGGAGCACTTTGAAGATCTCCTCAATCGAGACTCTACCTTTGACTCGAGTGTTCTCGACTCCATTCCGCAGTATGCGACCCGCCACCAACTCAGTGAAACTCCAACGTTGCACAAGGTAGGCAAAGCCATAAAACAGCTCAAGTATAACAAAGCTACGGGTGCAGATGGAATCCCTGCTGAGGCGCTAAAGTATGGCGGAAAGGCGCTGTTGGCACGGATACATGACCTCATCTCTCTCATCTGGAGGGAGGAGAGCATGCCAGGAGATCTCAGAGATGCAGTGATTGTGACCATTTTTTAAATAGGGGACAAATCCGACTGCGGCAACTACAGGGGAATCTCCCTGCTATCAGCCACTGGGAAAGTTGTCGTTAGAGTTCTCCTCAATCGTCTTCTCCCTGTGGCCGAGGAGCTCCTCCCAGAATCACAATGCGGATTTCGTCCCCTACGGGGCACAACAGACATGATCTTTGCAGTGCGGCAGCTGCAGGAAAATTGCAGGGAGCAGTGCCAGCCCTTATACATGGCCTTTTTCGATCTTACAAAAGCCTTTGACACTGTCAACCGTGAGGGTCTATGGAGCGTCCTCCTCTGTTTCGGATGCCCCAAAAGTGTGTCAACATCCTTCGCCTGCTTCACGATGACATGCAGGCTGTGATCCTTACTAACGGATCCATTACAGACCCAATCCATGTCCGGACTGGGGTCAAACAGGGCTGCATCATCGCTCCAACCCTCTTCTCAATCTTCCTCGCTGTCATGCTCCACCTCACAACCAACAAGCTCCCCGCTGGAGTGGAACTAAACTACAGAACCAGTGGGAAGCTGTTTAACCTACGTCGCCTCCAGGCCAGGTCCAAGATCACCCCAATCTCTGTCGTTGAGCTGCAGTATGCAGACGCGTCTTCGTCTGCGCAAATTCAGAGGCTGAACTCCAGGGTATAGTCAATGTATTCACTGAGGCATATGAAAGCATGGGCCTTACGCTTAACATCCGTAAGACAAAGGTCCTCCACCAGCCTGTCACCGCTGCACAGCACTGCCTTCCAATCATCAAATCCACAGTGAGGCCCTGGACAATGTGGACCATTTCTCATATCTCGGGAGCCTCTTATCAACAAAGGCAGACATTAATGCGGAGATTCAACATCGCCTCCAGTGCACCAGTGCAGCCTTTGGCCGTCTGAGGAAAAGAGTGTTTGAAGACCAGGCCCTCCAATCTACCACCAAGCTCATGGTCTACAGGACTGTAATAATACCTGCCCTCCAGTATGGATCTGAGGCATGGACGATGTACAGAAGGCACCTCAAGTCGCTGGAGATGTATCACCAACGATGTCTCCGCAAGATCCTACAAATTCCCTGGGAGGACAGACGCACCAACATCAGTGTCCTCGATCAGGCTAACATCCCCAGTATTGAAGCACTGACCACACGCGATCAGCTTCGCTCGGCAGGCCACATAGTTCACATGCCAAATATGAGACTCCCAAAGCAAATGCTTTATGCGGAGCTCCTTCAAGGTAAACGAGCCAAAGGAGGGCAGCGGAACCGTTACAAGGATACCCTCAAAGCCTCCCTGGTAAAGTGCGACATCACCACTGACACTAGGAGACCCTGGTCGAAGACTGCCCGAGTTGGAGAAGGTACATCTGGGAGGGCTTTGAGCTCTTCGAGTCTCAACGCAAAGAGCATGACGAGGCCAAGCGCAGACAGCGGAAGGAACGTGCGGCAAACTAGCCCCACCAACCCCTTCCCTCAACGAATGTCTGTCCCATCTGTAACAGGGTCTGTGGCTCTTGTATCGGACTGTTCAGCCATCAAAGAACTCACTTTGGGAGTGGAAACAAGTTGTCATCAATTCCGAGGGACTGCCTATGATGGATGAAGGTCGGGTATTCGGCAATGGTAATACCATTGAATGTCAAGGGACGGTGATTAGACTCTCGCTTGTTGGAGATAGTCATTGCCTGGCAGTTGTGTGGCATGAATGTTACTTGCCACTTATCAGCCCAAGGCTGAATGTTGTCCAGTTCTTGATGCATGTGGGCATGGACTGCTTCATTATCTGAGGAGTTGTGAATGGCACCGAACACTGTGCAGTCATCAGCGAACATCCCCACTTCTGACATGATGGAGGGAAGGTAATCGATGAAGCAGCTGAAGATGGTTGGGCCTAGGACACTGCCCTGAGGAACTCCTGCTGCAATGTCCTGGAGCTGTGATGTTTGACCTCCAACCATCACAACCATCTGCCTTTGTGCTTAGTGTGACTCCAGCCAGTGGAGAGTTTTCTCCCTGATTCTAATTGACTTCAGTTTCACTAGAGCTCCTTGATGCCACACTTGGTCAAATTCTGCCTTGATGTCAAGGACAGTCACTCTCACCTCACCTCTGGAACTCAGCTCTTTTGTCCATGTTTGGACCAAGGCTATAATGAAGTCTGGAGCCGAGTGGTCCTGGCAGAACCCAAACTGGGCATCGGTGAGCAGGTTATTGGCGAGTAAGCGTCACTTAATAGCACTGTTGACGAAACCTTCCATCATTTTCTGATGATTGAGAGTAAGTAGACTGATGGGGTGCTATTTGGCCGGATTGGATTTGTCCTGCTTTTTGTGGACAGGACATACTTGGGCAGTTTTCCACATTGTCAGATAGATGCCAGTGTTGTAGCTGTACTGGAACAGCTTGGCTAGAGACGTGGCTAGTTCTGGAGCACAAGTCTTCAGCACAACAGCTGGGATATTTTCAGGGCCCGTTGCCTTTGCTGTATCCAGTGCACTCAGCCATTTCTTGATATCACACGGAGTGAATCGAATTGGCTAAAGACTGGCTTCTGTGATGGTGGGGACCTCAGGAGGAGGTCTATATGGATCATCCACACTGCACTTCTGGCTGAAGATGGTTGCAAATGCTTCAGCCTTGTCTTTTGCACTCACATGCTGGGTTCTGCCATTGTTGAGGATGGGGATATTCATGGAGCCTCCTTCTCCCGTTAGTTGTTTAATGAATGCAGAGCTTTGATCTGATCCTTTGATTGTGGCTTAGCCCTAGCCCTGTCTCTGGCATGCTGCTTCTGCTTTTTAGCAGGCATTTAGTCCTATGTTGCAGCTTCCCTAAGTTGGTACCTCATTTTTAGGTATGCCTGATGCTACTCCTGGCATGCTCTTCTACACTCTTGATTAACCCAGGGTTGGTCCTCTGGTTTGATGGTAATGGTAGAGTGAGTGATATGCCAGGCCCGGAGGTTACAGATTGTGGTGAAATACAATTCTACTGCTGCTGATGGTCCACAGCCCCTCATGGATGCTCAGTTTTGAGCTGCTCGATCTGTTCTGAATCTATCCCATTTAGCACAGTGGTAGTGCGATGGAGGGTAGCTTCAGTGTGAAGACGGGACTTTGTCTCCATGCTGTCATGGACAGATGCATTTGCAACAGGTAGATTGGTGGGGACAAAGTCAAATAGGTTTTTCCCTTGTGTTGATTTTCTCACCACCTGCTGCAGGCCCAGTCTGGCAGATATGTCCTTCAGGACTCGGCCAGTAGTGGTACTAATGAGCCACTCTTAGTGATGGACATTGAAGTCCCAGCATCCAGAGTACATTCTGTGTCCTTGCTACTCTCAGTGCTTCTTCCAAATGGTGTTCAATATGGAGGAGTACTGATTCATCAGCTGAGGGAGGGCAGTAGGTGGTAATCAGCAGAAGGTTTTATTGCCCATGCTTGACCTGAAACCCTGAGACTTCATGTAGTCTGTAGTCAATGCTGAGGACTCCCAGGGCCACTCCCTCCTGACTGTATACCACTGTGCTGCCAGCCCTGGTGGGTCTGCCCTGCCAGTGGAACAGGACATACCCAGAGATAGTGATGGAGGAGTCTCGGACATTGGCTGAACGGTTTGATTCTGTGAGTATGACTATGTCACGCTATTGCTTAACTAGTCTGTGGGACAGCTGTCCCAATTTTGCCACCAGTGCCCAGATGTTGGTGAGAAGGACTTTGCAGTGTCAAATGGGCTGGGTGTGCCGTTGTCATGTCTGAAGCCGGTGCCGATGTCGATGCCGGGTGGTCCATCCGGTTTTATTTTTATTATTGTTTCTTTAGTGGTTGTGTACAACTGAGTGGCTTGCTCGGCCATTTCAGAGGGCAGTTAAAAGTCAACCACATTGCTGTTGGCCTGGAGTCATGTATAGGCCAGACCCCGGGTAAGGACGGCAGATTTCCTTCACTAAACGACATTAGTGAACCAGATGGGTTTTTACAACAATCTGACAGTATCATGGTCACCATTACTGATACTAGCTTTTTATTCCAGATTTATTTAATTAACTGAATTAAGCTGACCTAGTAAGATTTGAATTCATATCTCTGGATCATTAGTCCAGGCCTCTGGATTACAAGGATGTGTTAATAAATATTTCTGTAAAGTTTCCGTTACTGTAATGTCACACATAAAGCTATTTATTTTCACTACTTTATGGTCATGGACAAATGTGTGTGCAACTTTGGAAGTGGCTTAGTGAGCTGGAGTGAATGGTGAGACATAACGTTACCTCCAGCACTGGTGGTCAGTGTGAAAGGAATGACTTGATCAGTGTAGGGATGCTTTATGATGTTGGTGTGGGGTGGTGCGAACCTGGCGCAGCATGTGGCAGCCAATGGGTGTAATGCGTGAAGTGAAGTAAATCTGGCCATAATGAGGCCTTCCCTAGCCTCCCAGACAGCAATGTGCGCGGCTGTAGGTGGGATCTGGACAGCACGTTTCTCCAGCTCCTCCTCCTCTGAAGAGACTGTGCACTCAGAGCCTTGCTCTTCATGCAGTGCTAATCCTTGCTGCTGCACGATGTTGTGCAGGATGCCAACAATGATTCTGGAGATCCTGGCTGGTGCATACTGAAGGGCTCCTCCAGATCTGTCAAGGTAACCGAAGCACATTTTCAGCATGCATATTGTCTGCCAAAAGACACATTTGGTGGAAATGTGGCTTTCATTATATCCCTCCTCGGCCTCAGTTCTTGGCCTCCTCAAGGGTGTCATGAGCCACGCCTTCAGTGGATAGCCCTTGTCTCCAAGCAGCCAGCTAGAAAGTCTGTTTGGCGGAGCGAAGAGCAGAGCTGGGGCGGACTGGATCATGTCGAAAGAGTCATGGAAGCTGCCAATGAATTTGACATACACATGCATAATGATCTTACTATGAGTGCAAACGAGCTGCACATTGAGGGAGTTGAAGCACTTGTGGTTGACAAAGATTCTTGCGTGATGATGGGGTGCCCTCATGGCAACATGTGTGCAGTCAATGACGCCCTGCACCCGTGGGTAGCCAGTCAGAGCGGCAAAGGTCATTGCCCACTCAGTAACACTGGCTTCATCAGTGGCAAAGTTGATATAATTGGCTGGCTTTCAAAGAGGGCATTGGTGACCTGTGTGATGCATCTGTGGGTGGCCGACTGAGATACCGCAAATGTCTGCTGCAGATCCCTGGAAGAAGCCTGAGGCGAAGAAGTTGAGGGTGCTGGTGACTTTGACAGACACTGGTAAGACGTATCCACCTGCTCCTCTGGGCTGCAGGTCTTGCTCCAGCAATCTGCAAATGTCTGCGATGACCTGGCGAAAGAGGCTGAGCCTCTCTTGGCACTGCTGCTCCATCATGTTGAGGAAGCTCATCCTCTGCCTGTATACCCTGTGTTGCAGTGCACGGTGCAGCCCTGCACTGATGCCCTCTGTCCGATACAGCATCAGGTGGTTGAGGAAAAGGTTGGTGGTGTTGTTGGTGCTGCAGGTGTGCCTTGTGCTGCTGGTGTTGTGGCCCATTGTGGTCCGATTCTGAGGGCCAAGGTGAAACAGTATAAACGGCACCCATGCTGATATAATAGAAACAGAAACATAGAAAATACGTGCAGGAGCAGGCCATTCGGCCCTTCAAGCCTGCATCGCCATTCAATATGATCATGGCTGATCATGCAACCTCAGTACCCCACCCCTGCCTTCTCTCCATACCCTCTGATCACATTAACCGTAAGGGCCACATCTAACTCCCTTTTGAATATGTCCAACGAACTGGACTCAACAACTTTATGTAGCAGAGAATTCCACAGGTTCACAACTCTCTGGGTGAAAAAGTTTCTCCTCATCTAGGTCCTATATGGCTTACCCCTTATCCTTAGACTGTGACCCCTGGCTCTGGACTTTCCCAACACCGGGAACATTCTACCTGCATCTAACCTGTCTAAACTTTATATGTTTCTATGCGATCCCTTCTCATTCTTCTAAATTCCAGTGAGTATAAGCCTAGCCGATCCAGTCTTTCCTCATATGTCAGTCCTGCCATCCCGGGAATCAGTCTGGTGAGCCTTCGCTGCACTCCCTCAATAGCAAACACATCCTTCCTCAGATTAGGAGACCAAAACTGCACACAATACTCAAGGTGTGGTCTCACCAAGGCCCTGTATAACTGCAGTAAGACCTCCCTGCTTCTATACTCAAATCCCCTAGCTATGAAGGCCAACATGCCATTTGCCTTCTTCACCGCCTGCTGTACCTGCATGCCTACCTTCAATGACTGATGTACCATGACACCCAGGTCTCATAGCACCTTCCCTTTTCCTAATATGTCATCATTCAGATAATAATCTGCCTTCCTGTTTTTGCCACCAAAGTGGATAACTTCACATTTATCCACATTATACTTCATCTGCCATGCATTTGCCCACTCACCTAACCTGTCCAAGTCCCCCTGCAGCTTTTTAGCATCCTCCTCGCAGCTTGCACTGCCATCCAGCTTCGTGTCATCTGCAAATTTGGAGATATTACCTTCAATTCCATCATCTAAATCATTAATGTATGTTGTAAATAGCTGGGGTCCCAGCACTGAGCCCTGCGGCACCCCACTAGTCACTGCCTGTCATTCTGAAAAGGACCCATTTATTCCTACTCTTTGCTTCCTGTCTGCCAACCAGTTCTCTATCCACGTCAATACATTACCCCCAATACCATGTGCCTTAATTTTGCACACCAATCTCTTGTGTGGGACCTTGTCAAAAGCCTTTTGACAATTTCCCTAACACCATTTCCTGACTGATAAGGATTTCCCTCAGTTCCCCCTTCTCGCTAAACCCTCGGTCCCCTATTATTTTCGGGAGGTTATTCGTGTCTTCCTTAGTGAAGACAGAACCAAAGTATTTGTTCAATTGGTCTGCCATTTCTTTGTTCCCCATTATAAAGTCACCTGACTCTGACTGCAAGGGACCTACATTAGTCTTCACTAATTTTTTTCTCTTCACATATCTATAGAAGCTTTTGCAGTCAGTTCCCTGCAAGCTTACTCTCATACTCTATTTTCCTCCTTCTAATTAAACCCTCAGTCCTCCTCTGCTGAATTCTAAATTTCTCCCAGTCCTCAGGTTTGCTGCTTTTTCTGGCCAATTTATATGTCTCTTCCTTGGATGTAACACTTTCCCTAATTTCCCTTGTTAGCCACAGTTGAGCCACCTTCCCTTTTTTATTCTTACGCCACACAGGGATGTACAATTGTTGTAGTTCATCCATGTGATCTTTAAATGTCTGCCATTGCCTATCCATCGTCAACCCATTAAGTATCATTCTCCAGTCTATCTTAGCCAATTCACATCTCATACCGTTGAAGTTTCCTTTCTTTAAGTTCAGGACCCTAATCTCTGAATCAATTGTGTCACTCTCTATCTTAATGAAGCATTCTACCATATTATGGTCACTCTTCCCCAAGGGGTCCCGCACGATCAGATTGCTAATTAATCCTCTCTCGTTACAGAAGACCCAGTCTAGGATGACCTGCTCTCTAGTTGGTTCCTCAACATATTGGTCGAGAAATCCATTCCTTATACACTCCAGGAAATCCTCCTCCACAGTATTGCTACCATTTTGGTTAGCCCAATCAATATGTAGATTAAAGTCACCCATGATAACAGACGTACCCTTATTGCACGCATCCTTAATTTGCTGTTTGATGCCATCCCCAACCTCACTACTACTGTTTGGTGGTCTGTACACAATTCCCACCAAAGTTTTCTGCCCTTTGGTGTTTCGCAGCTCTATCCATATAGATTCCACATCATCCACGCTAATGTCCTTCCTTGCTGTTGTGTTAATCTCCTCTTTAACCAGTAATGCTACCCCACCTCCTTTTCCTTCCTGTCTGTCCTTCCTGAATATTGAATACCCCTGGATGTTGAGTTCCCATCCTTGGTTACTCTGGAACCATGTCTCCGTAATCCCAATTACATCATACCCGTTAACAGCTAGCTACGTAGTCAATTCATCGACCTTATTACGAATGCCCCTCGCATTGAGACTCAGAGCCTTCAGGCTTGTTCTTTTAACACTCTTTGTCCTTTTTGAATTTTGTTGTAATGTGGGCCTTTTTGATTTTTGCCTTTGATTTCTCTGCCCTCCACTCTTGCTTTTCTCCTTCCTACCTTTTGCTTCTGCCCCCTTTTTACTTCCCTCTGTCTCCCTGCATAGATTCCCATCCCCCTGCCATTTTAGTTTAAACCCTCCCCAACAGCACTAGCAAACACTCCGCCTAGGACATTGGTTCCGGTCCTGCCCAGGTGCAGACCGTTCGGTTTGTACTGGTCCCACCTTCCCCAGAACCGGTTCCAATGTCCCAGGAATTTGAATCTTTCCCCCTTGCACCATTCCTCAAGCCACGTATTCATCTGAGCTATCCTGCAATTCCTACTCTCACTAGCACGTGGCACTGGTAGTGCTGTGTCCTTACACACTACTATAAATTCACACGAGGCACATTTTGCAGACAAAGTCACTCTGTGACCTAACCTTTATTCACAGGACCAAGAAGTGATGACCTTGCGTGGGACCTCCCTTTATATACCTGGGTGACCAGGTGAGGAGTGTCTCCCAGAAATTAACCCCCTGTGGTCAAAGTTTGCATTTCTTAGGTGTATATAGTATGCAGTGTTGTTATATGATAGTTACAGTTACATGAAGATTACATACATGACATCACCCCCACAACGTCTTGTGGGGTCAAAGATTAAGTCTTTCAGGCGGTCGACGCTCTCTCATGGAGCGCCGCAGTTGGGCTCTGGTTGTTGAGCTTTGGCGTGCGTCTCTGTCCTCTGTGGTGATTCCGGCTCGTCCGGGCTGACCGCAGGGACTGTGCATGCTGCTGAATGTTCTTGTTGCTCATTCACTGGCGGTGGTGTGGGCAGCATCTCATGATCTTCCTCAGGTTCCTCAGTGTCCATGCTGAACCTTTTTTTTTACTTGGTCCAGATGCTTGTGGCATATCTGTCCATTGTTAAGTCTGACCACTATGACCCTATTCCCCTCTTTGCCAATTACAGTACCCTCAAGCCACTTGGGCCCCAAAGCGTGATTAAGAACAAATACAGGGTCATCGATTTCTATCCATCTCCCCTTTAAGTTACGGTCATGGCACTCATTTTGGGACTGGCGCTTGCCCTCAACAATGTCTGACAGGACTGGATGAATGAGGGACAGCCGAGTTTTTAGTGTACATTTCATGAGTAGTTCCGCGGGCAGGACTCCCGTGAGCGAATGCGGTTGGGACCTATAAGCCAGCAGGAGGCGCGACAGGCGGCATTGAAGGGAGGGTCCTTGAATCCGGAGCATGCCTTGTTTTATGATTTGGACCGCATGTTCCACCTGATCATTGGAAGCCGGCTTGAACGGTGCTGTCCTGACATGTTTGATGCCATTACCCGACATGAACTCCCGGAATTCATAGCTAGTGAAACACGGGCCATTTTCGCTAACCAGGATGTCCGGCAAGCTGTGGATCGCAAAGACCGCACGCAGACTCTCCACAGTGGTGGATGTCGTGCACGAATTCAATATGATTCACTCGATCCATTTCGAGTACGCATCAACAAAAATGAGGAACATTTTCCCCATGAACAGGCCCGTCTACATGAATACGTGACCATGGCCTGGTGGGCCAGGGCCACGGGCTGAGTGGGACCTCCCTGGGGGCATTACCCAGCTGGGCACACGTCGTGCACCTGTAAACACAGTGTTCCAAGTCTGAGTCAATTCCCGGCCACCTTACATGTGACCGGGCAATGGCCTTCATTAGCACGATGCCTGGGTACTCGCTGTGGAGTTCCTTGATGAATGCTTCCCTTCCCTTCTGGGGCATGACTATCTGGCTGCCCCATAATAGGCAGTCGACTTGGATGGAGAGCTCATCCATCCGTCTGTGAAATGGTCTGACCTCCTCAGGGCATGCTCCGTGTGCGGGCGCCCAATCCCCAGTCAGGACACATTTCTTAATCAAGGATAGGAGGGGGATCTCTGTTGGTCCAGATTTTGATCTGGCGGGCTGTGATGGGGGAGCCTGCGCTGTCAAAGGCATCAACAGCCATGACCATCTCAGCGCTTTGCTCTGCTGCCCCCTCAGTGGTGGCCAGTGGAAGCTTGCTGAGCGCGTCAGCGCAATTTTCAGTGCCTGGCCGGTGCCGTATGGTGTAGTCATACGCAGCCAGCGTGAGAGCCCATCGCTGAATGCGGGCTGACGCATTGGCATTGACAACTTTGCTGTCTGACAACAGGGATGTTAACAGCTTGTGGTCTGTTTCTAACTCGAACCTTCTGCCAAAAAGGTACTGGTGCATCTTTTTCACCCCGTAGACACATGCAAGTGTTCCTTTTCAACCATCCCATATCCGCGTTCTGCTTGGGAGAGCGACCTGGAGGCATAAGCCACAGGTTGGAGTTGGCCCTCATCATTACTCTGCTGCAACACGCACCCAACCCCATAGCATGATGCATCACATGTCCAAACCAATTTCTTACGGGGGTTGGGTCAACAGCTTGTTAGAACAAAGCAGGTTCCGCGCCCGATTGAACGCCCGTTCCTGACAGTCACCCCAAAATCAATCGCAACCCTTACGCAGGAGCACGTGTAGCGGCTCCAACAATGTGTTTAAGTTCGGCAGAAAGTTCCCGAAATAGTTCAAGAGTCCCAGAAATGAACGCAACTCTGATGTGTCGCCGGGCCTGGGCGCTCGTCGAATCGCCTCCGTTTTGGATTCGGTAGGCCAGATCCCGTCTGCGGCAACCCTCCTGCCCAAAAACGCGACCTCGGGGCCAAAAACACACATTTGAACTTCTTTAGTCGCAGGCCTACCCGGTCCAGTCGGCGTAGCACCTCCTCCAGGTTGTGGAGGTGTTCCTCGGTGTCTCGACCCGTGATAAGGATGTCGTCCTGAAATACGATTGTTCCAGGGATGGATTTGAGCAGGCTTTCCATGTTCCTCTGAAAGATAGCGGCTGCTGAACGAATGCCAAACTGACACCTGTTGTAGACAAACAGCCCCTTGTGCGTGGTGATGGTGGTCAGTAGCTTGGATTCTTCGGCGAGTTCCTGGGTCAAGTAGGCTGAAGTGAGGTCCAACTTGGTGAACAGTTTGCCGCCTGCCAGCATGGCAAAAAGATCCTCCGCTCTCGGAAGCGGGTATTGGTCTTGTAGTGACACTCGGTTGATAGTGGCCTTGTAGTCGCCACAGATCCTGAACGAGCCATCCGTTTTTAGGACAAGGACGATGGGGCTTGCCCAGTCGCTGAATTCAACGGGCGAAATTATACCCTCTCTTAGCAACCTGTCCAACTCACTCTCAATTTTCTCCCGCATCACATACGGCACAGCTCTGACTTTATGGTGCACTGGTCTGGCGTCCAGGGTGATGCGTATCACAACTTTGGTTCCTTTGAAAGTCCCGACACCAGGTTGAAATAGTGACTCAAATTTCTGTAGGACCTGTGAGCATGAACTTCGCTCCACAGATGAAATGGCGTGCACATCCCCCCACTTCCAGTTCATCTCGGCTAGCCAGCTCCTCCCCAAAAGCGCGGGACTATTTCCCGGGACAATCGAGAGTGGCAGCCGGTTCTCTGATCCATTATGTGTGACCACCAACATTGCACTGCCTAGCACTGGGATGATCTCTTTGGTGTACGTCCGTAATTGCATGTCAATGCGTTCTAGTTTGGGTCTGCTAGCTCTGAGTGGCCATAGTTTCTCGAATTGTTGGACACTCATAAGTGACTGGCTGGCCCCTGTGTCCAGCACAATGCCTACCGGGATACCGTTTACTAGGACTTTCATCACCATAGGTGGCGTTTTTGTATATGAGCTGTGGATGTTTGCCCGCTGAACTTCAGCGTCCATTGCTGTGTCCCAAGCATCACCCTGCCTTGCAGACCCCTCGTGTGGTTCATCTGCCTCGTAAATTAGCCTCGCTGCGGGCTTCCTGCACATTCTGGCTAAATGTCCATTGAAGTTACAATTTCTACAGATGAATTGATGGAACTGCAGGTTTTTGCAGCATGTCTGCCCCTGTACCTCCAGCATGAGCTGAGATTGTTGTGAACATAAGAGCTGTTACCAGGCATTCCTCTCTGATTGTCTCTTTGATTACTCTTGAGCACTCTGTTGGTGGGTGTCAATGGCCCCATCCCGGGACGTATTGTCCCTTGTGATGGTGTAAGTGTCTGTTCAACCTGCCATTGTGTCTGTTGATGACCCACTCTAGAGTCTGTCTATTATAGATAGGGAAATAGAATGCGCTGCAGCTGCTCCGAGACATCCTTGACCCTTGCACCAGGGAGGCAACATACCATCCTAGAGTTTCGTTTCCTGCTGAAAAAATGCCTATCTATTCCTCTTACAATCGAATTCCCTATCACTATAACTCTTCCACTCTTTTTCCTGCCCTCCTGTACAGCAGAGCCATCCCTGGTGCCATGGATGTGGCTGCTGCTGCCTTCCCCTGATGAGTCATCTCCCCCAACAGTACCCAATGTGGTGTATCTGTTTTGGAGGGAGATGACCGCAGAGGACCCCTGCACCACCTTCTGTCCACTGTTCTGCCTGATGGTCACCCATTCCCTATCTGGCTGTGTAACCTTTACCTGCGGTGTGACCAATTCATTAAACGTGCTATTCCCGACATCCTCAGCATCGCGGATACTCCAGAGTGAGTCCATGCGCAGCTCCAGTGCTGCAATGCAGTCTGTCAGGAGCTGCAGCTGGATACACTTCCTGCACATGTAGTCGTCAGGGACACTGGAAGCATCCCTGATTTCCCACGTGGCACAGGAGGAGAATGACATGGGTCTGGGCTCTTTTGTCATGACTAACCCTTAGATTAACTTAATTGGTAACAACGCCAAAGGTTTCTTACTATAAGAAAAAAAAGAGGTAAGGAAAAAGAAAAACTACTAACCACTCAACCAGCCAATCACTTACCCTCTTGGCTGTGTTGTCACACTTCGATTACTTTTTACTTCTTTCTTACTTTTGACCTTGCACGAGCTGCAGCTAGCTGCTCCTCCCTGAGGGCAGGTCAAGTAGAGATGACAGAAGCAATCTGTCAATGGTGTGATAGGATCGACCAATGAGGTGACAGTGGATCCCGACTTTGCTGGAAACACTTGCAACCTCTAGAAAACTAAATCTGTGCTGACAATGCACTCAGCAACAGCATCTGTAGCAAGTGACCAACTATCAGATGGGAATTTTTATTGTACTTTTCATGCTGTGCACTAATGAGATGCATCAATGGCCACTCAACTTTCAGCTCAGGTTCACAGACATGGTTCCGAGATGCATGATTCCTGTATCCATAGAATCATAGAAAATTATGACACAGATGTAGAAGGAGGCCATTCAGCCCATCGTGTCGATGTCGATCGAAAAAGAGCTATCCAGCCTAATCCCACCTTACAGCTCTGGGTCCATAACCCCATCACGGCTCTTCAAGTGCACATCCAAGTACTTTTTAAATGTGGTGAGGGTTTCTACCTCTACCACACTTTCAGGCAGTGAGTTTGAGACTCCCACCACCCTCTGGGTGAAAGAAAATTTCCTCATCTCCCTTCTAATCCTTCTACCAACTACTTTAAATCTATGTCCCCTGATTATTGACCCCATGCTAAGGGAAAATTCCTTCCTATCCATTCCATCTAGGCCCCTCATAATTTTATACACGTCAATTAAATCTCCCCTCAGCCTCCTCTGTTCCAAAGAAAACAACCCCAGCCTATCCAATCTTTCCTCATAGCTAACATTTTCCAGTCCTGGCAAAATCCTCGTAAATCTCCTCTGCACCCTCTCTAGTGCAATCACATCTTTCCTGTAATGTGTTGACCAGAACTGTACGCAGTACTCAAGCTGTGGCCTAACAACTGTTGTATACAGTTCTAGCATAAATTCCCTGCTCTTATATTCTATGCATCGGTTAATAAAGGAAAGCATTCCGTATGCCTTTTTAACTACCTGTCCTGCTACCTTTAAGGATCTGTGGACATACACTCCAAGGTCCCTCTGTTCCTCCACACCTCCCAGTATCCTCCCATTTATTGTGTATTCCCTTGCCTTGTTGCCTCTCCCCAAATGCATTACCTCACATCTTTCTGAATTGAATTCCATTTTCCACTTTTTTGCCCAACTGACCAGTTCATCAATATCTACCTGCAGTCTTAAGCTTTCCTCCTCACTGTCAACCACATGGACAATTTTTGTATCATCTGTATATTTCTTTATCACGCCCCCTACATTTAAGTCTAAATCATTGATATATACCACAAAAAAGCAAGGGACATCGTACTGAGCCCTGTGGAGCTCCACTGGAAACAGCCTTCCAGTCGCAAAAACATCCGTCAACCATTACCCTTTGCTTCCTGCCACTGAGCCAGTTTTGGATCCAACTTGCCACTCTCCCTTGGATCCCATGGGCTTTTACTTTTTTGATCAGCCTTCCGTGTGGGACCTTGTCAAAAACTTTGCTAAAATCCATGTAGACTACATCAAATGCACTGCCCTCATTGACCCTCCTTGTTACCGCCTCAAAAAATTCAATCAAGTTAGTCAGACTCAACTTTCTCTTAACAAATCCATGCTGACTGTCCTTGATTAATCTGTGTCTTTCTAAATGAAAGTTTATACTTTCCCTCAGAATTGATTCCAATAATGTTCCCACCACCGAGGTTAAACTAACTGGCCTGTAATTACTCAGTTTATCCCTTCCTCCCTTTTTAAACAATACTACTCCAATCCTCTGGCACCACTCCTGTAGCCAGAGAGGATTGAAAAATGATGGTCAGAGCCTCTGCAATTTCCTCCCTTGCTTCTTTTAATATCCTAGGATATATTTCATCCGATCCTGGCGATTTATCTACTTTCAAAGATGCTAAACCCCTTAATATTTCCTTTCTTACTATGTTTATCTCATCCAATAATCCCTCATCCAGAGAAATTTGAAAGGTAGGGTTAAAAAGATACTTAAGGGTCTGATAAGTACCTCATAATGATTTAAATTACCTTGGCCACCTCTGTCGTTCGGCCGTACTGGCAAACATGCCTGAGGGAAAGGCACGTTGGGCAGGATGACGGCGAGTTCCCAACCCACTTCAAGGTGCTTCAAATTTCCCTCCCAACCCACTTCCAATCGTGTCCGCACAAACTTCAGAAAATTCCAGTCAATGTCTTTTTAAAATTTGGGTTCTTGGGACATAGGCAACGCTGGCAAAGCCACAATTATTGCCCATCCCTAATTGCCCTGATAACTGAGTGGCTTGCTAGGGCATTTCAGAGGCACTAAGAGTCAACCACATAGTCTGGGACTGGACTCGTGTAGGACAGACCAGGTAGTGGGGGTGGGGGAAAGGTTTGCTTCCTTGAAGAACATTAGTGAATCAGTTAGGTTTTTGCTACAAACTTTCATAGCCATTTTGTGGTAGAGGCCCACAATTTATTTAATTTAATTTCACAACTAACCACGGTACGATTTGCTCAAAGCATTTGAATTGCTAATCCAGAACCATAACCACTATGCTACCACATCCAGCAGATGTGCTGGTAGGGATGGAATCAAGCTAAATACAACCCATGGAGGAGAGATGGTGGACATGCATGGAGTGGTTGACCATGTTGAATGCTGCAGAAAGATTGAGGCGGACAGAGACGGAAAATGATCATTGGTCCAAATCACAAAGGATGTCATTAGTGACTTGACCAGGGCTACTATCTCGGTGCTGTGCGCAGGGCAGAAACTAGACTGAAAGGATTTAGATAAAGAATTATGAGCAAGATGAGCAACCATTCTAGGACTTTAGAAATGGGGGATGGGCATGTAGTGGTAGATGGAGGGGTCATTCATGGGCACTTTGAGGACTGGCATAATGATAGCTATTTTATAGGCAAGGGGAACAGTGCCTTTGCAATGGGAGCTGTTAACAGTGCTAGTTACCACTGTGGCAAGGAAAGATAGTTATGTGGTCAGTAGCTGATTCAAGGGTGGATTGCGGATGCAGCCAGTAAATCACATGACGATGGGCCTGGTGAGGTCTTTGTAGGTGGAGGAAGCTACTGCGTGATATGTGGCGAGGGTGAGGGAAGGGCTGCAGAGGTTCAGGGATAGGGGAGAGGAGCAGGCTGAGGCAGGCAAGTAGAAAGTTTCGAGCTTTGAGATGAAACCATCCAGAAGCTCCTTGTATTTTGTGTTGGAGGTGAGGACGGAGGGGAGAATGTGCTAAAAGGATTTAGAAAAGGAATTGTAAAGTTTGTAACAGAAGAAATTAATATCAATAGTTTATATGCTAATACTGTTGTAGATATTCATTGGAGTCGTTTGTTACTCGGGTAGAAGTGACAAGCTTTAGATGTATTTGCTAAAGATGTTCTGCCATAATCAACTGGTGTTTGCAATTGCTTTCTTAAATTAAGACCTGAAATGGACAAGCTTCTATTATTGCAGCATGTCCTAAAATCATATGAAACCACAGTACACACTGTTGGTAACTAATGTAGCACCAGTTCAAAAACATTTTCTATCCGAAGATAAAAGTGTAACTGTCACTGCTATTAAAGTGGATATTTTCCTCCAGAAAAGCTTGTACAAACTAAAACTAATTGTATTTATTTTATTACAATTTAGGAATCCATGGAGATGACTGGAACCTTCAAGAGAAAAAAAATTAATTTGGTGGAAGAAGCATTTAATCCCATGATAATAACTGAGCCATTGTATTTCTTGGATGTTTCTGAGAAATCTTACATTTCAATGACGGAACAAATCTACAACGACATTTTGTCATTCAAGATAAAATTATGAGCAATTTTTATAATTTGAGGATTTTGCCATGTGTCCATGGAAATCCAACATGACCACTTTTTCAGCAAATAATTTTATCGCATTAATTTTAATACCAACTGTGTTTTATCAACACATTCTATCTGAAGGTGTATTTTTGCAGGGAATTTTTTTAGCTTGCCTTGTAAATAATTTAAACTTGTATCTCTATAACAAAATACGTTACACTGTATTCTAAACTTTTTTAAAAAAGCCTGTATTTGACTTTTTAATTGGACAAAGTAGTGTTATAAAAATACTAAAAATGCTCCCAATCTGCATTCTTGTTTTTGTTGGTATTCCATATGTGAAATTACAAAACTTAAAAAGCTGCAATTTTTATCAGGCATATTTGATTTTTAAAATTTCCTACATCAGGACCCACAATAACCTTTGTTAAATGCATAGTTGCCATGTTAATTACAGCACCTATTTAATTCCTGTAACTAATGATTTGTGCCCTGTTTACTGGCCATGTCCATTTTACAGAAGACCCTAGACTAGAACTGCCTGGTCTCTGGTAAGATAAAGTCACCATTATTTGGGTGGGCAGGGGATGAATTCAGGGGGGAGCCTGGTTTCACTGGTCTTTTGAGGGTAAGTTGCAAATTCCTCCAGAATGTTGGTGGATGTTTCTTGCGATCTCCCCCATTCAATTACCACCTGTTCACATCAGAAGATATGGTAAGACTGGTGGAAAGGTGTCATTCTCGCGAACTGCAAATGTCCTTTTCTTGCCAGGAACATATCCTGATACAAGCGGAGTTTACAAGAGCAATCGATGGCAATTAAGAAAGTTGTCAATGTCAATTTGATAAACTGTAAAAAATAAAACCTCTGGATCTTCAGCTGGATCTGCCTGCATTCCTCGCCCCCCCCCCCCCCGGCCCTCCTCCCCCGCCCCCCCTTCATGGAATAGCACTCCAAAATTCCTTGTCTTCTTGCGTGCAAGCCTCTTTATTCTAATGACCTTATCCCTGCAATTTGGGACAGGTTCAGTGCTAGGGCAGACTGTCCTGCCTTGCCACACATCCAGTGGTGCAGTAGCGTGCCAGAAATTTCCAGGCTCCTGTGTATTTATATATGTTTTGGTATGTGAGGCAAAATTATCATACCATTTGTTCTAGCTGTGACTAATACCAACAACTAAATTAGCCCGTAAAATATTAAGGGCTAAATTCAGATCATCTGTAGTATTTATGCTGACTTGCTGACTTACTGCCATTCTGAAAATTCCAGCAGAGATGTTAAAGCTATTTTGGATGGTATTAATATCAGTTTCCATATTCATATATGGGTTTGTTACAGTGAAATATATTTAACACAGATTAACTAATAACACCATTTGAGCTAATTACTGGAGTGAGGATGCAATTAACCTTACAGAGCTTATTACAAATAGTAAAATTATATAGTCTGTTAATATTATGCGTATCATTCAGACCAGGTCTTAACTGTGCTAGTTTTTAACAGTGATGGTCGTGCATGTATTATTGCTATTTGTGGCTGCTAAAGTGCTCTTGGTTAATGATACTTTATGATGTATTTGTAGAACCACATCTAGAGAACTGAGCACATTGTTAATGACCATACCATAAGATGTATACTATTGCCCCTGAGAGGGCACAATTTAGAGGATCAAAGATAATGGGATCAAAAACCAAGATCAGCGTTTACAAGATCTAAGAAAATCATGTATTCAAAATGTTATTTGACTTATTTTTAGTGCATTCATCCAGAAAACACTAGGGGCTAGAATCTCCACTTTTTTTGCATGCTTAACACCCACTTAATGCCCATTATACCGCTGAAATGACATATAAGGAGCAGGGAGGTCTTACTGCAGTTGTACAGGGTCTTAATGAGGCCTCACCTGGAATATTGTGTTCAGTTTTGGTCTCCTAATCTGAGGAAGGACATTCTTGCTATTGAAGGAGTGCAGCGAAGGTTCACCAGACTGATTCCCGGGATGGCAGAACTGACATATGAGGAGAGACTGGATCGACTGGGCCTGTATTCACTGGAGTTTAGAAGGATGAGAGGGGATCTCATAGAAACATATAAAATTCTGATGGGACTGGACAGGTTAGATGCAGGAAGAATGTTCCTGATGTTGGGGAAGTCCAGAATCAGGGGACATAGTCTAAGGATAAGGGGTAAGCCATTTAGGACTGAGATGAGGAGAAACTTCTTCACTCAGAGAGTTGTTAACCTGTGGAATTTCCTACCGCAGAGAGTTGTTGATGCCAGTTCATTGGATATATTCAAGAGGGAGTTAGATATGGCCCTTACGGCTAAAGGAATCAAGGGGTATGGAGAGAAAGCAGAAAAGGGGTACTGAGGTGAATGATCAGCCATGATCTTATTGAATGGTGGTGCAGGTTCGAAGGGCCGAATGGCCTACTCCTGCACCTATTTTCTATGTTTCTATAACGGCCATATATCGCCCATTTTGGCACAAAATGGAAATTTACTGGCATTTTTAGAAAAACTTATTGCCGAGCGTTACTTTCCTAATGGGCGGTAACGCCGGGAAAAAATATTACCGCCCGCCCTTTTTTTGGAGGCGGAATCAGTAAAATGGGCAAAATCAACGGCCATAATATCGGTCAGTGTTACTTTCCGCACGGAATTAATGCCAAGATTCAATATTAACGCCCACCCACTGTTTTTTGTCGTAAAGAGCATATTTACCTAAACTAGCGGCTATGGAGATCGCCCACCATCAATTTCACCACCTCACACATATATCGCCCACAATATCACTCACCCAAAAAAATGGCCACAAAAAGTGGAACTAACCGGAACGAACGCCAGCGGTGCGGCTGGCATTTGTTAAAGCCAACTCTTATCTGAGGAGCTGATATCTGAACGATTTGCCTGAAAGAGCGCTGATGTGAGTGACAACGATGACACACTGCTGTGAGTGTGCAGCTCAGAGATCAATGGTGCCCATCAACTTGGTACCAGTTAAAGTTTACGTTGATTGATGTCAAGTTGTATTTAACCCTTTCATTGTAAGGAATCACCAGTGTGTAAAGGTCCAGCTATCTGAGACAATGCGCAACAAAGTTATGTTCAATAACAAAAATGTAATACCAACATTGATCTGAAATCATAAGTATCACAGCCAATAACACCCAACCCCCGCCCACACCCCACTTTTTCCATCATTGACATAAATCACATGTTCAACATGTCCAGCAACACAGAATACAAAGGCAAAGCAGGAGCATGGTGCCCAGCCCCCATACATTGCAACAAATTGCATACACCCAGATGGAGATATAACACAGCCATCACCTGCGGACATGCACCTCACTTTCCTTCCCCCCCCCTCCCCATCTCTCCACCTCTACCTCTTCCCCTCATCGCTCCATGGTGCCTGGCCGAGGAGCTCCTCAGGCGGTGCCTCATTGGGGGGGGAATGAAGGAAGATGCGGTAGTTGCACGGGTACGGGAACGGGGTGCCGAGGGGGCAACATTCTCTGATGCAGAAGCAGGATCTTGGTCCTTGCTCTCACCTGCCGTTCACAGTGGTGGTGCGGAACCTAGGGGTGGAGTGCCGCACTCGGGGACTATTGGGAGACCTGTGGCAGCAGTTGTTGCTGGATATCGCATCCAGGGCCTCCGCCATGCACGGAATGTACTCGATTATGGTGGCCAGCTGTCGGGATATGCCCCCCAATGCTTCAATGAGCTGGTCACCAATGTCTACAGTCCTCCTGGACAACGGTACCATATCTCCGCTCTCATGTCGCGTTCGTGGAACAGACCTGTCGCGTCCATGAGGCCTCCGCGGGGTCAGCACCATCCTGGGGACAAATGGGTTGCCCTGTGGTGAGGTGCTTGGGGCCGGTACCTCCTGAGTGGAGGTGGGAATGACCGGAGGACCACTAGATGGCCTTGGGGTGGAATGGCTTCTGGATCGTGGCGATGCAGGTTCTTCGAAGTCCGTGTTCTCATCCGTGGAGAACAGACCCAGCGGATGGACAGGCGAGAATCGGAGTTCCTCAGCACCAGATGTAGTAGGATCGTCCGCCGACTGCTGCCCCGCGCCCCCACCTTCTGGCCTCTGTGGTCTTGCCTGGGGTCGCGCTGCTAGCTGAGCTGCAAAACACAAATGAGGTTATTAGAGGAGAAGGGGGTGCTAAGGTGACAAGGTGAGTCCAGCACTACACACAGCATATGCACAACAAAAGCACCACCGCTATCAAAATCATCACAGACATCACATTTCATGACCATCAACACATTGTGCATTGCAGTAATTTTCATTAGGCCAGCATTATTTCTATGACAATTTTTGAAATCATCTATCATATATGATTGCTCGGATATGAGTGGGTGTTGCATCTATAGACTTTACATGACGCAATGGTGTAAGCTTTACTCACATGGCATCACTTCAGGGTCTGTCCGTGGGTGCTTCCCCATGAGTGTGAGCACATGCTCCTCCATGTCAGTGATGTCGCTGGGGACTGGTGGCCCCCCACCCGTTCGCCTCTGCACGGACCTCATTGTCGATAGCTTCTTCTATAAAAGGTGACAAGCTAACATGGCATGAGATCATTGCGTGATATCATTGCTAGGTACTATCACAGAGACTGATACAACACATAACCAACAGATGTAATCATGATTATTATGATAATTATCATTCTTTACCTAAAGACGTAAACCGTGACCGCAGGCTTTGAGTAAAACATTCCCAGTAAAAGTGCAAGACCTCACATCTGCTGATAGTCACTCATGACTGTTACAAATCAAATTCTATAAATACATAAATACATGTAAATCAATGTAATACTCTTGCGGATCTCACAAGGTCGTTCCATCGTTTGCGGCATTGGTTGCTCTCACGTACTTCATTCATTGCCGACGAGACCACCTCTGCTATCTCGGTCCATATCTCCTGGTATGCCTTTGGGCTGGGCTTCCCACACCCTCCCTGTGTCAAATCACCCCAGCGTAACTCGACCTCCTGCAGGAGGGAGGCATTTGCCTTGTTCGAGAATCTCCTGGCTCTTTTGCACCCTCCAATGTGCTCCTCTCCCACCTCACTGCTCTCTTCAGTGTCGGTCTCCACAGCATGCTGTGATGCCATCTCCTCTCCATTATAGGCCAAATTTGGTCAAATATGTGGCTGGTAACACCTTTTTGTTTGCCTACTTGCTGTGAAGCTCTAAAGTCTGTCTCCTTCCTCCCAAAGCAGCCACACCACACCCAGCCACGCCTTCAGTCCCTCTGAGCTCCCTCTCTGTTTCCTGCGCATGTCATGGTGACCTTTGACCTCCAGAATCGCGGGAATCGAGCATTGCCATGCCGTTGCTAAGGACCTTCAGAAACTTTACGCAGAAGGTCAAAAAACTTTAAAGCTACCACCCATTTTATATCGTTCGCGGTAACGCCCATTTTGGAGACTCGGTGTTTAGAAAATGGGCAAGAAGCCGACGATCTAAAAACCCTTTTTTACCACCCATGCCAGAAATTTTTGGGCGATAACCACAAAAATGGAGTTTCTATCCCTATAAACCTCACTTATTACAGCATCCAATTATTTTGTAAATAATTCCAGGGTTTTCTCCTCCATTACTCTATCTGTGAGTTCATTTCATGCAGTGATTACTCTGTGTGTGAAGAAGAACTTCCTGATATTACTTGTTTTACTAATTTGAACCTGTGAATCCTTGTCTTATCCTCAGAGTTTATAGTAGTTTCCCAGATTTACCTTCCCCATACCATTTTCTGTCTTAAACACCACTAGAAGATAATCTTATAGATCACCTCTCAGATGCCTCATTCAAAGACAGAAAACCCAAGTCCTCGTAATCCAGACCTTTGACACTACGGATCAGCCTGTGGATCTTCTCTGCATTGCCTCTGGTCCTTGAATCTCACCCTCTTAATTTTAATGCTGTTGTTAATCCATTTAAAATAAATAGGATAATGCTGGCATCAAAATAATGAAGATTAGAAAATCTAGGCTCAATAATCTAAATTATAAAACATTAACGAAGTTAAGTTTGTTTTAGGAAAAGTGAGAATATTAAGATTACATAATTTTTAAAATTATGAAGAGGATTGATAAAAGTGAATGAGACAAATTATACATTTTGAAGAACATTCAGAAACCAATGGATATGATTCAAAGGGAATTCAGGACGAACGATTTAATACAGTGAATAATAGACATTTGGTATAAGTTATCAGGAAAAGCCAATAAAACAAATAGTATAAATAGGTAGACCATCAGCAGGCTGGGGCCATTGGAGGGAGCAGCGAGCAGCGGCCCAGCACGGAAATTGGCACGGTCCCTGCCTGCAAGACCAACAGCAGGCCGGGGACATTGGAGGGAGCAGCGAGCGGCGGCCCAGCCTGGAAATTGGCGTGGTCCCTGCCTGCAAGACCAACAGCAGGCCGGGGACATTGGAGGGAGCAGCGAGCGGCAGCCTACCACTGCAGGATGACGACAGCTATGAAGCCAGGTCGCTGATTGCAGTGTGGGCAGGCACAGCAGGAGGGGTGAAGGAGCAGCAAGAGTCCATAGAGGGAAGGGACCGTGGCCCAGGAGAGGCGTGAATCTGGGGCCCAGAAAAGGCGAGGGCCCAGAAGAGGCAAGGGCCCAGGGGCAGCACGAGCCAGCCCACACTGCGATATGTGTGCGTGCTCGGTCTGTGCAGCAGAGCTGGTGTCCAGTTAGTCTTGGGTAATCCTTGCCACTGGACCAAGACCTAGCTCTGTCAAACCTGTGTGGTGGCTGGTGTGCAACGGGCACCACACGTTAAAAAAATACAGGACCTAATATTCCAGATCACGATGTAGTTCGGGATCTGGAATATTAGGTCTTTCATTGAAACACCTGTGAACTCTTCCCTTTTTGGCATGGAAACAAGTTATCCTCGCTTCGAGGGACTGCCGATGATAATGATGATGATAAATAGGTTCAGAAGACAAATGGATAGGTTTCTGGAGAAAGATAGATTTGAAAGATATCAGCCATAGAAATTACAGTGCAGAAGGATGCCATTTGTCGATCACACCTAATCTTATTTTCCTGTCCTTTTAGTCTCTGTCTCAATAGTAACTTTGTTAACCCATGCTACTACAAGTGAGAATTAATTTTGTCCTTGACAATTGTTTCAGTAGTTTTCCCACCACTGACATAGACTGACTGGCCTGTAATTGCCCGGTTTATCCCTCTCTGCTTTTTTGAACAATGTGTCTAGCCCTCTGGGACCACTCCCATATCCAAGGAGGATTGAAAGATTGGACTAAATTGGACAGCATTTTCAAAGAGCTGGCAAAGACATGACAAACTGAATGGCCTCCTTCTGTGCTGTAATTTTCTGTGGCCAGGAAATTCCCTACCTTAGTGCCAACCATTAACACCATATTTCTCTAAAAAATGGCAGCCACGTCCCTTCTGCCCGCTTCCAGCGCAGGAAATGGCGGCCAAAATTTTGGTGAGGTCGATAGCGTGCCGATGCCGGCGCTTGCCTGTCAAATGCGAATTTGATAATCGTGACGTCAATCGGTGTGCAAACCCTGATTTGATGCACGATTGCGATTTTGGATGTTGCTGCCCACCACGCACGGTAGAACGTGTGTGCAGCAGTACTGCAGAGACGCTGTCAGTGCTTCTTAAAGGGACACACACATCTTTCAGATAAGTTTCAATTTCAGCTTTTAGAGTTTTTAAAAATATTTTTTTGAAGTAGTCGCTGGGTGCAATACATTTAAAAAATGTGCAGGGAATTCTGCTCGTCGCTCGCAAGGCTTTTGATGTTAAAGGAAGGCCTCAGAGAAGACAGAAAATGCTGGAAATACTCAGCAGGTCAGGCAGCATCTCAAGAGAGTGAAACAGAGTTAAAGTTTCAGGTCAAGATGCTGCCTGACCTGCTGAGTATTTCCAGCATTTTCTGGTTTTATTTCAGATTTCCAGCATCTGCAGTATTTTACCTCTGAGAACACCACTTGCTCATAGTCCTGGGGGGCACATGGAGATGAAACAGAGGTAGCAAAAGAGACAAGCTGCTCGCAGAGAGAAGAGGAAACCACAGAAGAGGAAGACACAGATGAGGAGAACGCAGAAGAGGAAGCTGAAGTGGAAGACGTAGAAGAAGAGGAAGCGGAAGGAAGAATGCAACCCAAACAGCCACTTTCTGGTCGGGATAGCCAGATTGAATCAACCGCCTGTGATATAAGTGACCAATTCCCTTTCAACATTAGTCCCACACCTTACCTAACCTCTGTACCTGACCATCACAGCATCCTCTTGGCCACAATGCTGAAATAAAAGCCACCACAAAGCAAACATTCCAATCCAACTTTATCCATATATGCATCCAATATGACATCAAGAAATCTACTACTTAAGGGAGTCAAGGGTTATGGGGAGCAGGCGGGGAAGTGGAGTTGAGGCCAGGATCAGATCAATCATGATCTTATTGAATGGCGGAGCAGGCTCAAGGGACCAAATGGCCTACTCCTGCTCCTATTTCTTATGTTCTTATGTGCATTCCCTTCGTGATGGTCTTGTGTGCATCTTTGCCTAACCTAGTGTGTCACGTCTCTTCCAAGGGAGTGAGGTGAAGCTAAGAATGTGAGGTGTGCCTCATGTTTGGTAGAGTTTGTTGGTAGTTGAGTGATGTGGTGTGGTGGGGGGGGAGGTCGTGCATTGAGCAGTGTGTGAGGCTGGTGATGTTTTATGGTAAGTGACCGCTTTTGAAGATGCATTCACTGGCCTTGACCACTCATCTGAGGTCATGAAACTTCTTTGGGCACTCGAGCCAGGTCCTGGGGGTGACACTGCTGGCAGTGATGGCCTTGACAATTTGATCCCATATCCTTCTTTCTCGAGGGCCTTCTGGGTCCCTGTTGGTAGTGGACCTATCTTCCTGTGTTGATGCCCTGCACAAAGTTCGAAGGCTGCGTGCGAGACTCTGGGTGCCCTTTCCCTGGTCTGTTGAGCCATTTGTGTTCGTGCTGGAGCATTTTTACCATTTTTTACATACAGAAGGCAGTTCAGCTTTAAGAGCTGACGACTACTTAGTTTGGAATGATTTTTAATTATTTTTTCTCAGAAGACAGTTGAGCTGTAAGGGCTAGTGACTGCCTATTCTTGAATGATTTTGTTTCAAAAGGCAGTTCCCCTTTATGGGCACCTATTCTCATGCATCGTTTAGGTGCTACCTGAGAGCCAGATTGCGGAAGGTGGTTGGCTCCTTGTGTTGCACAGAAGGGTCATGGGACTGAGGTGGTCCTCGTCTCTTGGCAGCTGGCTCCTGACGTACTGTCGCTGCTGGCCGCATAACTGGAAGCTGCTCTTAGACAACCTGGCCTTGCCTTCCACTGATGTGGTGTTCTAAGGGGGAACAACAGGAAGCCTGCCATGTACTGCTGTCCTGAGGGCCAACAATATAACACATTGAGAGTAGAAGATAAGAATGAGTGAGCAGCACCTCCTTGGGATTAAGGAGACAGAGAAGGGAATGGAAGGTTGTAGCTGTGTGGTGCTTTACATGGATGCCAGAGCAACGGTGCAGGTATTCAGTCAATAACCTGGTACCGGCAAGATGGCATCTCCCCACACCAAGACCTGAGTGCCTCCCCACAAGCTGCCTGGCCTTGTCTTCAAACAGGATGAGGAGTTTCATGGTGGAGTAGCCCCATCCAGTGGCCTGCCTTCAGTGGGCATTATATGCCAATTTCTTACACAAAGAAATAAATGAATGAGGGTAAAGCTGACAGTTAAGCAATATACACCAAATGTCATGGGAGAGGTGAAGTAATACATGTGGTATGAGGGTGTTAAAGTGGAGATAGGTATTTTGTGTTTGCAAATGTAAGTAATTGCTGTGAGTGGAGCTGGGTACCTATAGTGCAGGATAGGGAGTTGGAGGTGCCCCTTAACCCAAAAGCATTGTGAAGGGTTAGCTGTGGAGATTTTGCTTTAAGAGGGTGAAGAATGTGCTGGTGTCTAGGGTGGGCAAGGAAGAAAAGGGAGAGGTATGCGATGTGCTGCCTTGCACACCCTGCTGACTATGGGGAACTTTTTAGATCACTGTTCTAGCAGTCAATGCCATCTTCCTCCATGAAGTATGAGTGATAATTCTGGGTGATTTGATGGTACCCACAGTCGCACACCCTCAATGCCTTCCAGGAGGTATGAACGAGTGAAGTTGTACGTTCTTTACTGGCTTAGTGCCCTGCCCTGCTGATCTCTCGGTATAGATGGCACTTGAATAATTATAATTCTGACCAAGTATAATAAAAAATATTGGTAAGACCAGCAGAGAGATTATTTGAGAGAAATTAAATAGCCAAGTAGTGTCCCTGATTTACTTTTTTGTCCCTTAGTGTTCTGCTGAATAGCACAGGCTGAACAGTGGAAGTAAACGGCTGCTGGTTCAGCTGCTTGCACCAGTTATACACTGATTTTACACCAATGCTTACACCAGTGGGTATGCAAATTAGCATGCTCAGGAAACTTTCTTCTTTTTCCCTCAAGAGGCCAGTGATGGATGTAATACTTTTTTTTTAAAAACTGCAATTCTAGGCCAATTTTTCACAATTTATCAAAACCTTTCAGAATGTTGAAACCTTGTTAGATTCCAGGGGCGAATAATACTTTGAGTCCACATAACTGTAATTTTTTGGTATGATTCTAGTGTATCTTCGCTGTTCCTATTCCATGATTCTAATAGCTTCTAATTGTATGCTCAGAACTGCATACAATATTTTACAACATCTTGTACAAATTCAACATCACTTCCTGGCGTTTACATTTGCTGTCCCTGTGTATAAAACTGAGAATCCATTTATATTTTTCATGGTCTTTTCTATCTTTGCTTCCACCTCTCCATTTCTCCACTCTGCTAAGATTCTTATCATTTAAGGTGTACTTCCTTCCACTACTCTTTTTCTTGGATTAAACTGCACCTGCCACCTAATTGCCCATTCTCACAGTTGCCCTTACCCGTTTAGCAAACTTCAATTCAATTTCTCTTGTGGCTCTGTCCAAATTATTTACATATAAAACTATGAGGTCACCGTAGAAATCCCTGGGGCATACCACTATCTATATCACACCAATCCAAAAATATCCATATGCTCCTGCTCATCATCTAGTCCTAGTCTATGTGACTACATTCCTCTAACACCATATTCCCTTATGTTAGTAATACTATCTCATGGCAATTCTTCAGTGCCTTCTGAGCATCCATATATACAACATCCACTGCCTCATTTTATCTATACACTGTAATTTCCTTAAAAAATGCAATTAAAATGGTTGAGCTGTGTCTGGCCTTTACAAATCCAAGCTGACTCCTTGATTAGTGCATATCTCCCTTATTGTTTAGTAACTTATCCCAAATTGGACCATAGGAGGATGATAGTGCATGGAAAATTGTGGGGTGCTCACCCGTGTCTTCCTGATGTGTGTATCCAATGGGTGAAGTTCTGCATCAGCAGTGCCCATTTAGTAAATTGGCTCTAAAAAAATGATCCACAGTTAAGGTAAGTCTTTCTGTCTTATCCCCGCCCTCCCATTAGGCACAGTTCTTATTTCCAAAGACTTTTTGAAAATTATGGTTAATTACTCTGCTGTCTCCTCAACCTCTTTCAGTATTCTGGGATGCAAGTCATCTGGGCCTGGTGACCTGTTTATATTTAGTCTCATTAATTTTTATTAATATAGTTTCCTTTTGATTATTTCTAGTAGTGACACATCCACATCCATCTCAGGTACTGGTACATTCCACTTTCAACTTTCTCTTTAAAACCTGAGGTAAAATACTGACCAAGAATCTCTACCATTGCATCACTCTCAAGTACAAGATGCCTCTTTTCATTTCTAAGTACAGCCACACTTTAAAAATATTTTCTTAATGGAGTGGATCTTGACTTTGCACGCTAGTTTAAAATGGGTGATAGCGAGTGGGCAGCCCGTTTTACAACTCCCGATTTTTATTTCCATGAAAAACAGGCTGCTGACTCGCTATCACCCATTTTACATTATATTATTTACAACTGATAATTGCCTAAAGTTTTTTAATAACCAATTCTGAAAATAGCCCACAGTCACTACATTTGTTGTACTAGCTGTATTAAGTTACTTTATTCAGCAGCATAGGGGTTAATCTTACTGCAATGAATAGAAGTTCTCCCACAAATCATATATACAAATCATGAAGGCCAGGAAATTCCTTGGAGCTCCTGCTGCTCCACTTGCATTACTTCACCAGATGTGCGGCAAACACCCTTTAGTTATTGTGAATGATTAAAAACTCACAAGTGCTACAGACCCCAATCATTTATTGAGAGAATTTATATACCTAATAGCGCGTTAGGCTGCAATTAATAACTGCTATTACTCCTTTATTTTGTTATAATAGTTTTAATGTGACAGTTTCAACAAAAGCAGCCTAATTTCTGAATAAGAAGCTTCAGGAGATTTTGAAGCTCTGAAGAAATGCGAACGTATGACAGTTGAAATAAGCATTTTATCAGCTCATTCGTGCTTTACAAGTTGGATGGAATGTATTTAGCTTCCTGACAACAATGACTATTTAGGTATATTAATAAGTAAATTTCAAAGGCAGAGCTCCCTCCATCTTCACCTCATAATGTTCGTGTATGATATATTTTCATCGGAAAGTTTAGCTTGATCAAATATTACATATTTCAAATGGAATTCTGTTGCTGCACTTTGAAATAAACTATTTTGTCTTAGTATGTGAGTTTAAGCAATTGATTCCAAGGGAATTGGAAACATAGAAACATAGAAAATAGGGGCAGGAGTAGGCCATTCGGCCCTTCGAGCCTGCACCACCATTCAATGAGTTCATGGCTGAACATACAACTTCAGTACCCCATTCCTGCTTTCTCGCCATACCCCTTGATCCCCCTAGTAGTAAGGACTACATCTAACTCCTTTTTGAATATATTTAGTGAATTGGCCTCAACAACTTTCTGTGGTAGAGAATTCCACAGGTTCACCACTCTCTGGGTGAAGAAGTTTCTTCTCATCTCGGTCCTAAATGGCTTACCCCTTATCCTTAGACTGTGACCCCTGGTTCTGGACTTCCCCAACATTGGGAACAGTTTTGAATTGAATTACAACATGAAGCCATTTGGCTCAACCAGTCCATGTTGGTGTGCATCTGCCACATGAGCAGTAATCCTAATCTCATGTGCGTGCCCTGTTCCTAAATCCCTTTATTATCCTTTCCTTTAGGAACATAGGAACAGAAGTAGGCCTTTCAGCCCCTTGAGCCTATCTAACCTATTCACAGATATTAATGTGGTACCTGCTTCAAACATTAACTCTGGGTAGTTCTTTCCACAGCCTCACAACCCCGTGTAAAAAATGTTTCTCCTGCTCTCTGTTCTAATCTCTTACATTAATTTTATAACACTGTTCCCTTGTTCTAGGCCTCTCAACCACTGCAAACAGTCTGTTCCTATCTATCCTGTCTCAGCCTATCACAATTTTAAAATACCTCAATAAATCACTCTATAATCTACCCTGTCTTAATAAAAACAATCCCAAGTTTTCAAGTTAACCCACCTCTGTTTATTTACTGGCCATAAATAGAACTTAATCAGGTTAATCCTATTTGGTTCACATCTCACATGTTAATACGATCATGTATGCAAATGCATAACTGTACAATAGACACAGTTACTGTTAATGTTCACCTGAACCATTAAAAATGGTAAATAACAATTTCAAAAGACTTTAGAGGTAATTTTAATCTATCTTATCTGGCAGGAAACTGATGGGATATGATTGGCTGCCTATTTTACTCCCTGCCTGATTTTACTTTCCAATAAAATCAATTGCATGTAAAATCAGAATGCAAAACGGGTGGCCGATGCAATCCGGTCAGTTTCCTGCCGAGCAGGTTAGATTAAAATGATCCACTTTTGTTTTAAGTCTGACCCAGTAAAACTTCCTCTAGATAATAACATTGCTGCTATTCACTGCTCCATCTATCTGGGTAATAGAATAATTATAATTACTGCCCTGTTGCCCTGTTGGGGAAAAGAATATCTGCTTCATCAAAGGAATGTGCAGGTTATATAAAGTTGAATTGACCCTTTCTGTTCTTAATCAGGAACATATTCTGCAGGCTGCTGGCTATTTCTTTTCGGTTGTTCCTAGGAAATGTCTGGGTTCCATCATATCAGTCAAGGGCATCAATCTCACCCGCATATCAGCATTTCACTAGAAAGTGTTTAGCATATTTGGCCACGGAAGAAATATGTTTTTTAGAATATATTTTAAAACTCTTATGGACTGACTTCAATCGTTGTTTTATAAACATTTATGAAGTTAGTATATTGCTATATTCTTTTGCTACAATGTAATCCTAATTATTGTGAATAAATTTGACTTATAGTTTTAGCCTGGACTATATGGTCTGACAGAGTGGTATTTTTTTGACTAATGAGATCAGGGGGCCATGTTGAGGACCCAATGTGACTTCCAGTGAAAAATATCTTGGTAAAAGTGTAATTGTCAATTTTGAGGCATAGAAAACCAGTTAACTCCACACATAAGATAATGGCCTGGAATTTGTGGTGAGTAATAATAGTGATCGAATAGCATTCACTGTTATTACCCAATTGAAACTGACCGCAACTTCAGGATTTAGCACATGTGCATCCTAATATGGAAATCCTGAAGTTGCAGTCAGTCATACACTGCTCTGACACTGGCTGTACGCTGTAGTCCCGCCTTCCCCCACCACCACAGTCGGCAATCAGGGAAATCAGTGAAACTGATGGAAACTTGGGCTTTTCGCAGTAATAGTGCTGTTAAAAATCTCATTAAAAGTTAGACCTTTTTGGATTAGGCGTAACTGGGGTTTTAACAATGTATTGACAAATATTATAGCCCTGAAAAACTAGTTTTAATTCTGTAGAATGTCAAATTTCTCCATTATAATAAAAATTAACATTTTTAAGAAACTTTAAAAACAATTCTATTTTTTTCAATAAAATTATTTTTTTTAAGTTTGTTCGTATTTAGTTCAGGTTTATCCTTTCCCCATGTGAGAGCCCCAAGCTTTGTTTTGCTCACTACAACATTTTTAGAAAGTCAGAATAAAAGGAGCTTCTTCACTTCCTGGTTTCCTGTCAGTAAGAATTCTATATTGTGATTGGCTACTTAGGCAGCTTGTTGACATCATAGCAGCTCGTGCTGTGGGATTCCTACTTCACTGCACTGCTCTTCAGTTGCATATCGAAAAAGCCAAACTTCTCGCCACAGGCATCGCGAGATCTTTATGGGCAGCTTTCTTCAGGTCCAGCGGCGAAAGCCTTTGCTTCACCACTGACTGCAAATTACGTGCCCATTAGTTTTGAATTATAGCAGGTGCTGATATGCCTATGAAACTACCTTGTTGCTGTAAGCATGAATAAAACGAGTTGGAGGAAAGCCCTACCTGCAACAATAATGTTACTCATATTATGACCTTTTCCAATATCAGGAACTACAAGCTAAAAGACTCGTGTTATAAATGTATTGCACAATATTGTTCTGTTATTTAGGACCCCAGCCTTGCATCTTCCAGATAAACTAGTGTTATTTTCACTTGAAATTCAAGTAAAAACACAGCACACCAATTGTTGTAGTGTTGGATCAGTAAGAAAATGTAACTTATGTTAATATGTGTTTATTCTACACTTATCTAGAATTCAGAACTCAATTTGCTTTTGAAATATGAAGCTTGCCTTCATCCTTCAAGAGGGCCCATTAGGGAAAAATAAAATTACCAGAAAGTAATGAAAGAATTAGGATGACTGCCCATTGCATTTTCACTTGTTATTAGTTAGAACTGGGTTTGCAGTCTAAATCATACTAAAGTACGATCTGTCGAGGTCAGAGTCATCTACAACAGGGGGATGTCACAGTCTGCCACAGGACTGATTCATTTCATTCCATATGACGAGATAACCTAGATGTTTAAAATGGTTTTGGAATTTTCCTTTAAGGACCGCCTGTTAGCCTGCATATAGACCAGATTCTCCTGAGGCAGGCAGCCAGCCACCTCAGGGCTAACCAATTGCGCAGAGGGGCCTGCAAATAGCTGTTACGCTCATTATATGCATATCCAAAGTGCCTAAAGCTTGTTTCAGAAATGCGCATTGCACGTTGATTTTTTGGTCTTCCATCATCATCATCATAGGCAGTCCCTCGAAACGAGGATGACTTGCTTCCACGGCAAAAAAGGATGAGTGTTTCTATGAAGGACCTGAACTACATCCTGAAGGGTGGAAGATGCCTGTGCGTGGATTTTTTTCACGTGTGGTGACCGTTGCACACCAGCCACCACACGGGCTTGACAGAGCGAGGTCTTAGTCCAGTGGCAAGGATTATCCAAGACGTCTGGAGACCAGCTCTGCTGCACGGACCTAGTGCGCACACATATCGCAGTGTGGGCTGGCCCATGCTGCCCCTCGGCCCCTGGCCCCGAACTCACACATCTCCTGAGCCCCGATCACGTCGCTCTACAGTCTCTCACCGCTCCTTCACCACAACCTCGCCGCTCCTGCTGTATCTGTCCATGCTCCACACATGCACACACCCAACACAACACACATGCTCGCACCCAATACATGCACACAACACACATGCGCGCACACACCCAACACACACACAACACACAAACCCAACACATGCATGCACACACAGCACATACAACACACGCACACAAGACACACCACATGCACACAACACACACGCCACACATTGGGAATGCGGACGTGAAGGGTCTGATTTAAAGGGGAATGAGGCACACTTTGCGCCCCAAGTATTCTCCCAGCACCGATATAAACGAGTGTGTCTGTCTGTATTTCATTCTCTCCCTCTCCCTGCCTGACATTTGCAGTTAAAGAGCAACTAGTTAGCTGTCTCCACAATCCCCTCAGAGCTTTGGTTAAGTGCCTTGGGGAGTCAGCAATGAATTTCACAATGTTTTTCATGAACTGGCTGCAGGTCGTTTGCATTTCTCGAGATTTTGGTCTTTATCAATATGGTGGGTCATGTTTGTAACTACAATGTAACACCACTGTATTACTGTATACACTCAACTTAGATGCACACCTTGACCACAGGGGGTGAACTTGTGGGTGATACTCCTTACCTGATCACACAGGTATATAAAGGGAGGTCCCACGCAGGGTCATCACTTCTGAGTCCTGTAATAAAGAGTTAAGGTCACAGCGTGGCCTTGTCCCTGGAATGTGCCTCATGTGGTTTCATGCTGTAGAGTAAGGACTTTACATGGTGGACAGCACATTTCCAGCTCTAATGAGTGTGTGCTTCCTGCCCGCCATATTGGAGGTTTAGGAAAAATGAACGCTGCACAGACAGATTTCTCGGCTTTCAATTTGGCATAACACTTTTTGATGCGATCAAATTTTTTGTTCCTAAAATAGCAATAGATCTGACTTTAAGAATAAGGAGGAAAATAGAAACATAGAAATTTATAACGCAGAAGGAGGCCATTTCAGCCCATCGTGTTCACGCCGGCCGACAAATAGCCACATGGCCCTTGGTCAGCAGCCCTAAAGATTACATATAAACCTATGAACAATGACGGCAAGACAAAGAGCACCCAGCCCAACCAGTCTGCCTCACAAAACTGCAGCACCCCTTATACTGTAACATTCTACACTCCACCCCAACTGAAGCCATGTGATCTCCTGGGAGAGGCAAAAACCAGATAACAAACCAGGCCAATTTAGGGAGAAAAATTCTGAGAAAATTCCTCTCCGACCCATCCAGGCGATCGAAACTAGTCCAGAAGATCACTCTGGCTGTATTCTCTTCACTGCAGTACTTACCATTATATCTGCGCCGTCCAACAAAAGGTCATCCAGTCTAATTCCAATTACCAGCCCTAGGTCCATAACCCTGCAGGTTACTGCACTTTAAGTGCCCATCTCTTAAAAGTGGTGAGAGTTTCTGCATCTACCACTCTTTCAGGCAGCGAGTTCCAGATCCCCACAACCCTCTGCACAAAGAAGCCCCCCCACCCCACTGTCAAATCCCTTCTAAACCTTCCGCCAACCACCTTAAAACTATGCCCCCTCGTAATAGACCCCTCCACCAATGGAAATAGGCCTTTAATTTCCACTATGTCCAGGCCCCTCAATATTTTGTACACCTCAATAAGGTCTCCTCTCAACCTCCTCTGTTCCAATGAGAACAAACCCAGCCTATCCAATCTGTCCTCATACCTAAGATTCTCCATTCCAGGCAGCATCCTAGTAAATCTCCTCTGCACCCTCTCTAGTCCTTCTTATAATACAGCGACCAGAACTGCACGCAGTACACCAGCTGTGGCCTAACCAAAGTATTATACAATTTAAGCATAACCTCCCTGCTCTTATATTCTATGCCTCGGCCAGTAAAGGCAAGCATTCCGTATGCCTTTTTAACCACCTTATCCACCTGGTCTGCTACTTTCAGGGATCTGTGATCAAGCACTCCAAGGTGCCTTTGTTCATCTACACTATTAAGTGGCATCCTGCTTAATGTGTATACCCTTTCCTTATTAGCCCTCCCAAAGTGCATTACCTTACACTTCTCTGAGTTAAATTCCATTTGCCACTGCTCTGCCCACCTGAACAGTAGATTAATATCCTCCTACAGCCCATGACTTTCCTCTTCATTGTTAACCACACGGTCAGTTTTAGTGTCACCTGCAAACTTCTTAATCATACTCCCTATATTCAAATCTAAATCGTTGATATATACCACAAAAAGCAAGGGACCCAGTACTGAGCCCTGCGGAACCCCACTGGAAACATCCTTCCAGTCACAAAAGCATCCATCAATCAATACCCTTTGCTTCCTACCTCCAAGCCAATTTTGGATCCAACTTGCCACTTTGCCCCGTATCCCATGGGCTTTAACCGTCATGACCAGTCTACCATTTGGGACCTTATCAAAAGCTTTGCTAAAGTCCATATATACTACATCGTACGCATTACCCTCATCGACCCTTTGGTTACCTCCTCAAAAAATTCAATCAGGTTAGTTAAACACGATCTTCCCTTAACAAATCTGTGCTGACTGTCCGTAATTAATCCTAGCCTTTCCAAATGTAGATTTATCCTGTCTTTAAGGATTTTTTCCAATAATTTTCCCACCACTGAGGTTAGGCTGACAGGCCTGTAATTACTCGGCCTATCCCTTTCTCCCTTCTTAAACAAGGGTACTACATTAGCAGTCCTCCTGTCCTCCGGCACCATGCCCAGATCCAAAGAGGACTGGAAAATGATGGTCAAGGCCTCTGCTATTTCCTCTTTAACTTCGCTCAACAGCCTGGGATGCATTTCATCTGGGCCTGGGAACTTATCTACTTTCAAAGCAGCTAAACCCCTTAATACTTCCTCTCTCACTATATTTATTTCATCCAGAATATCACTCTCCTCCTCTATAGCAGTATCTGCATTGCCCCTTTCCTTTGTGAAAACAGATGCAAAGTGTTCATTAAGAATCTTACCAACATCTTCCACCTCCACACAAAATTACCCTCATGGTCTCTAATAGGTCCTATCCTTTCTTTAGTTACCCTCTTGTTCAAATAAAAAATCAGAAGCTCAACCAATTTTTTGCTCAAAATATTTTTTGAAATCTCTTCATGTTTTCTCTTTGATTTCTCACTACCTAATATATTTTGGGATGGATTTTCAGCTTTTAGGTTTTTTCAGCGAAAACAGTGGCGATATGTGAAACTTACCATTTCCACTGCACTACCATTTTTAGGCCGAACTTTCTAGTTTTACGTCTGGGTAAGGGCGGCATTGCATGAGGATTCGCAGCACAAAAACGTGAGTTTCGCCAAATTTCGGCCGGGGCCGGGAGCGCTGCAAGAGGGGCCTTGGGGGTTGGGGGGGGGGGGAATTCCGAAAAACATTCCAAAAACGTCTACAAGACCCTCAACTATCTAATCACTGCAAAAAAAAAAGTAACATAGAAACTTTCACTTACCTTTTTTGCAGGTTTTTGCTGGCAGGGCTACACAGTATTCTGGACGTGGCAAAAGGGTCGGGAGAGCCAAAAGTACGACACAAACGCAATCCGCTTTGTTGCATATTGGCGCACCTTTCCCCAGCGGTACTTGAAAGCGCCGCCGCAAACAGGTACCCAAGGATCCCGCCCGGGCTTTGCGACTGGGTTTTCGCCGTGGACGGTCAAATCACAGTCGCAAACTTCTCGAAAATCTGGCCCTTTGTGCACAAAATAAAATTTTTAATCAACTCAAACAACTACATATTTTTAAGCAACATCGTTCATCAGCCTAAAGAAGAGCCTTTTGTATATTTTAATTTCTCGGACTTTTTGTTTGGAGGCCTCTTCATTGCTCAGAAACATTTTGTATCTGCGCTGGTACAGTTGCATTAACTTTGGCCTTTTTGCACATTTGTGGCAATCAACTTGCATTCCTTGCTATGTATCAATAATCATGTAGGGCTAGACTTTCCTATGAGCCCCTCAACGCTTGATTGCCCGCTGAGAAAAAACGCTAATGTTTGGTGAGTAACGCTGGCGAGAATTTCCATGTTTATGTTTAAAGTAATTAAAACTAATTGCCCGGCGAGAAAATGGGCATTGCACCTTCATTGTCGGCACTTTTCTCGGTAGTTAAGTGGAAACTTAGTAACATGGGCGGTCGTGACCTGAATGGACGGTAAGTATTTAAAATTTAGTCCGAGGCTGCGGTTGGGCCGAGGGAGGGGGGGAAACTTAAAAAAAAATGTCAATAAAGAAAAATATTAAAACGTAAAAAGCATTCCCAAGACACTTTTAAATCTAATCGGCGTTTAAAATTTTTTTTAAAAAAGAGCCTTTAACTTACCTTCCTTTGCAGAGTGCGATAGGGTGCCCTGTTTAAGCAGCTTTTTCAGGGCGGTTCTCTCAGTGATCTGGACGTCGGTGGTTGAGGCCAAACTTATGTCCTGGCGGTTTTTCTCGGTGTTGCACGATGGCGGTTTGGTCCTAGCGGGTGTGTTCAGATGTGATACCATGAAAAAACTTAAGGGGAAACTTTCGCCGGACGGAAAAACATCTGTACCGCCAAGAAAATCGCCGAGAAATGATCGGAAAATCTAACCCGTAGTATTTTATTTTCAGCCATGTCTTCATCTTCGTTTCCCACCCAACCCCAATTCCTTCATTTTCCCTGGCTCTGTACTTGCTTGTAAACTATTCAATCATTAAAACTGTTCAATCATAAAAATCGACCTGAAACATTGGGGGAAATGTAATCCCTAAAAACGGGTGGCTTTGGTTGGGATGGAGGTTGAAGTGTTAAAAATCTGAATCCAAACCCGCCTCCAACCCACCCACTTCCGGATTTAGCAGAGACGGGACAGGCGAGTTGGCAATCTAAAAATTATAATGAGGCTGTGTGCCTCATATTTATCCGTCATTTCAAATTTAACCCTGACCGGTCGGGTTTCCCAAACCTCAGGAAATCTGGTGGCTAAAAGAAGGCGAGTACTGCTGGATCCAGAAGGTAAGTGCCTTTTCACTTACCTGGTGGATCCAGCTTACCTGCTTCACCAACCCCCTATGATCGGACCACCCGCCAGCTTTCGATCTCCCCCCGCACCCCTGCCAACCTCCCTCACGAGTCCTCCAATCTCCTTCCGACCTCTCCCAAGAGGCCTCCGATCTACCCATGAGGCTTCTGGTCTCCCCCCTAGGCCTCCAATCTCTCCTTCCTGTCCCAAGTCTCCAATCTCCCCAGCCTCCAATCTCACTGGCCCTCCTCCACAGTCTCCAACCTCACACCCCTCCTCCAGCCTCTGATTTCTTAGCCTCTGATCTCCCTCGGCCTCCGATCTCCCACTCCATCCACCATTGTTTGATCTGTCACCGCCATCCAGCCTCTGGTCTCTACGGCCCACTCCTTCCATTCGGGCACCCTATCGTACCTCTGAGATGCATACATGTGGTGATACGGATTCTTCTTCTTTCAGTAAAATAAAAGAAGTATAAAAAGTAATTGGGAAACATTGAAAGATGAAGACATGGCTCAAAATAAAATACTACATGATCGCTGACACAAAGTATGGAATCACAGTTGGCGTGTATAGGAGGTCAAAGGTGATGGAAATGAAAGCAGCTCGGATTGTACACGCCCAACCACTGACCCCCAAGTTCAAGACCAATACAGAATGCCAGCATCTCCCCAAGCCCAAATAACAAAATGAACTCCGAATCCCCGAAACAAATAAACCAACTCCCAGCACCTAGATACACCCACAGCAATGACAGGATAACTGAAGTCTTAAGTGTCATGTATTCAACTATCATTGTAACCCATGTATAAGCTGACCGAAGTTGTACACCTTGAGAACATTGACCACAAGGGGGTGAACTTGTGGGAGACATTCCGAACCTGGACTTTCAGGTAAAAAGGGGAAGCTCCACTCACCTTCATCACTTAAGGTCTTGGTAATAAAGGTAACTGGTCACAGAGTGACCTTCTCTCAAGTATGGGCGTCGTGTGCATTTATACTGTATAGTAAGGACATATCATTGGCGATGAGAAACTGGGATTTAAACCACACGAGCATGGCCACTAGCAGCACAGAAGAGAGGTACTGTGTTAGGGATGATTGGGACGACTTTATTGAGAGACTACAGCACTAAGTTTTGTCACTAAGGAATGGTTGGGACAGGATTCGGCCAACAAACGCAGGCCTAATCTCCTGATGGTTTGTGGATCCAGAACGTACTCCCTGATGAAGGACCTTCTAGCGCCAGAGAAGCCGGCGAACAAGACGTTCGAAGAGCTCAGTAAGTTGATCGGGGAACACCTTAAACCGGCGAGCAGCATGCACATGATGAGACACCAGTTTTACACGCACCAGCGGCGAGAAGGGCAAAGCGTTCCAGACTTCGTGGCAGATCTCCGGCGACTGGCGAGCCTATGTAAGTTCCCAGATGCATGCAGAGCGGAGATGCTGCGAGACTTTTTTATTGAGGGCATCGGGCACGCTGGGGTTTTCAGGAAACTGATTGAGACCAAAGGCTTGACCCTGGAAACGGCAGCTCTGATAGCCCAGACATTTATCTCAGAGGAAGAGACCAGAATGATGTATGCCAAAAATCTTAGCTCAAATGCAGCAAACGACCAGGGAGTCAACATTGTTAAAGCAGCACACAGTTCTCTAGGCAGGCAAAGGCAATTGGACACGCCCCAGCATGCAGTCGAACCCAAAGGGGGAATTCAACAGAGACAATGGCTAGCTGAATGGCGATTCATGCCATCGCAATGGACAATATGGCCAGTAATGGGGCCATCAATACCTGTTAATGATGCGTTTAAGGACAGTTACAGAGACAGTCAGAGACGATCGACTGGTAATGGACCTTTTGTTTCCGACAATGGGGCCTCCAGCTCATGCTGGAAGTGTGGCGGCAAACACCCAGCCAGAGCTTGTAGGTATCAGCAATATACCTGCAGAAACTGCAACGTCAGCGGTCACTTGGCGCGTATGTGCAGGAAGCCTGCAGCCAGGTTGATGTATGAGGAGGACGGGCCCGATGTAAACCCTACAAGGCCAAATGAATACTGGGGGAAATCGCTGGAAGCTGAAGTTCAGCGATTTCATGTGGAGCACATATACAGTTCATATACCAGGACGCCACCGATAATGATGAAAGTGCTCCTCAATGGCATCCCAGTATTAATGGAGCTAGGCACGGGGGCCAGCCAGTCCCTGATGAGTATCAAACAGTTCGAAAGGTTGTGGGTGTCCAAGGCCAGGAGGCCAAAATTATTGCCGATTGACGCACAGCTACGGACATATACAAAGGAGATCATTCTGGTGCTAGACAGTGCCACGGTAGTCGTGACCCACAAAGATTCAGAGAACAGGTTGCCACTCCGAATTGTCCCGGGGGATGGTCCCGCACTACTGGGGAGGAGTTGGCTTGCTGACATCAACTGGAAATGGGGCGATGTCAATGCAATTTCTTCTGTGGAGCGAGTATCATGCTCACAGGTCCTGGACAAATTTGACTCATTATTTCAACCCGGCATCGGCACTTTCATGGGGGCCAAGGGAGTGATTCACATAAACCCGGATGCCAGGCCAGTACATCACAAGGCCAGAGCGGTGCCGTATGTGATGCGGGAAAAGATATAATGCAAATTGGACCGCCTGCTGAGGGAAGGCATCATCTCGCCAGTCAAATTCAGTGACTGGGCGAGCCCGATCATGCCGGTGCTCAAGGCGGATGAGTCAGTCAGGATATGTGGCGATTGCAAGGCCATCATCAACCAGGTGTTACTCCAAGACCAGTACCCGCTACCGAGAGCGGAGGACCTCTTTGCGACGCTATCCGGTGGCAAACTTTTTTCAAAATTGGACCTGACCTCAGCTTACATGACCCAGGAGCTGGCGAGTGAATCAAAGAAGCTGACCACCATCACGACACACAAGGGGTTGTTTGAGTATAACAGATGTCCGTTAGGGATTCGTTCAGCTGCCGCGATCTTTCAGCGAAATATGGAAAGCCTCCTCAAGTCGATTCCAAGGACGGTGGTTTTTCAAGACAATATCCTCATTATGGGTCGCGATACTGAAGAACACCTCCACAACCTGGGAGAGGTGCTACGCAGACTGGACCGGGTAGGGCTGTGACTGAAAAAGGCGAATTGCGTCTTCTTAGCTCCAGAGGTAGAATTCCTGGGGAGGAGGGTAGCAGCAGACGGGATCAGACCTACTGCGTCCAAAACAGAAGTGATCCAGAGAGCATCCAGACCCCGTAACACGACGGAGCTGTGTTTGTTCCTGGGGCTCCTGAACTATTTTGGTAACTTTCTTCCCAAATTGAGCACGCTGCTAGAGCCGCTACATGTGCTCCTACGCAAAGGTTGCGATTGGGTCTGGAGGGACAGCCAGGAAAGGGCTTTTGATAGATCACACAATTTGTTGTGCTCCAACAAACTGTTAACATTATATGACCCATGTAAGAAACTTGTTTTAACGTGCGATGCGCCGTCCTATGGGGTCGGTTGTGTGTTGCAGCATGTGAATGCCAATGGTCAGTTACAGCCGGTAGCTTATGCCTCCAGAAGTCTGTCCCAGGCAGAAAGGGGCTACGGAATGGTAGAAAAGGAAGCGCTAGCATGTGTATATGCAGTTAAAAAAAAAATGCACCTGTACCTGTTTGGCAGGAAATTTGAGCTGGAGACAGATCACAAACCCTTAACGTCCCTTTTGGCCGACACCAAGGCCATAAATGCAAATGCATCGGCCCGCATACAGAGGTGGGCACTCACGTTAGCCTCCTATGACTACACAATTCGGCACTGTTGTAGGCATTAGGCACCCTAGGGCAACGGCACCTGTAGTATAAGGTTAGAACTATATGTAACTTGTATCATAAAATGGCTACCAGTGAAGCCTCAAGGGATTTCTGTTAGCTGAATCAGACCGCATTCCTGGAAACTGATAATTGTTGTTTCCCACACACAGGACTAACAAGCTAATCAGCCAAGCCTCAGGACTAAATGTTCTGGTAGAAGTAAGGACAATACGACTCTGTAACAGGATTAAGATAAGGAGGCTACCAAAGACAGCACCCAAGGACAGTAAGATAAGGGGGGCCTGGATTCATGTTACATGAGTTGTTCCAAGCAACACACCCCTTAGCAACACATCTCTTAGCAACACATCTCTTAGCAACACATGAGCCACTTTATGTTTAGAAACTAACTCTATCTATTGGTCTAATTGAATTTATAATCTATATGATGTAACTGTAGTAAACTGTTGTAAAACATATAAAGATCCATGAAACCCTTTGTTCTGCGGAGTGAAGTGCCTGGATCCAGTCCTGAGGCTTCCTCCCCGCTGGCGTTAATAAAGGCCGCATTGGCGTTGGAACCGACTCTGAGTGTTGAGTGGTTCTTCTGATAAAACACTAACACGAACAGGCACAGACCAGGCACTGAAAACTGCGCCGATGCACTCAGCAGGCTCCCACTAGCCACCACTGAGGGGGCAACTGAGCATGATGCTGAGATGGTCATGGCTGTTGAAGCTTTCAAAAGTGAAGGCTCACCTGTGATAGCCCGTCAGATTAAAGTCTGGACAAATAAAGACCCGCTACTGTTAAGAAACGTGTCCTGAATGGGGACTGGGCAGCCACGTACGGGGCATGCCCTGAGGAATTTAAACCGTTTCATAGGCACAAGGGTCAACTCTCAATTCAGGCTGATTGCCTACTGTGGGGAAACCGAGTAGTCATGCCCCAGATGGGCAGAGTGGTGTTTATCAGAGAACTTCACAATGAGCACCCGGGCATTGTCATGATGAAGGCAATTGCCAGGTCACACGTTTGGTGGCCAGGGATAGATGCAGACCTGGAACTTTGTGTTCGCAGGTGCAACATGTGTGCTCAGCTGGGCAACGCACCCAGGGAAGCCCCCCTTAGCCCCTGGTCCTGGCCCGCCAAGCCATGGTCACGCATCCATGTGGACTACGCAGGTCCTTTCATGGGAAAAGTGTTTTTGGTTATAGTTGACGCCTACTCCAAATGGATTGAGTGTGCCATTTTAAATTCAAGCACATCCTCTGCCACGGTAGAAAGTCTACAGGCAATATTCACCGCCCATGGTCTACCGGATGTCTTGGTCAGCGACAATGGCCCGTGCTTCACAAGCACTGAATTCCAGGACTTCATGGCAGTCAATGGAATCAACCATGTCAGAACGGCACCATTCAAGCCGGCCTCAAACAGCCAGGTGGAACGAGCAGTGCAGATAATCAAACAGGGAATGCTCAGAATCCAAGGAGGTTCCCTACAAAGCCACTTATCATGCTTCCTGTTGGCCAATCGATCCCGACCACACTCGCTCACAGGGGTTCCACCCGCAGAGCTGCTAATGAAAAGGACGCTCAAAACCAGGTTATCCCTTATACACCCTACTATGAAAGAAATTGTTGAGAGCAGGTGTCAGTCACAATGTGACTACCATGACAGGAATGCGAGGGCGCGATGTATTGATGTCAATGACCCTGTTTTTGTCCGTAATTGCGCTGCAGGGCCAAATGGCTTGCAGGCACTGTGATTGCCAAAGAGGGGAATAGGGTTTTGGTAGTTAAACTTGCCAATGGACAAATCTGCCGCAAACACGTGGATCAAACTAAAAGGAGGTTCAGCAACCCCATAGAAGAAGCAGAGGAAGAACACGACGTAGAGTTTACTCCACCACAGGAGACCGAACACCGGAACCAAGTGGAGGAGAGCCCAGTAACTGTGGGCAGTCTGGACAGGCCTGAGGCACCGCAAACAGCAGACACTCAGGCCAGTGCCCAACAACCGGAGCCCCAACTCAGGCGCTCTACAAGGGAGCGTAAACCACCAGAGAGTCTTAACCTGTGATCCCAATAAGACTTTGGTGGGGAGGTGATGTCATGTATTCAACTAGCATTGTAATCCGTGTATAAGCTGACCTAAATTGTACACCTTGAGAACATTGACCAAAAGGGGGTGAACTTGTGGGATACGCTCCTAACCTGAACTTTCAGGTATAAAAGGGGAAGTTCCACCCAACTTCATCATTTGAGGTCTTGGTAATAAAGGTAACTGGTCACAGAGTGACCTTCTCTCAAATATGGGCCTCGTGTGCATTTATACTGTATAGTAAGGACATATCATTAAGCATTCTCACCATCAGTAAGCCTCACACCAACAAGTTCCCAACATTACATTTCCTTGAAATATCAGAGATCATCAATAACAACTGAAGGGACAACTCATCACCATAGGCGGTCCCTCGTATCAAGGATGACTTCCTTCCACACCAAAAAGGGACGAGTTCACAGGTGTTTCAATGAAGGACCTAACATTCTAGGTCCTGAACTACATGTTGAAGGGTGGAAGATGCGTGTGCGTGGATTTTTTTACCATGTGGTGGCCATTGCACAACAGCCACCACATGGGCTTGACAGAGCTAGGTCTTGGTCCAATGGCAAGGATTAACCAAAATGACTGGAGATCAGTTCTGCTGCACGAACCTAGCACCCACACTGCCTCTAAGCCCTCACCTCTTTTGGGCCCCAAAGTCACGTCTCTCCTGGGCCCCAATCATGTCACTCCACAATCTCGCGCCACTCCTGCTGTACTTGCCCATGCTCCAATCAGCGACCTGGGTTTTGGTGACATCCAATCCAGTCACCCGCTTCACAGCCATCGCTCTCCAGTACACGCTGTACCTTGAAGTGGTATGCTCCTTTGTAGGCCTCGACCTGCTGGTGGTCCTTGCAGGTCCGTCCGCCACAACGAATGCCGGGTTGGGTCGCACGCTGCTCCTCAAAGGAGGAACTACAACCCATAGCAACCACCAATACCAAAATTCTAAACATATCAGCCTGAATGTGTGTAAACACACTGGTCGGAATTTTCCTGCTGCAATGTGTGCGGGATTGGAGGTGGGTCATGAGTAAAATGCGCAATTAATGGGAGTGGATTGGGAGCATGCCGTCATTCTTGCTCCTCGTACCTTTAACTCGGGCGCATTTGCCAGCGTGGCACGGACCTGAATGACAGAGGTGGGCGACCTAATTTATCTCATTAATACCTTGTTGTCAGACCCTTAACAGCGCTTTTAACCAGAACTTTTGAATTTCACTGCATGATCACAGGAATCACGCAGCTTGGGAACCCCGTCTATCAAGCTGAGGTGAAAGTTTAATGGACATTGATCGAGGTCATTACTACAGAGCATGGAAAGCACAATAAATACTGACACCTGACACCTGCTTACTTGGTAAAGGAAAAGGCTCTTGCTGAGTGCATTTTGAACACAGATTTGTATCGACAGTTTGCAGGTCTTTCCTGCAAATTCAGAAGCCACTCTCACCTCTTTGCTACTACCTATCACAACATTGACAGATTGGTCCTCTGAAATCTACTTGATCTGCCATCTATTACATCAACATAGGTGTTGTTTATACTGTCTCACCCTGGCCCTTAGAATCAGACCACGATGAGCCCAACATGAGCAGCAGCAGGCACACCAGCAACAACAGCACCAACAACCTTCTCCTCAATGTCCTGATGCTCCACAGGACAGAGGGCATCAGCACAAGACTGCACCGCACTGGAGTCGATACCCCCAACACAGGGTATACAGGCAGAGGATGAGCTTTCTCAACATGACTGAGCAGCATTGCCAAAGGAGGCTCAGGCTATCGTGACAGGTTGTCGCAGACATTTGCAGCTTACTGGAACCAGATCTGCAGCCCAGAGGACCTGGTGGACATACCTTACCAGTGGCTGTCAAGGTCGCCAGTGCCCTCAACTTCTTCACCTCGGGCTCCTTCCAGTGATCTGCAGCAAACATTTGTGAGATCTTGCAGTCGGCCGCCCACAGATGCATTACCCAAGTGACCGATGCCATGTTTCACAAGGCAGCCAATTATACCAACTTTTCCACTGATGAAGCCAGTGTTACTGAGTGGAGGCTGGCCTTTGCAGCTCTGGCTGGCTTACCATGAATGCAGGATGTCATCGACTGCAAACATGTGGTCATGAAGGCACCCCATCTTCACTCAGGAGTGTTTGTGAACCGCAAGGGCTTCCACTCCCTCAATGTGCAGCTCGTCTGTACCCATAAAATGATGATAATGCATGTGTGCACCAAATTCCCTACCAGCAGTCATGACACTTTTGTGCTGTGCCAGTCCACCTTCCCTCAGCTCTTCACACCGCCAAATACACTTACCAGCTGGCTGCTTGAAGACAAGAGATATCCACTGAAGACATGATTCATGATACCCTTGAGGAAGCCATGTACTGAGGCCAAGGAGAGATTCAATGAAAGACACATGGAGATGAGTCATGGAGCAGACAAAATGCATGCCCAAAATGCGCTTCAGATGCCTTGACGAATCTGGAGGAGCCCTTCAGTACGCACCAGCCAGGTCTCCAGAATCATGATCGTCTGCTGCACACTGCGCAACATGGCGCAGCGAGGATTAGCACTGCATGAGGAGCGAGGCTCTGAGCGCACAGCCTCTTCAGAGGAGGAGGAGGAGGATCATCAGCTGGAAGGCGAGGAGGAGCAGGAGGTACCTGAGGTTCAGATGCCAGCAGCACCCGAGCACATTGCTGCCCGGGATTTGCTGCCAGATTTACTTAACTTCCTACATTACACCTGTATGCCTGCTGCATACTGTGACAGGTTCCCTATGCCACAATCCTCCTCCCTCGCCCCCCCAACCCAACAACAACATAAAGCATCCCTACAATGACCAAGCTATTCCTTTCACACTCACCCTCATTGCTGGAGGTAAAAGTATATCCGACCATTCACTCCAACTCACTATGCCACTTACAAAGCAGCAGAAAAAATTAGCATGACTGGAAAGTGGTGAAAATAAATTGTTTTATATGTGTTATAAGAGTAATGGAACCTTAATAGAAACTCTTCTCTCTTCGGCAGTCTCTCGGAGTCAAGGATGACTTGCTTCCACACTAATGAGTTCTCAGGTGACTGATGAGACCAATGAGGGACCTACAGTCTCTGTCACAGGTGGGGCAGACGGTGGTTGGAGGAACGGGTGGATGAGGTGCTTGGGTTGTCGTGCGCTCCTTCCGCTGCTTGCAACTGCTTCCGCATGTTCCCGGCGAAGAGATTCGAGGTGTTCAGTGCCTTTCCGGATGCTTCTCCTCCATTTTGAGCGGTCTTGGGCCAGGGATTCCCAGGTGTCGGTGGGGATGTTGCACTTTTTCAAGGATGCTTTGAGGGTGTCCTTTGAAGCATTTCCTCTGCTCACCTGGGGCTCGTATGCCGTGTCGGTGCTCTGAGTAAAGCGCTTGTTTTGGGAGTCTCATATCGAGCATGTGGGCGATGTGGCCCGTCCACCGGAGCTGATCGAGCGTGCTCAATGCTTTGTTGCTGAGGATGTTGGCCTGAGCGAGAATACACTTATCCTGCCAATGGATTTGCAGGATCTTGAGGAGGCAGCGTGGGTGTTACTTCTCTAGTGTTTTGAGGTGCCTGCTGTACATAGTCCATGTCTCTGAAGCATATAGGAGGACGGGTATCACTACTGCTCTGTAGACCATGAGCTGGGTGCCGAGTTTGAGGTCCTGGTCTTCAAACACTCTCTTTCTCAGGGGACTGAAGGCTGCACTGGCACACTGAAGGCGGTGTTGGACTTCGTCATTGGGGACTTCGTCTGCCCTTGTTGACAGTAGGCACCCGAGGTAAGGAAAATGGTCCATATTGTCCAAGACCTCGTTATCGATCTTGATAATCGAGGGGCAGTACGGTGTGGTGGGGGCAGCTTGTTAGAGAACTGTTGTAAATGCAATAACTCAATAGGCTTAGTATTGTGAACTAAATCAGGTGCAACCTGACTCTACGTTATTAGCTCTCAAAGTAAGGATTAAACATGGAGGCTTTCTTTATATACAAGGACTGCATGTGTGTGTCTGTGGTCCAATGACCTCCAACGGTCGCTTCCCCTGATGGCAGGTAAACCCAGGCATACATACATTACATCATTCCCTCTGCCCCCCCCCCACCCCTGCAAGATATTGGTATCAGTTCTATTTACAAATTGAGACTGTCCGGGGCTCCCTAGTTAATCATCTCAGTTCAATTCTAGATTCATGACTTGAGGCTGGGTAGCCAATCTAATGGGAGTGGCAGTGTCCATGTCAGGGATTGAAGGTCCAGATTCATTGACAACAGCAGGGTCTTCTGATGGCTGAATATGAATCGGTTGGTCATTGATAGTGCCTTCTTCAAGCTGTTCCGGTTCGTCTGTGTGCCTCAATTTCGTCTGATCAATGAGCCTCCTGCATGTTTGCCCATTAGTGAGCCTGACAATAAGCAGCCTGTTACCCTCCTTGGCCGTAACAGTGCCAGTGACCCACTTGGGGCCTTGACCATTAGCCCATACACAGGATTATTAACAGAGATGTTGCGTGACACGGCAGAGCGAACATGATACCACTGCTGATGTTGACGTCTGGTTTCGACTGTAGAATTTACCAATACCTCGCAAAGATTCCAGGTACCTTTCCCCTGCAGAGGAGAAGAATCCCTTTCTGGGCATTTAAAATGATTTAAAGAGGCAGACAAAGCCTGCGGGGGATAAAAGGGGATGCATTCATGGAGACCCCCCCCAGTGTTTGGACTCATAAGAAATGGAATTCAAAATGGACCTAAATTACAGAAGCTTGAGATCCCCTAAACATCTATGGGAAGGAGCATATCAATTTTAAGATTCTACAACATTTTGGCTGGGAAAAGAGTTACCAAATACAGGAGGTGGGGCCAAATTCATGTATTAAGGATCCCAGACTGTCTGGGGGAACTATTCACCCCCTAAGAGATAATCGAATTACCCAATCAAGCACAATGGAAATCATGGTCAGAAAAACTGGACAATCCTAAAACAATGCAAACCCAGTGATAGCACATTCTCACACCCTAATCGAGTTACTGCTGACAAAGGAGACATTTGAAAATCAATGGACAGACAGTTTAAACAGAGCCCAAGAGATTTGATGGGAGATAACGGAGCCTTTTTTGGGATATATCTATCCCCCAGTTTTACAAGAAAAGACGAGCAGAACACAGAAACTAGCAGAAGACAGGAGAGAAGCAGAGCACAGACTTGAACACAGACACAGACACAAGCAGCCTGCTTGCTCTACAGTGAAGAAATGGAATAGTGAAGGAAACTACCAGAACTGATCAGGAACTGACCGAGCACGAGGCCCACGAAACGGAAGGTTGTCAGCAACCAAATTGACAACCACTCTACAATCTACTTCTGAACGGCCAACGGGTGAGAAATTACCTAAAAGGACTAACTAAAACCAAAGAAAGTGGGTACTTATCCCATACATCCGAAACGCAACTTACCGCATCAACGGACGCACCCCAATGGAAGACTACGCTGTCCGAAGTTCTCTCCTCCGTCCGGGGTGCGGCTCACCTAGAAGGTCAAGTACAGCGAACCCCGAAACCGTGATTCACCGGCAACTGTCTAAAGGGGATTGGTGAGCATAGCCCCTGAACCCTGAGAGCTATAACTTAGTTAGGGGAATTGGTAGGGGGGAGGCTGGGATAACTTGTGTAAATGTATCTGCATTCTCCTCTTTACCCCATTTAGAGTTTAAGCTGTATTCTTTTCCCCACAGGCTGTAATTTGACATTTTATTCAATGTGTTGTACCCTTCAGTGTCTATTGGTCTGTGTGTGTTATTAAAGGTGTGCCTTTTACTTCTTTTTAAACACAATAAAGCCATACCTGCTTCCTACCTTGAAACCGATTGTCTGTCCAAGTCTGTCACAGTCCCTTCGTAATTCCAGTGTCTAGAACCAAGGGTGTGGGAGCGATTCGGAACCGCTCATATAAGGTCAGAAGGGAAAGCTGACCCTCTGCAAACCACCCCTTACAGACGTGATCGTTAAGATCAGGGTGGACAAGCGAGAACCTGGTCTCGAGACCTCTCATCATCAACAGTTCAGCAAGGGGACCCCGGTAAGCGTGTGGAGTCTCGTCCTGTAACTAAGCAGTATGCGTGACAAGCGAGTCTGCAAAGAACCATGAGTTATGCGTTTCAGGCTCTGCTTGATGGTTTGGATTACCCGCTCCGCTTGACCATTGGGCGCAGGTTTGAATGGTGCTGACCTTATGTCCTTGATACCATTGAGTCTCATAGACTCTTGAAACTCCAAACTCATGAAGCACGATCCGTTGTCGCTCACAACGATGTCGAGCAGACAATGAGTGGTGAACATGGAATGAAGTGTCTCAATGGTGGCTGTGGATGTGCTGGATGACATGATTACACATTCTATATGTTATGTATGTAAACTTATATATACCTTGTACAGCCACCAGAGGGCTCATCCCCTGCAGTCTCAAGGGATCCCACAATCCCTTGGGAGCACAGGTATTTAAGGAGGCCTCACAGGCTGGAGAGGCACTCTGAAGACCAGCAATAAAAGACGACAGTCACACTTTACTTTGAGCTCACAGTATCCTGTCAGACTCTTTATTCATACATACCAACTGGCGACGAGATACAGATGACGAACCCAACGATGCAGAGAACAGTGGGCATCCTGGAGAAATGTTCGGAGGGAGATGATTGGGAAATCTTCATGGAGCGACTCGACCAATACTTCATGGCCAACGAGCTGGAAGGAAAAGCGACCGCTGCCAAACGAAGGGCGATTCTCTTCACCGTCGGTGGGGCACCAATATATGGCCTCATGAAAAATCTGCTTGCTCCAGCGAAACCCACAGAGAAATCGTACGATGATTTGTGCACACGGATCTGGGAGCATCTGAACCCGAAGGAAAGTGTTCTGATGGCGAGGTACCGGTTCTACAGCTACAAAAGATCTGAAGGCCAGGAAGTGGCGATGAATGTCGCTGAGCTAAGAAGCCTTGCAAGACATTGCAAATTTGAAGGACATTTGCAGCACATGCTCAGAGACTTTTTCGTACTTGGTATTGGCCATGAAATGATACTTCGCAAACTTTTGACTGTAGAGACCCCAACCTTGAATAAAGCCATGGCGATTGCCCAGGCGTTCATTGCCACCAGTGACAATGCTAAGCAAATCTCTCAGCACACGAGTGCTGCTACAAGTACTGTGAACAAAGTGATGTTGTTTTCAAATCGCAATGTACAGGGCAGGCCCTACATGCCTGCAGCTGTATGTCCGCAGATGTCTCAGAGTCCACCATCAAGGGTGATGAATGCAAGGCCATTAACACTTTGTTGGCGCTGTGGAGGTGATCATCGTTTCCATTCATGCCGCTTCAAAGGGTACGTTTACAAGGGCTATGGAACAATGGGACACCTCCAGCGTATGTGCAGGTGAGCTGCAAATGCTGTTAATCCTGCAAACCACCATGTTGCAGAGGAGGACAGATCCACGGCGGATCATGACGAACCAGCACCTCAGACTGAGGAGGCACACATTTACCACAAAGTGTCCCACGATAATGCTGAAGGTTGAATTGAATGGACTCCAGGTGTCAATGGAAATGGACACGGGCACGAGCCAGTGCATTATGAACAAAAAGACTTTCGATAAATTGTGGTGCAGCAAGGCCTCAAGGCCAGTCTTGACTCCCATTCACACAAAACTGAGAACTTACACAAAGGAACTGATTCCCGTACTTGGCAGTGCTACTGTAAAGGTCTCCTACGATGGAGCGGTGCACAAGCTACCACTCGGGTGGTATCGGGCGTTGGTCCCACGCTGCTCGACAGGAGCTGGCTGGGAAAGATACGCTGGAACTGGGACGACGTCAAAGTGCTCTCGTCCGCTGATGACACTTCGCGTGTCCAGGTCTTAAACAAGTTACCTTCGCTGTTCGAACCAGGCATCGGGAAGTTCCAAGGAGCAAATGTGCAGATCCACCTAATTCCGGGGGCGCGACCCATCCATCACAAGGCGAGAACAGTACCGTACATGATGATAAAAAGGGTAGAGATTGAGCTAGACCAGCTGCAACAAGAGGGCATTATTCCGCCGATCGAATTCAATGAGTGGGCCAGTCCAATTGTCCCAGTCCTCAAGGGAGACTGCACCGTCAGAATCTGTGGCGATTATAAAGTAACTATCAATCATTTCTCCCTGCAGGATCAATACCCACTACCAAAGACTGATGACCTTTTTGCTACGTTGGCGGGAGGAAAGACGTTCACGAAGCTGGACTTGACCTCATGACGCAACAGCTGGAGAAATCATCGAAGGGCCTCACCTGCATCAACACGCACAAAAATCTCTTCATTTATAACAGATGCCCATTTGGAATTCGATCAGCTGCGGCGATATTCCAGAGAAACATGGAAAGTTTACTAAAGTCGGTCCCGTGCATGGTGGTCTTCCAGGAGGACATCTTGGTTACAGGTCGGGACACAGTCGAGCATCTGCAGAACCTAGAGGAGGTTCTTAATCAACTCAACCGCGTGGGGCTCAGGTTAAAACGCTTGAAGTGCGTTTTCTTGGTGCCTGAAGTGGAATTCCTGGGGAGAAGAATCGCGGTGGACGGCATCAGGCCCACCGATTCGAAGATGGAGACAATCGAGAACGCACCGAGGCCACAGAACGTGATGGAGCTGCGGTCGTTTCTAGGACTCCTGAACTACTTTGGTAACTTCTTACTGGGTCTCAGCACACTGTTAGAACCACTGCACGTCTTACTGCATAAAGGAGACAAACGGATATGGGGTAAAAGCCAAGAAAATGCCTTTGTAAAAGCTAGAAAATTGTTATGCTCAAACAAATTGCTTGTGTTGTATAATCCATGTAAGCGTTTGGTACTAGCATGTGATGCGTCATCGTACGGCATCGGGTGTGTATTGCAACAAGCTAATGATTCTGGGAAATTGCAACCGGTTGCTTAGGCAGAAGTCTGTCTAAGGCTGAGAGAGCCTACACCATGATTGAAAAAGAAGTGTTAGCGTGTGTCTATGGGGTAAAGAAAATGCATCACTATCTGTTCGGGCTAAAATTTGAATTGGAAACTGACCATAAGCCACTAATAGCCCTGTTTTCCAAAAGTAAGGGGATAAATACGAATGCATCGGCCCGCATCCAGAGATGGCCGCTCACATTGTCCGCATACAACTATACCATCCGCCACAGGCCAGGCCCAGAAAACTGTGCCAATGCTCTCAGTAGCCTGCCATTGCCCATCACAGAGGTGGAAATGGCACAGCCTGCAGATTTAGTTATGGTTATGGAAGCATTCAAGAGTGAGCAATCACCCGTCACAGCCCGACAGATTAGAACCTGGACGAGCCAGGACCCATTACCATCCCTAGTAACAAATTGTGTACTTCACGGGAGCTGTTTCAGTGTCCCAGTGGAAATGCAGGAAGAGATAAAGCCGTACCAGCGGCGTAAAGCTGAAATGTCTATACAGGCAAACTGCCTTCTGTGGGGCAATCGGGTAGTGATCCCCAAGAAGGGCAGAGACACTTTCATCAGTGACCTCCACAGTACCCACCCAGGCATCGTAATGATGAAAGCGATAGCCAGGTCCCACGTGTGGTGGCCCGGTATCGATGCGGATTTAGAGTCCTGTGTGCACAGATGTAACAGGTATTCGCAGTTAAGCAATGCACCCAGGGAGGCACCACTAAGCTTATGGTCTTGGCCCTCAAAACCATGGTCCAGGGTGCATGTCGATGATGCAGGCCCGTTTTTGGGTAAAATGTTCCTTGTGGTTGTAGATGCATACGCCAAATGGATTGAATGTGAGATAATATCGGCAAGCGCGTCCGCTGCCACCACTGAAAGCCTGAGGGCCATGTTTGCCACGCACAGACTACCTGATGTCCTTGTGAGTGACAACGGGCCATGTTTTACCAGTGCCGAGTTCAAAGAGTTCATGACCTGTAACGGGATCAAACATGTTACATCTGCCCCGTTCAAACCAGCATCCAATGGACAGGTAGAGAGCGCAGTGCAAACCATCAAGCAGGGCTTGAAGATGGTAACTAAAGGCTCACTGCAGACTCGCCTATCCCGTAGTTCTGCTTAGCTACCGCACGAGACCCCACTCGCTCACTGGGATTCCACCTGCTGAACTGCTCATGAAAAGGGCACTTAAGAAAAGGCTCTCGTTAGTTCATCCTGATCTACATGAACATGTAGAGAGCAGGCGGCTTCAACAAAGTACATATCATGATAGCGCTAATGTGTCACGCGAAATTGAGATTAATGATCCTGTATTTGTATTGAATTATGGACAAGGTCTTAAGTGGCTTCCTTGCACCATTGTGGCCAAAGAGGGGAGCAGGGTGTTTCGGGTCAAACTTTCAAATAGACTCATTCACCGGAAACACTTGGACCAAATCAAACTCAGATTCACGGACTATCCTGAGCAACCAGCTTTGGATCCTACCTTCTTTGAGCCCCCCAACATACACACCAGTGGCAACCGACAACGCGGTTGGCCACGAAGCAGAACGCATCACCCGCAGCAGCCCAGCAGGACTCACCACACCAGGCAGCCCAGCAAGGCCAGCTGCACAGCAGCCTAGTGAGGGCCCAACAAACGATTCACCAAAACCAGCATTTGCACCGAGACGATCAACCAGGTAAAGAAAGGCCCCAGATCGACTCACCTTGTAAATAGTTACACTGTTGACTTTGGGGGTGGGGGAGTAGTGTTATGTATGTAAACTTGTATATACCTTGTACAGCCACCAGAGGGCTCATCCTCTGGAGTCCCAAGGGATCCCACAATCCCTTGGGAGCACAAGTACTTAAGGAGGCCTCACAGGCTGGAGAGGCACTCTGGAGACCTGCAATAAAAGACTACGGTCACACTTTACTTAGAGCTCTCAGTATCCAGTCATTTATTCATACACAACACTATCCATTTGGAATACGCATCCACCACCACAAAAAACATTTTTGCTCAGGAAAGGACCTGCATAGTCGATGTGGATCCTGGACCATGTTTTGGATGGCCACGACCACAGACTTAACGGAGATTCCACTGGTGTATTGCTTAACTGCATGCAAATGTTGCACTGATGCACACATGATTCCAAATCAGATTCAATGCCAGGCCACCAAACATGAGACCTGGCAATGGCCTTCATCATCACAATACCGGGAAGGGTACTGTGTAAATCCCGTACAAATCTCTCCCTGTCTTTCTTGGGCACAACAACACGATTACCCCACAGCAAACAATCAGATTGAATGGATAGTTCGTCTTTGCGACGGTTGTAAGGTTTGGTCTCACCACACACTTCCCTGGGAATGGCCGACCAATCACCACTAAGGACATAACATTTTACAACCGATAAGATCGGATCCTGGCTGGTCCAGGTCCTAACTTGTTGAGCAGTGATAGGCGACCCTTCACTCTCAAAGGCATCCATGACCAACAGTAGATCTGCTGGCTGTGGTATTTCCACCTCCAGTGTGGGCAATGGTAAACAGCTCAATGCATCGGCACAATTCTCGATGCCAGGTCCATGGTGAGTGACATAATCATAGGCATAGAATGTCAACGCCCACCTCTGAATGCGGGATGACGCGTTGGTATTGATACCTCTATGTTCTGAAAACAAAGATATGAGCAGCTTGTGATCGGTTTCAAGCTTGAAACGAAGCCCAAACAGATACTGGTGCATCTTTTTAACCCACCTTTTTAATCTTTATACGCAGGCTAAAGCTTCTTTCTCTACCATGCCGTAGGCTCTTTCCACTTTAGACGCTTCTCGATGCGTACGCAACGGGTTGTAGTTTGCCCGACTCATTGGATTGTTGGAGCACGCAACCAACCCCATGTGATGAAGCATCATAGGCCAAAACTAAATGCTTGCACAGATCATAATGTATCAGCAATTTGTTGGAACAAAGCAGATTTCTAGCCTTCTCGAAGGCCCTGTCTTGAGATACACCCCAAACCCAGTTGTCGCCTTTTCTGAGCAGCATGTGCAGTGGCTCTAATAATGTGCTCAATTTAGGTAAGAAATTACCAAAATAGTTGAGAAGGCCAAGGAACAAATGCAGTTCATCACATTCTGGAGTCTGGGTGCATTTTTGATAGCCTCTGTTTTCGAGTCCGTTGGCCTGATGCTGTCTGCAGCAATCTTCCTTCCCAGGAATTCCACTGCCAGTGTCATAAAGACGTACTTTGAATGTTTCAGCTTGTGCCCCACTTTGTCCTAACGATGTAGAACCTCTTCCAGGTTGTGCAGGTGTTCAGCAGTGCCATGATCTGTAACCAGAATGTCGTCTTGAAACACCGTGGTTCTATGGACGGACTTCAGTAAACTCTCCATGTTTCTCTGAAATATGGCTGCAGCCGAGCGAATTCCGAAAGGACACCTGTTGTAAATGAACAGCCCTTTATGCGTATTGATGCACGGAAGTTTCTTCAACAATTCGACAAGCTCCTGTGTCAAATAGGCCGATATCAGATCCAATTTGGTGAATGACTTTCCCCCGGCTAGCGTTGCAAACAGGTCATCAGCCTTTGGAAATGGGTATTGATCCTGTTTCGAAACTTGGTTGATCGTAACCTTGTAGTCTCCACAAATCCTGACAGTGCCATCACTCTTTAGCACAGGAACAATGAGACTAGCCTATTTGTTAAATTCAACCGGTGAAATGACCCCTTCAAATTGGAGTCTGTCCAGTTCGATTTCAACCTTCTCCCGTATCATGTATGGGATCGCCCAGGGTTTATGCTGGACGGGTCTTGCATCCGAGTCCAGGTGGATCCGCACCTTGGCTCCCGTGAAGTTCCCATGCCCAGTTCAAACAGCGAGGGAAATTTGCTCAGCACTTGAGCACACAAAGCGTCATCCACCGATGACAAAGCTTTAATATCGTTCCAGTTCCACTTTATTTTTTTGAGCAAACTCCTGCCAAACAGCGTTGGACCAGTGGCTTGAACGATCCACAGCGATAGATCATGAACTGCCCCATCGTATGACACCTTGACTGGTGCACTGCCAATCACTGGTATGAGCTCTTTGGTGTAGGTAGGCAATTTTGCATTTACTGGACTCAGCTTGGGTTTCGCGGCCTTGATGTCCCACAGCTTTTCGAAAGTCCTCTGGCTCATAATTGACTGACTCGCATTCATGTCTAATTCCACAGATACCGGCACGCCGTTCAATTTTACTTTGATCATTATCGGTTGGCTCTTTGTCAGGAACGAATGTACACTATACACATCCTCCTCGGGTATCTCGGGTTGCATTGCCGGATCTGCTCCGGATCGGTCATCATCATCCACGTAGTGTGTTGCAGCACGCTTGCTGAACTGCGGACACATCCGCTGAAGGCTCCCCAATTTCGCACAGCCTCTACAAATATCTTGTCTGAAACGGCACTGATGAGGCCAATGATTGCTCCCACAATGCCAACAGGGTGAAATTGGATTTGTGCCCAATGGCAGACTTCGAGTAGCTACAGTTTTCGCAAACACAGTCGGGTAGGCCCTGCCAGGTGCAGCTCTACCAACCGACAACACAATCTGGTGCACTGTACTTGCCGTGGAGTTCCGACTCTGCGAAGATATCTGCTTTGTACTATCGACCGTGGTCAGACAAACCTGGGTGATCGCGATGGCTTTGCTCAGAGCCAGCGTCTCCGCAGCCAGCAGCTTCTGCAGGATCACCTCGTGGTTTATACCTATTACAAAGACGTCGCGCAGTATTTCTTCCAACTCGATTCCAAACTTACACGGCCCAGCGAGACGTCTCAGGTCGGCAACAAATTCCGCCAAGTCCTAGCCCTCAGAACGAACATGCTTGTAAAAGCAATATCTTGAGATAATGATGCCTTCTTTAGGTTTGAGATGGTCCTGAATCAGAGCACACAATTTCTCATAGGTCTTTTCCATTGGACGTGCAGGTGAGAGCAGATTCTTTATGAGGTCATAGATTTTTGGACTACAAACCGTGAGGAAAACTGCCCGGCGCCTAACTGCGTCAGCATCTTCATCCATTTGTTGGCCTTGAAGTGCTGGTCGAGGCGATCTATAAAATGCTCCCAGTCTTCTCCCTCCACAAATCGCTCCAGGATTCCAACGGTGCTCGTTTTTTTTGTTTTGTGTGTGAAAGTTTGTATTGTGCCTCGTCACCAAATGTTGCATATGCAATAACTCAATTGGCTTAGTACCGTGAACTCAATCAGGTGCGACCTGACTCTACTTTATTAGCTCACAAAGTGAGGATTAAACATGGAGGCTTTCTTTATATACAAGGGCTGCACGTGTGTGTCTGTGGCCCAATGACCTCCGATGGTCACTCCCCCTGGTGGCAGGTAAACCCAGGCATACATACATTACAAGAACCTTTGGTTTACAGATGTTTAGTGTAAGGCCTAGACTCTCGTACGCTTCGGTGAAGGTGTTGACGATGGTTTGGAGTTCGACCTCCGAGTGTACGCAAACGTAAGCATCGTCTGCATACTGTAATTCAATGACAGAGGATGGGACAATCTTGGATCTGGACTGGAGTCGAAGGAGATTGAACAGTTTCCCGTTTGTTTTGTAGATTAGCTCCAATCCAGCTGGGAGCCTATTAAGGATGAGGTGGAGCATTGCAGCAAGGAAGATCGAGAAGAGTTTTGGTGCGATGATACAGCCTTGCTTGACCCCAGTCCGCACGCGTATTGGGTCTGTGGTGGACCCGTTGGTCAGGATCACGGCTTGCATGTCATCGTGAAGTAGGCCGAGGATCGTGACGAACTTTTGAGGACAGCCAAATTTGAGGAGGACACTCCATAATCCTTCCTGTTTGGCAGTTTCCAAGGCCTTTGTGAGGTCAAAGAAGGCCATATGCAGAGGCTGGTGTTCCCTGCATTTCCTTGAATTTGACGCGCGGTGAAGATCATGGCCATTGTGCCCCTTAGTGGGCGGAATCAGCATTGTGACTCTGGGAGGAGCTCTTCAGCCACTGGGAGAAGGCGATTGAGGAGGATTCTTGCCATGACTTTCCCTGTGGCAGACAACAGGGAAACTCCTCTGTAATTACCGCAATTGGACTTGTCACATTTCTTGAAGATGGTCACGATTACAATGTCTCTGAGATCTCCTTGCATTCTCTCCTCCTTCCAAATAAGAGAAATGATTTCATGGATTCGCGCCAATAATGCTTCTCCGCCATGCTTTAGTGCTTTGGCGGGGATTCCATCTGCTTCTGAGGCCTTGTTGTTCTTCAGTTGTTGGATGGCCTATTCAACCTCATGCCAGGCTGGGGTTCTGCTGAAGTGGTGGTGGGTAGCATGCTGCAGGATGGAGTCGAGGAGACTCGCGTCGAAGACAGAGTCTCAGTTAAGGAGATCTTTTAAGTGCTCCTTCCAGTGGGCACTGACTGCCTCTCTGTCCTGAATGAGCACCTCTCCGTTCTTGGCCCTCAGTGGGGTAGGACCTTGGTTGCCTGGGCCGTAGGTGGTCTTGACTGCACTGAAGAATCCACGCACGTCATGGTTGTCGGCTAGTTGCTGGCTTAACATAAACAGTTCTTTAAACACCCATGTGCTTACTCTTGTGCATCTACTTCTGTGTCATTTCTCGTTTACCCGTTCTTCTGCGAGGTGCAACCCCGTGGCTTTCGCAGAGTTAAATGCAGCCTGCTCACTTCCCTTCTGCGACTACATAAATGCTTTTGGCAGACGGCCTCTGGGTTTTGGAGACTGTGATGGCCCTGCCAAAGTTTGCTCCTTCTACGACTGTGCAGGGGCAGACTCGGCCATTGCAATCCGAGGAGGCATCTGTGGCTCTGACTGATGGGGAGGCAGTGGGGGAGAAGTATGAACACTTTTAATAGAGCTGGGTAACGCGCAGGCCTGCCTTAAAAGGCACCATTATGGGAAAGTTGCTCTGAGGAGCGGGATGAAAAAAAGAACGAGGTTCCGAGCTGCCATGCTGACCGCCCGCTCCCGACCCGCCCTGGTAATGAAAATTCCGGCCACAGTGAAAAAACTTCCAGCTTACGCCAATATGGGTCTCCGCAGACAACTCAAAGGGGTAGATTTTCAACTTGTCTGGGCATAAAACTGCCGATGTGGATTGGACTCCCATTAAAAAAACGCACAATTTTTAAAATGAAAATTGTGACGATTCACAATGCCAAGTTTTACGCCCAGGCAGCAGTAGAAAATATACCCAGAAGTATGAGGGAAGACAAGCAATAACAGTAATTGTGCTCTGAAGATAGCAAAACAAGATAAAGCATGAGCTTTTGAACATTGTTGAGGTAAGTTTTGACAGGGGCAGAGGGCTAGTTTTAGAGAGAGAAGAGAATGACAGTGTGTGTGAGAGACATGCAGACATCCAAAGAGAAAGTGCACAAGAGGCAGACAGATTACCAGATATAATGAAAGTGAGGAAGAAAGACATATAAGTGGACATATAAGATAGATGCCAGAGCCCCAATTGTAACTCGGGGTGTTAATTGGACAGTCATTGACCTATCAAGCTGTTAACCATCTGACTTTGGTAGCCTGAGGCTCAAACCATTGTAACTCCCAGACCTTATGTGCATGCCAGTTTCCCACATGAAACTGACAGGAAGAGGAAGCTCCCGACGAGCGGGAGCACAATGTCAGGCAGGAGGAAGCCGCAGCCACAGACTGAAGGAGCAGTCTCCGGTACTCAGGGAAGTCACAGGGTTTTTGGAAGCCTTGGAATTGGGTGGGGAAAGCCTAAACTTTCCTTGTGGGGCTTGGAGGAGCAACTCCTGATTTTTCTGGCCCCACAAGGAAAGTTTAAAAAAAGTTCGAAAGACTTACTTTTTTGGGCCCCTTCTGGCCCCGGCTCCTCTTCCTGCTAGGATAATTTGGTAGAAAAGCCAAATTGGCTTACCCACTCAAACCCATGGTTAAAGTAGTAATCAGGCCTTGATTACATCATCAGAACTCAATCTGCATCTTTAAAGAAGAGCCCACCAGTTTCTGGCAGGTGCCCTTCCCTCCTGCTGAAGAGCACATTAAACTTGAAGACTGTGGGAAAAGAGCAGGACATTGGCGTCCGGTTTCCGCCAGAGGGGCAAAGTTAAAATTGCCTCTTATGTCAGTAACGTAAAGAAGATTGGAGACTGAGTTAAGGAGAGACTTACATAAAAGTGAGAGTAAGAGAATGAGTCGGAAACAAATCCAGTCATATGTTTTTAAATGCTTGTATTCTGCCGACCTCAACCTACCTATCAGTCGCATAGGTTTCTATATATGGTTACTATAACAGCTAGCCATACAGTGGGCAAATGCTCAGCTCACTGGCTCTCTTTAACATTAAAAGTTTGGATTCATTTTTTGGTCAGCAGAGTTTGTGACAACTGTATGAGCAACTGTGACAGTAACCAGCTGCAAACTTCCTTCACTCATCGAGCAGGTCAAGAGAACACTAAAACCTACTCCTGATCAAAATTAATGTTTCATGACACAATACTCATTGAATTACATCATTGGAGATTCGCCAATATGTTTTTTATTTACGAGTCATTCTTCCAAGACATTCCGCGTGGCAATTTCAGACAGGTAGTGTTGCATATTTTTATCTTAATGTTCCATAAGAACATAAAAATTAGGAGCAGGAATAGGTCATATGGCCCATTAAGCCTGCTCAACCATTCAGTAAGATCATGGCTGATCTTTGATCTCAACTCCACTTTTCAGCCAATCCTCATATCCCATAATTCCACTCGAGTCTAAAAACCTATCTATCTCAGCCTTGAATATACTCAATGATTCAGCATTCACAGCCCTTAAGGGCAGAGAATTTCAAAGATTTACAACCCTCTAAGTGAAGATATTACTCCTCATCTCAGTCTTAAATGGCCAACTGCTTATCCTGAGACTATGTCCCCTCGTTCTAGACTCTCCAGGCAGGGGAAACAACCTCTCAGCAGCAACCTTGTCAATCCCACTCAGAATCGTACATGTTTCAATGAGATCTAATTTTTCTGAACACCAGACAGTATAGGCCCAATCTACTCAAACATTTCTCATCGGCCAACCCTATCATCCCAGGAATCAATCGAGTGAATGTTCGCTGCGCCGCCTCTAAGGCAAGTATATCCTCTCTCAGATAAGGTAACCAAAACTGTGCACAGTACTCCAGGTTTGGGCTCACCAAAGCCCTGAACAATTATAGCCAGATTTCTTTACTTTTGTGCTCCCATGCGCTTGCATAAAAGACCAACACTCCATTTGCCTTTATAATTGCTTGCTGTACCTGCATGCTAACACTCTGGCCAAGATTTCCACAACCTCTTAAAATGAGTTATTAGGTGGCTTAACAGTTCAATATGGGAATTACGGTCCCTATCACAGGTGGGACAGACAGTCGTTGAGGGAAAGGGTGGGTGGGACTGGTTTGCCGCACGCTCCTTCCGCTGCCTGCGCTTGATTTCTGCACGCTCTCGGCGACGAGACTCGAGGTGCTCAGCGCCCTCCGGGATGCACTTCCTCCACTCAGTGGTGGGTCCGGTGGGGCCAGGGTCGATGGCGAGTCCTGAACTCATTGCTGGCTCCAGCCCACACTAACTGGTGTGCCCATGAGGACGGACAGTTGCTCCTCCACCTCTGAGGTCCTGGATGTCAGGCTCCCCTCCTCCTGTGCGCCTCTGCTCACGCCTGTTGTGTGGCAGTTTCGACTGCAATAACAAACATAAGAAGGTGTGAGTGAGTGTGCAGCTCATCGTGGCCACATGTGCCTTCCATAGTTGAATAACTGCTACTGTATGGAAGTGTGCAGATCTCCGTTTGAACCTGCATGGCTGCGCAGAGTGGCTGTGTGAATGGTGGGATTAGGTGACAGCCACCTAAGATTAAAGATGAGGCTGAAGTGTTGTGAACACATATCAAGAAGCCAAAATTTAGCCTCCTGATAAGGCCTGTTACCGCCAAAAAGTGGCGGCCATATGGCGATGTCGAATGGCTGCCAATAGCTGAATAGTCGAATAGCCGCCTCTCGCGAAATTCTCTCCAGTGGTTTTTCCGGCAGACCCCACTTCCGCCCCGCTGCTGCCAAATCCTCCTAAGTGCATTATCAAAGCGCACACTGCTGTTGTCACGCCCCAGAAGCAAAATTAACCGTAGAAAATTATCTGGCCGCCGCACAGTATCCCTGACAGTTTTTTCTGTCGGTGCACTGTGTTTGCAGTGTGTGCAAAATGGCGGTGCGGCCTCCATTAAAGGGGAGGGTGCACTGCCGCAGCCGTCATCTTTTTTTTTGTCGGCCGACTACCAGGTCGGCCTGACAATTATGCCCCCGGGTTCGGCCGAGCCACCACCCCTCTTGGGTGCCAGGCCGCTGGCCCGGCCAAAACCTTCCCAGATGGCCCAGTGAACATAACTTAAAAAGCTGCAGAGTTTGCAGTGGCTCTCCCATTTAACTGAAGGGGACAAATATGTTGACGCGCTAGCTCAATGACGTTGTTATGTATGTAACTATGTAATACTTGCCACCAGAGGGCGCGACTGTAAGAGTCTTAATGGTCACCTGCAGGGCCAGTATAAAAGGTTGGCTGCCATCTTGTTTAGGCACTCAGAAGTTCTAATAAAGAAGACTAAGGTCACACTAAGTTTAGCTCACAGTACTCAGCCTCATGGAGTTCTTCTATACACAACAATTGGTGACGAGTAACAGAATACGAACCTTCACGCAACCATGGCTGTCGTTGGAATATTAGAGAGAGTCATAGAAGGTGATGATTGGGAAGCCTTCGTCGAGCGTCTCGACCAGTACTTTGTGGCCAACGAGCTGGAAGGAGACACTAACACGGCCAAGCTCAGGGCGGTTCTCCTCATCGTCTCTGGGGCTAAAATATACGGCCTCATCAAGAATCTGCTCGCACCGACAAAACCAACGAGGAAGGAATATACAGAGTTGTGCACGCTGGTTCGGGACCACCTCAAGCCGAAGGAGAGTATCCTCATGGCCAGATATCGTTTTTACACGCACCATCGCTCCGGGGGCCAGGATGTGGCGGATTATGTCGCCGACCTGAGACGCCTCGCTGGACCTTGCAATTTTGGAGCTGCATTGGGGCAAATGCTGTGGGACCTTTTCATGCTGGGGATCAGCCACGAAGTGATTCTTCGAATGCTGCTGGCTGCCGAAACCCTAGACCTGAGCAGGGCCATCGCGATCGCCCAGGCATGCATGGCCACGGACAATAACACCAAACAGATATCTTCTCAACATTGAAGCTCACCGGCAAGTACTGTGCATAAAATGACATCAATAGCAGGCCGAACTGCATATGGCAGGGCCTATACATCTGCGGCTGCAAGACCTGTGATGACTCAGAATCCACCATAGAGGGTGAATGTGAATCCATTAGCACTGTGTTGGCGCTGCGGGGATAATCACCGTGCCCATCAATGTCGATTCAAGCACTACGTGTGCAAAGGCTGCGCAACGATGGGGCACCTCCAGAGAATGTACAAACGTGCTGCGACATACCACGTGGCAGAGGATGATCGATCCGGTGCAGATCACGCAGCACAGGCAACTCAACCCGAGGAAGAAGTGTATGGGGTACCTACCTTCACCACCAAGAGTCCTCCTATAATGCTGAAAGTCAAATTAAATGGAGCTCCAGTATTCATGGAGTTGGCACAGTTGCGAGTCAGTCAATAATGAGCCAGAAGGCTTTCAAGAAACTGTGGGGCATTAAAGCACAAAGGCCCAAACTGAGCCCGATTAATGCAAAGCTGATACCTACAACAAAGAGCTCATACCAGTCATTGGAAGTGCGGCAGTGAAGGTATTGTATGATAGAGTTGTGCATGACCTATCTTTGTGGATTGTTCCAGAAAATGGCCCAACGCTGTTCGGCAGAAACTGGCAAGAAAAGATTAGATGGAATTGGAATGACATCAAAGCACTATCTTCAGTTGATGATGCCTCGTGTGCTCAAGTGCTGAACAAGTTTCCCTCGCTATTCGAACCAGGCATCGGCAACTTCACAGGCGCCAAGGTACAGATCCATCTCGGCCCCGATGCACGGCTCGTCAATCACAAGGCTCGGGCTGTTCTGTACATGATGAGGGAGAAAGTCGAGATCGAACTGGACAGACTCCAACGCAAAGGAATCATATCAGCAATCGAGTTCAACAAGTGGGCCAGTCCAATTGTTCCAGTGTTAAAAAGTGATGGCACGGTCAGAATCTGCGGAGACTACAAGGTAACAATTAACCGACTCTCACTACAGGACCAGTACCCGCTGCCCAAGGCGGATGACCTGTTCGCAACGTTAGTCGGGGAGGGGGGGTGGGAAGTCGTTCACCAAGTTGGACCTAACCTCTGCCCACATGACACAGGAGCTGGCTGAATCTTTGAAAAGACTGATGTGCATCAACACACACAAAGGGCTGTTTATATACCACAGGTGCCCTTTCGGGATTCGCTCGGCTGCAGCCATTTTCCAGAGAAACATGGAGAGTTTGCTGAAATCTGTTCCGCGCACTATTGTGTTTCAAGATGACATCCTGATCACTGATCGTGACACCATCGAACATCTACACAACCTGGAAGAGGTTCTAAGTCGCCGAGACAGAGTGGGACTCAGGCTGAAACACTCCAAGTGTGTTTTCCTGACGCCAGAAGTTGCATTTTTAGGGAGAAAGATTGCAACAGATGGCATCAGGCCCATGGACTCAAAAACAGAGGCCACCAAGAATGCACCCAGACCACAAAATGTGACGGAGCTGCGTTCGTTCCTGGGACTCCTCAACTATTTCGGTAATTTTTTACCCAGGTTGAGCATGTTGTTAGCGCCTTTGCACATGCTGCTACATAAGGTGACGACTGGGTTTGGGGCAACTCTCAAGACACAACCTTTGAGAAGGTCAGGAATCTGCTATGTTCAAATAAGTTACTTGTACACTATGACGCATTTAATCGTTTAGTGCTAGCTTGTGACACCTCATTGTACGGGGTTGGCTGTGTGTTACAGCAAGCCAATGTATTGGGCAACCTCCAACCGGTTGCATGCGCATCTAGAAGTCTGTCTAAGGCAGAGAGAGCCTATAGTATGGTCAAGAAAGAGGCATTAGCATGTGTGTATGGGGTTAAGAAAATGCACCAATACTTATTTGGATTTCGGTTTGAGCTTGAAACTGACCACAAACCACTCATTTTGCTGTTTTCAGAGAGCCAAGGTATAAATACCAATGCTTCATCCCGCATCCAAAGATGGGCACTAACATTATCCGCTTATGACTATGTTATCCGCCACAGACCAGGCACTGAAAACTGTGCCGATGCTTTCAGCCAGCTACCATTACCCACCACTGGGGTTGAAATGGCACAGACCGCAGTCTTGCTACTGGTCATGGATGCTTTTGAGAGCGAGGGGTCACCCGTCACAGCTCACCAGATCAGGACCTGGACCAGCCAGGATCCTATGCTATCATTAGTAAAGAGTTACATCCTAATTGGGAACTAGTCGGCCGTTCCCGGGGAAATGCAAGATGAAATTAAGCCATTTCACCGACGCAAAGATGAAATGTCCATCCAGTCGGATTGTCTCTTATGGGTAATCACGTGGTTTTGCCAAAAAAAGGCAGGGAAACGTTTATATGTGACCTACACAGTACCCATCCAGGCATTTTCATGATGAAGGCAATTGCCAGGTCACATGTTTGGTAGCCTGGCATTGACTCAGACTTGGAGTCATGCATGCATCAGTGCAACACTTGCTCGCAACTGAGCAATGCACCAAGGGAGGCTCCACTAGTCTGTGGCCATGGCCCTCCAAACCGTGGTCCAGGATCCATGAAGATTTTGCCGGCCCCTTTCTAGAAAAGATGTTTTTAGTAGTTGAGGGCGCTTACTCCAAATGGATTGAATGCGTAATCATGTCATCCAGCACGTCCACAGCCACCATTGAAAGCCTCCGGGCCATGTTCGCCACCCATGGTTTGTCCGACGTCCCTGTCAGTGACAATAGACTGTGTTTTACCAGCTCGGAATTCAATGAATTTATGATGCGCAATGGCATCAAGCATGTCAGGTCTGCTCCATTTAAGCCCGCGTCGAATGGACAAGTGGAGCGGGCAGTCCAAACAATCAAGCAGAGCTTGAGATGTGTGACGGATGGCACTCTGCAAATCCGCTTGTCTCGCATTCTGCTCAGTTACCGGACACGATCCCACTCGCTCACCGGGGTTCCCCCGGCAGAATTGTTATTGAACAGAGCCCTCAAAACCAGGCTCTCCCGAGTCCAACCGGATCTAAATGATCATGTGGAGACCCGGAGACACTGGCAGAACATGTACCACGACTTTATATTGTGCGGGACAGTGAGGTTCACATTATGGCATTGCAATGTTAATAGAAATGGTACTAGTGAAGTTGATGAACTTCATGCAAGATTGTGTCGCAGTTCTGGCTACTGTGTTCCTGGCAGAGAGGTGCTGGGCCATCTCCCTCCATAGCCCTCTAAACACCCGAGGAATAGACCTCCTTCCACTAGGAGAACGCAGCACATTCCACTGCTTCTACAGCCTCGTTTAATACCTCGACGGCCATGAACGAGAATCAGTGGGTGCGCTGGAGACCTTCTTGTTCATCCATTTTCCCACTCAAAGCAGACTGAGAAGTTGAAACTGTGCATATGCATAATTATCTCACCAGGTCTTTAAGAATCAGCTGCCAACGGGACAGATAGCGGGGTCCAAGTCACCGTGGATTTATGAAAGGGAAATCATGCCTGACAAATCTTCTAGAGTTTTTTGAGGATGCAACTAGTAGAGTGGATAAGGGAGAACCAGTGGATGTGGTGTATTTGGACTTTCAAAAGGCTTTTGACAAGGTCCCACACAGGAGATTAATGTGCAAAATTAAGGCACATGGTATTGAGAGTAATGTATTGATGTGGATAGAGAACTGGTTGGCAGACAGAAAGCAAAGAGTGGGAATAACTGGGTCCTTTTCAGAATGTCAGGCAGTGACTAGTGGGGTGCCGCAGGGTTCAGTGCTGGGACCCCAGCTATTTACAATATATATTAATGATTTAGACAAAGGAATTGAATGTAATATCTCCAAGTTTGCAGATGACACTAAGCTGGGTGGCAATGTGATTTGCGAGGAGGATGCTAGGAGGCTGCATGGGGACTTGGACAGGTTAGGTGAATGGGCAAATATATGTCAGATGTAGTATAATGTGGATAAATGTGAGGTTATCCACTTTGGTGGCAAAAACAGGAAGGCAGATTATTATCTGAATGGTGACAGATTAGTAAAAGGGGTGGTGCATCTGGGTGTCATGGTACATCAGTCATTGAAGATAGGCATGCAGGTACAGCAAGTAGTAAAGAAAGCAAATGGCATGATGGCCTTCATAGCGAGGGGATTTGAGTATAGGAGCAGGGAGGTCTTACTGCAGTTGTACAGGGCCTTGGTGAGACCCCACCTTGAGTATTGTGTGCAGTTTTGTTCTCCTAATCTGAGGAAGGACATTCTTGCTATTGAGGGAGTGCAGCGAAGGTTCACCAGACTAATTCCCGGGATGGCAGGACTGACATATGAGGAGAGACTGGATTGACTAGGCTTATATGCACTGGAATTTAGAAGAATGCGAAGGAATCTCATAGAAACATATAAAATTCTGATGGGATTGGACAGGTTAGATGCAGGAAGAATGTTCCCGATGTTGGGGAAGTCCAGAACCAGGGGTCACAGTCTAAGGATAAGGGGTAAGCCATTTAGGACCGAGATGAGGAGAATCTTCTTCCCTCAGAGAGTGGTTAACCTGTGGAATTGCTGAGGCCAGTTCATTAGATATATTCAAAAGGGAGTTAGATGTGGCCCTTACGGCTAAAGGGATCAAGGGGTATGGAGAGAAAGCAGGAATGGGGTACTGAAGTTGCATAATCAGCCATGATCATATTGAATAGTGGTGCCGGCTCGAAGGGCCGAATGGCCTACCCCTGCACCTATTTTCTATGGCCCCAAGTTTCGTGCCGCGGCAAAAACGGTGCACCTCCGAGCTGGGCGCCTGTTTTTCGCGCCGAAAACTGCGCCTAAAAAAAAGTCCGATATTCTCGAGCTCCTTGGAGCTCGATGCCTGCTTGGCGCGGTGCGCTCTTCGCAGCAGGAGCCTAACACTCGCGCCGATTTTCTAAGTAGCAGGGGGCGGGTACAATTTAAATTAGCCTTCGTGGTGCCGGCAACCCTGCGCTTGCACGTTGGAGCATGCGCGCATGCGCAATCTCACACAAACATTGGCACTCGGCCATTTTTTAAAATACTGCAGAAAAAGTGAAGATTTGTTTCTTGGACCCCTGCAAAGGCTTGTAATTTAATTTTTTTTGATATTTCTGTGTGTGAGGGAGTGCTTTTAGCAGCACTGCTGAATAAATCACCTGCTGATATCAGTGAGTTCAGCTTTTCACTGCTAAACTTGCAGAACCGGTGCTGCATTGGTGCATGCAAATTAAGGACTGTGTGTTTGGAGAAATAAGAGTGCCAATTCAACTTTGCAATGGATCAACATCCACCAAGAACAAAGAATTTCTTGCATGAGGAAGTGGAGATATTAGTGAATGTAATTGAGCAGAGATGGCAGGAGCTAGATACCAGCAACAGAGGTCGCATAAAAGTGCCACCAAAAGAAAGGAAGAAACACTGGAACCAAGTTACAGAAGATTACTGCGCAGTGGTGCATACCATGAGATATGGAAGTCAGTGTAAAAAGAAATGACACGACCTTGGTCAAGTAGTTAGTGTAAGTAATATTTCCCATTTTTAATTTCATCGTAATTGTAACCTGGCTATCTGTATGTCCCACCTTGCAGACTGACACACTCTGTAAAAAGTTATATTTTACTCTTTGCAGAAGAAATTGGCCCACAACAAAAAGGAGGCAACTCGGACAGGAGGAGGCGTGCCCAATCTGCATCCACTGACACCCTTGGAACAAAGGGTAGCTGCTATGATGAGTCGTACATGGAGAAAAGCAATCGGTACAGCACAAGTTGGGCCCGCACGCGAGGAAGAGGGTAAGTCCTGAAAATGCATCGTTGCCCTTTAAATCAACCTGCTGCCTGGCCTGCTATGTGTGAGATTACTCATGCCACCCACCCGGCCCCCTCCCTTGCTGTTAAGCATTTGACTGTTGTGATGTATTTTGCAGAACATGATGATGATGACGACGATGCTGCTGCTGCCAACCCTGAGGATCCTGAGGGTACAGAACAAGAACCAGTACAACCAGCTGTGGACGATCCAGACTGGATGATGGCAGCGATGACTGAAATGTCTGCAGGGGAGAGCTTCCAATTTAATGTTTATGAGCCCCCATCAAGGGGCATCAGAGTTTCAACCCCTAGCATAGGTCTTGGTTCCACCTTCCATGGTTTCGCTTCCGATGTTGCCAGTTGCAGTGGTGCTGCTGGTATAATGCAGCATTCTACAATCAATGTACTACCATCCCAGCCTGCGCCTCCCTCTCGCATAGGTTCTGGTTCCACCTACTATGGTTTTGATTCCGACGCTTCGGGTCCCAGTGTTGCTGCTGATATCATGGAGCAGTTTACACCCATTCGTCCAGCATCCCAGCCCACGGCTCGCACTCGAGTGCTGTCGTCTGGAACACCGAGCGTCCTACCGTTCCAGCCCAAGCCTCTCCCTCTAGTTCTGCCGTCTGCAACACAGAGCATCCCACCATTCCAGCCCAAGCCTCTCCCTCCAGTTCAGCCGTCTGGAACTCAGAGCGTCCCACAGTCCCAGCCTGCGCCTCCCTGTGTAGTGGTGCCGCTTGCAACACCGAGCATCCCACTGTCCGTGCCCGCGCCTCCCAGTATAGTGGTGCCACAAGGTAGACCCAGGCAGAGGAGAAGGAGATTGGAGACACGCTCTCCTGAGATGCAGCGTGCAACAGATGCGACTCAGGTTGTGGCATTGGCTATGGAGACCAATGAGCTTACCCGATCACTCATCGGTGGCGTCAATGCAATAGGTGAAGAGTTGACGGTCCTGATGGGAGAAATAGCAGTAATGACACGGGAACTTAGGGAGGGAATGTCCGAGGGAGTGCAATCGACGGCACAGGCCGTCAGGGAGGGCATGCAAGTGTCGGCACAGGCCGTCAGGGAGGGCCTGGTTGAGGTAGCTGCTGCAATAAGGGCACACAGCCCAGCCAATCAAATGACACCCCCATGAGGAAGTGAACATTCACTGAGATATGGATGAGACATGGTTGCAGCCTTTCTTTGCTGCTTTTGTTCTTGTTCTTGATGTAGCTGTAGTAGCGTTTTTCAAATTGAAATTGTTTTGTAAGTTTTGTAACTTTACAACTTATAAGGGATCTTATGGTTTTTAAGTGATCTTATAGTGTAAATGCTCTCACATTTTTTTGTATCTTATTTAATTTTGCACCTAAAAAGTGATCCTGAAGTTTAAGTGTTCTTCAGAGTGTAATATTTTTCACAATGAAACTGTTTTGTAAGTTTTGTAACTTTACAACTTATAAGGGATCTTATGGTTTTTAAGTGATCTTTTGTATCTTATTTAATTTTGTACCTAAAAAGTGATCCAGAAGTTTAAGTGTTCTTCAAAGTGCAAGATTTTTCACAATGAAACTGTTTTGTAAGTTTTGTAACTTTACAACATATAAGTGATCTCAGGGTTTTCAAGTGATCTTATAGTGTAAATGCTCTCACATTCTGTAAATTATTTAATTTTGCATCTAAAAAGTGATCTTGAAGAGTAAGTGATCTTAGAGTGTAAAATTTTTAACACAGGAAGTGTTTTGTAACTTTTGTAACTTTACAAGTTTATAAGTGATCTTAAAGTTTTTAAGTGATCTTCAAGAGTCATATTAAAAAGTATAGTTTGATACAACAAATATTTTATTAGAGTGACGTTAACTTTTCAATAAAATATTTTTTCATTAAAACTGTTTCATGTTCCATTAACGCAACACAACGTAGGAACAACTGCAAAGAATAAACATGTCCATATGCAAAAGTGGTCACAGAGCCCTCAGGCATCAGTAATTGAAGCGTTCACGGATGAGCTGCTGGCGCAAGTCTCGAGCAATCGTTAAAGGGGCACGATGGATGGCCCTCCTCCGACCTCGTGCTTCGGCATCAGGCACTTGCATGCTTTCCTGATTGTCGTTATCATCCACATCCTGGTCTTCCGTAATACTATCATCATGCACTGGACCTTCACGTCGGTCTTCGGGTTCCACTACCAGCTCCTGCTGCCTCATGATGGCTAAGTTATGAAGCATGCAGCACACAACAGTGAAGTGACCGACAATCTGAGGAGAGTATTGCAACTGTCCTCCGGAATGGTCCAGGCATCGGAATCGCTGTTTCAATATGCCAATGGTCCTCTCAATGATGCTGCGCGTCGCAATGTGCGCCATGTTGTATTGACGGTCAGCTTCTGTCCGTGTCACGCGTATGGGCGTCATGAGCCAGGTGGTCAGGCCGTACCCTTTGTCTCCCAGTAGCCAGCTCTGCCCTTCTGGCTGCTGCTCAAACATGTCAGATAGAACGCTGTCGCGTAGGATGAACGCATCGTGGGTGCTGCCAGGGTATCTCGCATCGACTGACATGATGCGCTGCTTGTTGTCACACACGAGCTGCACATTGATAGAGTGGAAACCTTTCCTATTTCGGTACTGCTCAGATTCCTCCACGGGTGCTCGCAAGGCTATGTGGGTACAATCAATGCAGCCCTGTACCTTTGGGAAGCCGGCAATCCTGAAGAAGCCTACAGCCCTCTCATGGATCGCTTGTGCGGTCATTGGGAAATTGATGAAGTCATTCCTTCGCGCATAAAGTGCAGCCGTGACCTGGTAAATGCAGGCATGTATTGCACGTTGAGAGATGGCACACACATCTCCAGTTGTAGCCTGAAACGATCCCGAGGCATAGAAAGAAAGTGCAGCTGTTACCTTCACTTCAACAGACAAGGCAGTTGTCTTTCTGCTTCTGGGCTGCAAATCTGCTCTCACCATATCACAGATCTCAGTGACAACTTCTCTGCGAAAAAGTAGCCTTTTTACACAATCAGCCTCGCTCATGTCCAGGTACGAGCGCCTGGTTCGATATTGTCGACGTGGGTAAGGTCTCCTGCCCATCAACCTACGGGCTACAACGTTCCTGGTGCGGTGAGCTCTAATCAATTCTCTCCTATGCAGTGAATTGATGGCAAACCATTGCATAATACGTAGTGTTGACAATGCAGCACCCATTCTGCAAATTTAAATATAAAACTGTCGATGTGGCTGCCTCTCCCTGTCCAAATGGCCTCAGTCCCCCTCACAGCTCGAAGGCTGCTGCTGTATCTTTGGCTGCCGGCCAGCCACTGACGCCGCCCCTAAAGCGTGGCCGAATGGCCTCAAGAACCTTAATGAGCTGCGTGTGTCCTGCGTTGATTCTTCGGCTGCCGGCCAGCCACTGACGCCGCTGATATCTCATGGCCGAATGGCCTCACATCGGTCCACTGATTCTTTGGCTGCCGGCCAGCCACTGACGCCGCTGTTATCTTATGGCCGAATGGCCTCACATCAGTCTGCTGATTCTTCGGCTGCCGGCCAGCCACTGACGCCGCTGATATCTCAAGGGTCCGTCCGGTGCTGCTTCTTCGCGGCCAGCCACAAAGAGAATGAAGGCCTGCCTCAAGCACTGCAGCTCAGCTCAAAGCTTGCTGCCGCTGCCGTCGAGACACCGACGTCACACCCCTGCCTGTCTCCAACATGAAAGGCCTGCCTGAAGCATTTTCACACAGGTAGGAACATGGTTTATTTAATCTTTTCTTTGCTTATAAATTTTTATTCAGGTTGGATTTATTTGTATAATATTTGTATAAGTATAACTAAGGATTGATTGTAGAATTTAATGACTTCCCTTCCCCTCCCCCCCCCACCTCGTTCCCTATGCCTAATTTGTAACCTACGCCTAATTGTAACCTACGCCTGTAGACAAGGTTTTTTCGAGCGTACAAAAATCTTCACTTACTCCATTCTAAGTTAGTTTGGAGTAAGTTTTCACTCACGAAACTTTGAAATCAGGCGTAAGTGGCCGGACACGCCCCCTTTTGAAAAAAAAATTCTGTTCCAAAGTGAAACTGTTCTAACTGACTAGAACTGGAGCAAACTAAATGTGGAGAATTGCGATTTCTAAGATACTCCGTTCTACACCAGTTGCTCCTAAAAATCAGGAGCAAACCATGTGGAAACTTGGGGCCTATGTTTCTATGTTTCACAGCGTGTGCATTTGTTCTGGAAATTTATCGCTGAAATTTTCGGTTCCACCGTCCTCAATGAATTGTGTAACGATTGATTTAACACTCCCTTTTATCTTGGGGCACTGAGAACTAGTGCTTAATTTCCCTCAATGCCATTTTTTTGCATATTCCAAGAATTACGCCCGTTTTGTTTGGCCTCGACTACTCCAAAAGAAAACTTGAAAGTTTCCCCATTCTAATTTTTTAAATTGCTGCCGCACAGCCTGTCCTTCACCTTCGGGGGATGGAGCCTAATGTCTGCGCCGAAAAAAGGATGGTCCCCCTTCTGCGCATGCGCGGAAAAAAAATGATGTTTTTTACGTGACTGCGATAGGCGTGCATGCCCAGTACAGCTCACGGTCTGCATTCAGCCATTTTTAAAGAGCCAGTTGTGTGTGAGAACTGAGTGAGAACTTTAATTCTCAGTGGAAAAAAATCAGAGTTGCAATATGAAACGTGGCTTAGGGACCGAGAATTTCTCACAGGATAAAGAGGAGGCACTATTTACTGTAATTGAGACCAGATGGCACGAGCTGGACACCAGCAGAAGTCACATAAAAGTTTCACCAAAAGAAATGAAGAAGTGCTGGAATGAACTTGCAGATGATTACTGTGACCACCCCGAGGTCTGGAAGCCAATGCATAAAATGACAGAACCTTGGTCAATTAGTTAGTGTAAGTAATATTTTCATTTATTCACTGGAATGCAATTGTAAATGTGCCCATCTGTATGTTCCACAGAAAGACACCCTCTCTAAAAAGTTATATTTTCATCTTTGCAGAGGAAGTTGGCACACAACAAAAGAAAGAGAACTCGAACAGCAGGAGGCTCGGCAAATCTACACCCACTGATACCCTTGGAAGAGAGGGTCACTGCTTTGATGTGTCCTGCCTGGAGAAAATCAACCACTACTGCACAAGCTGGGCCCACACTTGAGGGAGAGGGTAAGTCCTGCAAGTTCTATATTCTGGCTTTGTTAAAAGATTAGTACTGCGTGGGCTAGCCATGCTTCGGTTCATGGGGATGTCTCCGTCAGCTACGCTTCGGTTGAGCAATGTGCTATCATTCATCGTGGTCCTTCAAATCAGCCTGCTGCCTGGCCTGCGCTTTGTGAGCCTACTCATGCCATCCACCCTGCCCCCCTCATCTACTGCTAACCATTTGCCTGTTCTGTTATATTTTGCAGAACTTGAGGCCAACCCTGACGAGGCTGAAGCTGATGCAGAAGAAGATTCAAACACAAACGAGCCTGAACAGGAGAACATCTTTCAATCCCACTTTCCAGACCAAGAGCATGAGGGTGAGAATGAGGGTGAGGGGCAGGGGAAGGCTGAAGCCCCCAATGTACTCATTCTGGAGGAGGTGCTGGTGCCACCCATTGAGATGCCAGCCCCTTTCCTGAATGGTATGAGTATTGAGACATTCCATGGTTTCACACAGTCCAAGGCTGCAGGTCCCAGTGAGGTGCAGCAAGGTACATCCAGGGCCCCACTGTCTGAGGCTACAGATCCCAGTGGGAAGCTGCGAACCATACCCAGAGTGAGGAGGGGAAGGAGAGCTTGACAGCGCTCTCCCGAGGTGCAGGATCTAACAGATGTGGTTCAGATGATGGCAGTGAGTGCGGAGAGCATTGACCTTACGCGATCACTCCTGGACACCATCAGTGGGGTGGGTGATAAGGAATCGGGACTGTTGGGAGAAGTAACAACACTCTCACGAGAAATAGGAACACTGTCCAGGCACATGAAGGAGGGAATGTCGCAGGTAGCTGATACACTGTTGGTGAACATGAGGGAGGGAATGTTGCAGATAGTTGAGACGCTGTCGGGGTACATGAGGGAGGGAATGTCGGAGGTAGCTGCTGCAATAAGGGAACATGGCCAGACACGCGGCCATTGACAGAATCAACTGCCACTCCCACTCCAATCCCCAGACCAGCCTCTGAAGAGGCCCAAGTCGTGCATTCCACATTACCGCCTGCCCGTGCCCTCCATCAAGAAGTGCGCATTGCACGAGATGCTCGAAAGAATAAGCTTGGTACCAACCCGAGAAACACTGTGCCATTGCCTATGGGCAGGGGTGGTGTCACCAAGATCAAATGCAGCAGGCGGTCTTAGAATAAGGTGAAGGACTCTAGATTTAATTATTCCAATGCACTGCTGGCTGGCCTCCCACATTGAGGTGATCCAAAATTCGACTGCCCGTGTCCTAATTCGCACCAAGTCCCGTTCACCCATCACCCCTGTGCTCACTGACCTACATTGGCTCCTGGTTAAGCGACATCTTGATTTCAAAATTCTCATCCTTGTTTACAAATCCCTCCATGGCCTCGCCCCTCCCTATCTTTGTAATCTCCTTCATTTTCATAACTGCCCCCCACCCCTCCCCACCGCCGAGATATTTGAGCTTAAGGAATAGAGACTAAGCCAAGCTCTTTATTTTAAATACTTGTTTACCTTTTCATATAGCAGGAACAAAAAGACAGAAACGATCAAATCCATCGCTTTGTAGTTTTTGAAACCGTTATACAGTAGACATAATTTTATTGATATGCTGAGGTCACTTTAGTCACTGGCTTAGGAGGGTCTGACAATTGAAAGCATTTTACTATTCCATGCTGAGGACAGAGTACTCATAATATGATAACTTAAACATTTTTAATTCACACTTCAGATTTCAGAGAGCGAAACACAGAATATCCAGAGTTGATTCCTAATCCAAACCCCAAGCTCACTCTTCTAGTCACTCAGAAGTAATCACCTGCAATATTCTGCATCTTCCTGGGTCTGTAGAAACTTTGTACGGACCCGGGACATCAGAATTTCAGGGCCAATGATTTTTGGTAACTGCACTAATATCCATGGTTGGCAGAAACGGATGAAAAATAAAAAGCGTAAAAATAAAAGCCTGGCATCTCAAGGTTCATGTAAATAAACTGCTTAAAATGCTTCACTGTAAGCTTTTCTGATCCTGTTAGATTTTTACATCGTAATCACTATCATGCTCCTACTTAATGTAATTCAATGGTAAATAATTAAAGAAACTGCAGTAGTCTTAGGCAACCTTGTTAGTTGGAACCTGAATATTGCACAACGATAAAATTAAATTGTGGTTTAAAATAATTGTTCTGCACTAACCTAGTCCTACAACCACTCACATCTTTCAAACATTTCAAAAAAAAAGTCTACACAACCATCAATATAGTGTAAAACTGTAAAACTATCAAATAAATTATAATTAGGATGCTAAATCTATAATTTGCCTCATTCTTCAATAGATCTGATTATAATTAATTCTCTGGTATAGGGCAGCCAGCCGAACATTGTTGTTTAATTTTCCATAAAGAAACCATTCCCTTATTCACTCAAGCAGCACATACAATAAGATATTGTTGTCATCCCAAAGTAGGGCAATTACCCTTTAAGAAAAATAGTTTTTGAGCTGTCAGGAGATTTCCACCCACACTACAGTGTTGTTCTTTTTCTCTTGTTATTGCTAATAGATGTTGATTTTCTCTCAGCCCACCACCATCAAAGATTTTCATAATCACCAGTTCTGCTTGTTAGCAATATTATTACAAAACTTCTTCTGCAGTACCAGCTCTGGTACAAAGGAGATTTCTTCAAAGTTTGATTGAAGTTCTCAGCTGTATTTGTAGTTTGTCTGCAAAGCTCGTTCACCATTCTTCACAAATGCCATTTTGATTAGTAATGTTCTGATGCTTCCTCCAATTGGACTGATTCTGGCTATTGGCTGCTGTCAGCTCTCGGATTTATAATTTACACAAAGACATCTGTCTTCGATCAACAAATATTCATCCCAGATTAATTTGGCTACCATTCATATTCCTCCTATGGATAATATAGTGGTAGGAACCAGCTGTATAAATCTAATGGGGAGGGAGACATTTGAATACTAGTTAATTTTATTCTGGTAAAGAAATAGAGCTGCTTTGCTGCTCCCGAATTGGGTTGCTGCTTTAAGTTCAGAAATGCCTTGCGCTTGCGGCTTATTAGCTCCTGGACCTCCTGGTCATTCTCGTCAAACCAGTCTTGGTGTTTCCTGGTTGAGTGACCAAGCATCTCTTCGCAGGCACTGGTTATGGAGGCTTTGAGGGCTGACAAGGCATTGTGGGCACTCTGCGACTCGGAGTCATCGAGTGTCACGAGGTTGGCAGTGAGCCACTGGCTGTATAGGACTTTCTTAACTGGATCTTTAAGTGCCCCAGCGTTGATTTTTCTGTGGCATTGTTTTTGTTGCCATCGCTACTTTGGGGCTATAGTTGGAGTTAGTTTTTCCTACTCCCTTTCCAGAGGTATGTATCCTTACCGTCTCTGGCATTGAAGTCGTCAAGGAGGATCAGTGTCATCCGTGGGGACTCGGAATAGGGATTGTTCGAGGCTGGAGGTCCAACAAAAAACCTGCGGTCTAAAGAATAGATGGTGGATGGAGAAAGCACAGCAGATCCAGCAGTTGGCTGACAACCATGACCGTGCGAGAATTCTTCAGCGCAGTCAAGACCAGCTACGGCCCAAGCACGCAAGGCCCCACCCTACTGCTGGCCAAGAACGGAGCTGAACTCATTAAGGACACCGAGGCAGTCAATGCCCGCTGGAAGGAGCACTTCGAGGATCTCCTTAACTGAGACTCTGCTTTCGATGCGAGTGTCCTTGACTCCATCCCGCAGCATGCTACCCGCCACCATATCAGCAAAACCCCAGCCCTGCACGAGGTAGAAAAGACCATCCATTAGCTCAAGAACAACAAGGCATCAGGAGCAGATGGAATCCCCGTCAAGGCACTAAAGTGTGGCGGAGAGGCACCATTGGCACGAATACATGACCTTATCTCCGGAAGGAGAGCATATCAGGAGATCTCAGAGATGCTGCAATCGTGACCATCTTCAAAAAAGGGGACAAGTCCGACTGCGGTAACTAGAGAGGAATCTCCTTGCTGTCGGCCACTGGGAAAGTCATTGCAAGAATCTTCTTCAATCGTCTTCTCCCTGTGGCTGAAGAGCTCCCCCCAGGGTCACAATGCGAATTCCGTTCGCTAAGGGGTAGAACGGACATGATCTTCACCGTGTGACAACTACAAGAGGAACAGGGAACAGTATCAACCCTTGTACATTGCCTTCTTTGACCTCACAAAGGCCTTTGACACTGTCAATCATGGGGGACTATGGAGCGTTCTACTCCGTTTCGGCTGCCCCCAAAAGTTTGTCACCATCCTCCGCCTGCTCCACAATGACATGCAAGCCGTGATCCTGAACAATGGATCCACCACAGATCCAAACCACGTCCGGACCGGGGTCAAGCAGGGCTGCATCATTGCACCAACACTCTTCTCGTTCTTCCTTGCTGCAATGCTACATCTCACTCTCAACAAGCTGCTCGGTGGAGTCGAATTATAGACCAGTTAGCCTGACATCGGTAGTGGGGAAAATGTTGGAATCAATGATTAAAGATGTAATAGCAGCACATTTGGACAGCAGTGACAGGATCGGTCAAGTCAGCATGGATTTATGAAAGGGAAATCACGCTTGACAAATCTAGAATTTTTTGAGGATGTAACTAGTAGAATGGACATGGGAGAACCAGTGGATGTGGTGTCTTTGGACTTTCAAAAGGCTTTTGACAAGGTCCCACACAAGAGATTAGTGTGCAAAATTAAGGCATATAGTATTGGGGGTAATATATTGATGTGGATAGAAAACTGGTTGGCAGACAGGAAGCAAAGAGTAGGAATAAACAGATCCTTTTCATAATGGCAGGCAGTGACAGTGGGATACCGCAAGGTTCAGTGCTGGGATCCCAGCTATTTACAATATACATTAATGATTTAGACGAAGGAATTGAATGTAATATCTCCAAGTTTGCAGATGACACTAAGCTGGATGGCACAGTGAGCTGTGAGGAGGATGCTAAGAGGCTGCAGAGTGATTTGGACAGGTTAGGTTAGTGGGCAAATGCATGGCAGCTGCAGTATAATGTAGATAAATGTGAGGTTATCCACTTTGGTGGCAAAAACAGGAAGGCAGAATATTATATGAATGATAACAGATTAGGAAAAGGGGAGGTGCAACGAGACCTGGGTGTCATTGAAAGTTGGCATGCAGGTACAGCAGGTGGTGAAGAAGGCAAATGGCATGTTGGCCTTCATAGTGAGAGGATTTGAGTATAGGAGCAAGGAGGTCTTACTGCAGTTGTACAGGGCCTTGGTGAGGCCACACCTTGAATATTGTGTACAGTTTTGGTCTCCTAATCTGAGGAAGGACATTCTTGCTATTGAGGGAGTGCAGCGAAGGTTCACTAGACTGATTCCCACGATGGCAGGACTGACATATGAAGAAAGACTGAGCGAGTAGGCTTATATTCACTGGAATTTAGAAGAATGAGAGGGGATCTCATAGAAACATATAAAATTCTGATGGGATTGGACAGGTTAGATGCAGGAAGAATGTTTTTGATGTTGGGGAAGTCCAGAACCAGGGGTCACAGTCTAAGGGTAAGGGGTAAGCCATTTAGAACCGAGATGAGGAGAAACTTCTTCACTCAGAGAATTGTGAACCTGTGGAATTCTCTACCATAGAAAGATCAAGGGTATGGAGAGAAAACAGGAATGGGGTACTGAAGGAATGATCAGCCATGATCATATTGAATCGAGGAGCCGAATGGCCTACTCCTGCACCTATTTTCTATGTTTGTATGTTTCTATGTTAAAACTATAGAACCAATGGGAACCTGTTCAAACTTTGCTGCCTCCAGGCTAGATCCAAGGTCATCCTATCCTCTGTCATTGAACTACAGTACACAGACGACGTTTGCGTCTGTGCACACTCAGAGGCTGAACTCCAAGCCATCGTCAACACCTTCACTAAGGTGTACGAAAGCATGGGCCTTACACTAAACATGTGTAAGACAAAGATCCTCCACCAACCTGACCCTGCCACACAGCACTGCCCCCCAGTCATCAAAATCCACGGCGCGGCCTTGTACAATGAGGACCATTTTCCATACCTCGGGAGCCTACTATCAGCAAGGTCAGACATCGATGACGAGGTCCAACACCACCTCCAGTGCGCCATCGCAGCCTTCGGTCACATGAGGAAGAGAGTGTTTGAAGACCAGGACCTCAAATCTGGCACCAAGCTTATGGCCTACAGGGCAGTAGTGATATCCGCCCTCCTATATGGCTCAGATTCGTGGACCATATACAGCAGATATCATAAAGCGCTGGAGAAGTACCACCAGTGCTGCTTCCGCAAGATCCTGCAAATCCACTGGGAGGATTGACGCACCAACATCAGTGTTCTCGCTCAGGCCAACATCCGCAGCTTCGAAGCACTCACCACGCTCAACCAGCTCCATTGGGTGGGCCACATCGTCTCTATGCTCGACACGAGACTCCCAAAACAAGTGCTCTACTCAGAACTCCTACACGGCAAGTGAGCCCCAGGTGAGCAGAGGAAACTTTTCAAGGATACCCTCAAAGCCTCCTTGATAAAGTGCAACATCCCCACCGACACCTGGGAGTCCCTGGCCCAAGACCACCTTAAGTGGAGGAAGAGCATCCGGGAGGGCGCTGAGCACCTCGAGTCTCGTCGTCAAGAGCATGCAGAAATCAAGCGCAGGCAGTGGAAGGAGAATGCGCCAAACCAGACTCCCCACCTACCCTTTCCTTCAACCACTGTCTCTCCCACCTGTTACAGAGACTGTAATTCCCGCATTGGACTCTACAGCCATCTGAGAACTCACTTTTAGAGTCGAAGCAAGTCTTCCTTGATTTTGAGGGATTACCTATGATGATGAAAGAAATGCAATCACAGACCTCAATAGAAAAGTATTTTACATATAAACACCATTGAGGGGAGGAGGATGGCAAGGGTTCTTCTACTTTACCACATACAGCATATATAAAAGTTCCTAGCTAAACCAGAGGACTACTGATAATGTAGCTAAAGGTACACTGACACCCAGAATGCGTGACCATCTAGAGATGGATGGGATAATCAAAGACAGTCAGCACGGATTTATTAAAGGCAAGTTGTGATTGATAAATTTTGAAGAAGTGGCTGTTGAAAAATCATCTCACCGCGGTGTTGTGCAGTCTGTGTTGTAGCCATGCAGTCGAGCTGGTTGGTAGGATTTCTAGGTGCTGTGATGGATCCAAGTTTGGGGTCGCGTGGGATGTCGATCACCGAGGCCCGTAAGCCGTCGTCACTCCGATCGATTTGGACTTGCTTCATCATCTTCTTCCCTGCAGTGTTGGACCATCACCAGCAACAATCCACAAGGGAAGCTTGTACATCGCGCTGCCATGGGACACCTGGGCATCCATGCTGCCAACGACTGGGATGGTGCCTTTTTTGTAGGTGAGCAGCTTTGCCTGGATTGGGGGCATTTTTGGTCGTTCGGTGGGATTGTCCCAGAGTTTCTCAAAGGCCGTCTGATTCATCAACGACTGGTTCGCCCCTGTGTCGATCTCCATCGAAACTGGAACCCCGTTGATTTCCACTTCCATTTTCCACGGGGAACTCTCGGTGGAGCAGGTATATATTCCGTACTCTTCTTCCAGGGGTTGAGCAGCTTCACCTTCATCAGTGTCAGAGCCCAGGTGATTGGCCAACTCTTCAGCGACTCGGTGGATAAAACTTTTTCTACACATTCGCTGAAGGTGACCTTTTGCGTTGCAGCCTTTGCAGGTATAGTCTTTGTATCGGCACTGGTGGGCCCTGTGGTTTCCTCCACAGTGCCAGCACGGGGCTAGCCGGTTGGCCCCATGTGGCAGACTCAGGATTGCGGGACTCGGGGCAGCATTCTTGCCTCTGAAAGTCGCCATTATGTTCACTGTGCTCGTTGGGTTAGAGTCCTGGGTGTGGGTCAAAATCTATTTGGAGTCACAAACCGAAATCATGAATGCCTGGCTCACTTCGATTGCCTTCTGCAGGGTGACCGTAGTGTCCGCAAATAGCAATTTATGGAGGAGGCCCTCGTGGCCGATTCCAATAACGAAGATGTCCCTTAGTGCTTCGGTGAGATGGTCACCAAAATCAGACGGTGCAGCCAATCTTCTCAGGTCAGCAATTTCTTAGCCTTCAGGCCACCGGTGAGTTTAAAAACGGTGCCTGGCTCTGAGGAAGCTCTCTTTGGATTTAAGTTGTTCTTGTATTAAAGTTACGAGCTCTGCATAGGTCTTGGTTGTCGTCTTTGCTGGGGCTAGCAGGACCCTGACGAGGCCATGGATAGTGGGCCCACAACTGCTGAGCAGGATGGCCCTGCGCTTGTTCCCTAGCGATATCGGTGAATCCCCAGCCAGGTCGTTCGCGATGAAGAAGTGTTCTAACCTTTCCATAAAGGCATCCCAATCTTCCCCATCAGCAAATTGTTGGAAGTTGCTTAGATTAGAAATGTTGTGCGTGGAAATTCGTAACCTCGTCATCAGTTATTGTGTATGCAAGCACTCTCTTAATGACACCACGAGGCAGGGGTACTGTACAGACTTTGGTCTTTTATTGCAGCTCCTATAGTGAGGACACCAAGATGTGAGCTCCCTTTTATATTTGGTTACCTGCAGTGTACAGGTGACCCTTAGGTTTCCAGCAGCAGCGCCCTCTGGTGTACTGGTATGTAATACAGGGTGAAGGTACATTCAGGTCATTCAGTACATCATTGACATGCATACATAACAGCACCTGTGGCCTAACCAAAAGTATTATACAATTTAAGCATAACCTCCCTGCTCTTATATTCTATGCCTCAGCCAACAAAGGCAAGCATTCTGTGTGCCTTCTTAACCACCTTATCCACCTGGCCTGCTACTTTCAGGATTCTGTGGACAAGCACTCCAAGGTCCCTTTGTTCATCTATACACCTTAAGCCTACCGCTTAATGTGTATACCCTTTCCTTATTAGCCCTCCCAAAGTGCATCACCTCACACTTCTCTGAATTAAATTCCATTTGCCATTGCTCTGCCCACCTGACCAGTAGATTGATATCCTCCTGCAGCCCATGACTTTCTTCTTCATTATCAACCACACAGCCAATTTAAGTGTTGTCTGCAAACTTCTTAATCATACTCCCTATCTTCAAATCTAAATCGTTAATATATACCACAAAAAGCAAGGGACCCAGCACTGAGCCCTGCGGAACCCCACTGGAAACATCCTTTCAGTCACAAAAACATCCATCAACCATTACACCTTGCTTCCATCCTCCAATCCAATTTTGGATCAAACTTGCCACTTTACCTTGGATCACATGGCCTTTAACCTTCTTGACCAGTGGGACCTTATCAAAAGTTTGCTAAAGTCCATATACACTACATCGTAATGTAACCGCAAACATAACACCCCTATTTAAAAAAGGAGGCAGATAAAAAGCAGGAAACTATAGACCAGTTGGCCTGACATCTGTGGTTGGGAAAATGTTGTAGTCCATTGTTGGGGGGGCGGTATCAGAACATTAGGAAAAACAGAATTCAGTCAAGCAGAGTCAGAATGGATTTGTGATAGGGAAGTCGTGTTTGACAAGTTTGCTGGAATTCTTTGAGGGTGTAGCGAGCAGGAAGGTGGGGGGAATCAGTGGATGTGGTGTGTTTGGACTTCCGGAGGGCATTTGATGGGGTTGCTGCACGGGATGGGGGTTCATGGGGTTGGGGGTAGTGTATTAGTATGGATGGAGGATTGGCTGACTAGCAGAGAACAGAGTCGGGATGGGTGGTTCATTCTCGGGTTAGCAATCAGTGACTGGTGGGGTGCCACAGAGATCGGTGCTAGGACCCCAGCTATTTACAATCTGTGTTGGCGGCTTGGAGGACTGGACCAAGTGTAGCGTGGCTGGGTTTGCTGACAATGCAGGGATGGAGGGGAGGGCAATGTGTGAGGAGGACACGGGGTCTGTGGCGGGATGTGGACAGGCTAGGTGAGTGGGCGGGGATTTGGTAGATGGTGTATGGTGTTGGGGGGTGTGGGGTTATGCAATTTGGTGGAAGAGAAATCAAAGAGCAATATTGTTTAAGTGGAGAAAGATTGCGGAGTGCTGCAGTGTGGCGGGACCTGGGGGAACTTATGCATGAAACACAAAAGGATAGTATGCGGGTACAGCAAGCAATCAGGAAGGCCAATGGTATCTTGGTCTTTATTGCAAAGGGGATGGAGTATAAAAATAAGGAAGTCTTGCTACAGTTGTATAGGGTATTGGTGAGGCCACACCTGGAATACTGCATTCAGTTTTGGTTTCCATATTTATGAAAGGATACACTTGCTTTGGAGGCAGTTCAGAGAAGGTTCACTAGGTTGATTCCGGAGATGAGGGGGTTGACTTATGAGGAAAGGTTGAGTAGGTTGGGCCTCTACTCATTGGAATTCAGAAGAATGAGAGATCTTATCGAAACAGATAAGATTATGAGGGGTCTTGACAAGGTTGATGCAGAGAGGATGTTTCCATTAATAGGGGAGACTAGAACTCGGGGGCATAATCTTAGAATAAGGAGCTGCCCGCCCATTTAAAACTGAGATGAGGAGGAGTTTCTTCTCTGAGGGTTGTGAATCTGTGGAATTCGCTGCCTCAGAGAGCTATGGATTTAAGACAGAAATAGACAGTTTCTTAACCGATAAGGGAATAAGGGGTTATAGAGAGCAGGCAGGGAAGTGGACCCGAGTCCATGATCGGATCAGCCATGATCGTATTAAATGGCAGAGCAGGCTCGAGGGGCCGTATGGTCTACTCCTGGTCCTATTTCTTATGTTCTTATGTACACACTACCTTCATCGACCCTCTTGGTTACCTCCTCAAAAAATTCAATCAATTTAGTCAAACACGATCTTCCCTTAACAAATCTGTGCTGACTGTCCCTAATTAATCCCTGCCATTCCAAATGTAGATTTATCCTGCCTTTCAGGATTTTTTTCAATAATTTTCCCATCACTGAGGTTAGGCTGACAGGCCTGTAATTACTCGACCTATCCCTTTCTCCCTTCTTAAACAAGCGTACTACATTAGCAGTCTTCCAATCCTCAGACACCATGCCCAAATCCAAAGAGGACTGAAAAATGATGGTCAAGGCCACCGCTATTTCCTTTTTTACTTCACTCAACAGCCTGGGATGCATTTGATCTGGGCCTGGGAACTTATCTAATTTCAAAGCTGCTAAACCCCTTAATACTTCCTCTCTCACTATATTTATTTCATCCAGAATATCACACTCCTCCTCGATAGCAGTATCTGCATTGCCCCTTTCCTTTGTGAAAACAGATGCAAAGTATTCATTAAGAACCTTACCAACATCTTCTGCCTCCACACAAAGATTACCCTCATGGTCTCTAATAGGCCCTACCTTTTCTTTAGTCGCCCTCTTACTCTTAATATAATTATAGAACATCTTAGGGTTTTCCTTAATTTTATTAGCCAAGAATTTCTCGTGCTCTCTCTTAGCATTCCTAATATCCTTTTTAAATTTGCCTCTTAACTTTCTATATTCCTCTAAAGATTATATAGTATTTAGCCGTTGGTATATGACATAAGCTTCCATTTTTTTCTTTAAGTCCCTAGGCATCCAGTGGACTCTAGAATTATTATTCCCAGCCTTTTTCTTAAAGGCACATGTTTAGCCTGAGCCTTCCAGATCTCCTCCTTGAATGCCTCCCACTGTTCATAGAGGAATTCATAGAATGCTTACGGGATTATTTCTTAGAACAGTATGTTACAGGACCTACAAGGGAGCAAGCTATCTTAGATCTGGTCCTGTGCAATGAGTCAGGAATAATAAACGATCTCCTAGTAAAAGATCCTCTTGGAACGAATTTGTAATACAGATTGAGGGTGAGGAAGTAGTGTCTCAAACAAACGTACTATGCTTAAACAAAGGGGACTAAAGTGGGATGAGGGCAGAGTTGGCAAAAGTAGACTGGGAACACAGACTAAATAGTAGCACAATTGAGGAACAGTGGAGGACTTTTAAGGAGCTCTTTCATAGTGCTCAACAAAAATATATTCCAGTGAAAAAGAAGGGCGGTAAGAGAAGGGATAACCAGCCGTGGATAACCAGGGAAATAAAGGAGAGTATCAAATTAAAAACCAATGCATATAAGGTGGCCAAGGTTAGTGGGAAACTAGAAGATTGGGAACATTTTTAATGACAGCAAAGAATGATTAAGAAAGCAATAAAGAAAGGAAAGATAGATTACAAAAGTAAACTTGCGCAAAACATAAAAACAGATAGTAAAAGCTTTTACCAATATATAAAACGGAAGAGAGTGACTAAAGTAAATGTTGGTCCCTTAGAAGATGAGAAGGGGGATTTAATAATGGGAAATGTGGAAATGGCTGAGATTTAAACAATTATTTTGCTTCGGTCTTCACAGTGGAAGACACAAAAACCATGCCAAAAATTGCTGGTCATGGGAATGTGGGAAGGGAGGACCTTGAGACAATCACTATCACTAGGGGGGTAGTGCTGGACAGGCTAATGGGACTCAAGGTAGACAAGTCCCCTGGTCCTGATGAAATGCATCCCAGGGTATTAAAAGAGATGGCGGAAGTTATAGCAGATGCATTCGTTATAACCTACCAAAATTCTCTGGACTCTGGGGAGGTACCAGCGGATTGGAAAGCAGCTAATGTAACGCCTCTGTTTAAAAAAGGGGGCAGACAAAAGGCAGGTAACTATAGGCCGGTTAGTTTAACATCTGTAGTGGGAAAAATGCTTGAAGCTATCATTAAGGAAGAAATAGCGGGACATCTAGATAGGAATAGTGCAATCAAGCAGATGCAGCATGGATTCATGAAGGGGAAATCATGCTTAACTAATTTACTGGAATTCTTTGAGGATATAACGAGCATGGTGGATAGAGGTGTACCGATGGGTGTGGTGTATTTAGATTTCCAAAAGGCATTCGATAAGGTGCCACACAAAAGGTTACTGCAGAAGATAAAAGTACGCGGAGTCAGAGGAAATGTATTAGCATGGATAGAGAATTGGCTGGCTAACAGAAAGCAGACAGTCGGGATAAATGGGTCCTTTTCGGGTTGGAAATCAGTTAGTGGTGTGCCACAGGGATCAGTGCTGGGACCACAAACTGTTTACAATATACATAGATGACCTGGAAGAGGGGACAGAGTGTAGTGTAACAAAATTTGCAGATGACACAAAGATTAGTGGGAAAGCGGGTTGTGCAGAGGACACAGAGATGCTGCAAAGAGATTTAGATAGGTTAAGCGAATGGGCTAAGATTTGACAGATGGAATACAATGTCGGAAAATGTGAGGTCATCCATCTTGGAAAAAAAAACAGTAAAAGGGAATATTATTTGAATGGGGAGAAATTACAAAATGCTGCTGTGCAGAAGGACCTGGGGGTCCTTGTGCATGAAACTCTTTTTGGAGTTTACCTGCAAAACAAAAACATTAATCGGTGCCACCCGCCCTGGATGACACACCAGACATTTACAAGGCCCTCTTTTTTTTCCTTTTTTTGGGTTTTTTTTTTGGGCACTAAAATCAAATTTTTCCTTTTTCCAGTGCCCCCTATAAAAGGGGAGGGGGACACTAAAAGCACCGGCAATTAAAACAAATTAAACTTTAAAACGTAAAATCAAATTAAAATTTGGTTGCCGGGCGTGATGATGCACTCCAGTCCCTCCGGTGCCCACCTCTCGTGGAAGGCCGCGAGCGTACCGGTGGACACCGCGTGCTCCATCTCCAAGGACACCCTGGACCAGATGTAAGAGCGGAAGAGAGGCAGGCAGTCAGGTTGAACGACTCCCTCGACCGCCCGCTGCCTGGACCGGCTGATGGCACCCTTGGCCGTGCCCAGGAGCAGTCCTACGAGGAGGCCTTCAGACCTACCCGCTCCCCTCCGCACAGGGTGCCCAAAGATCAGGAGAGTGGGACTGAAGTGCAGCCAGAATTTCAGGAGCAGCCCCTTCATAGAATGGAACAGGGGCTGCAACCTCGTGCATTCAATAAAAACATGGAACACGGACTCCTCCAGACCGCAGAAATTGCAGGCGGACTGGGAGTCCGTGAACCGGCTTAAAAATTTATTGCACGGCACTGCTCCATGCACCACCCTCCAGGCCAAGTCCCCGACAAATAGTGGGAGGACCCCTGCGTAGAGTGCCCTCCATCGGGGACCCCCGCCTCCTCCGGACGGCAGGATGGTACGCCATGGCGTGTCCGGACGGCAGGTGAGGATGGCAAAGTTGAGAGTGTGCAGGAGCAGCCCGTACAGGAAACCCCTCCGCGCGAAACTGAAGGGCACGGAGGGGATTTCCCCGAGGAGGCTCAAGTTGTGAGGCGCCGGCTCCCGAGGGAGGTTCCGGGGTTTGGCGCCGATGAGGAATTCCGTCCGGACGGGGGTCAGTTCGGACGGGATCTCCCCACGTGCTTGAGCCTCCTCGATGCACCTAACGGAGTCAGGGCCCAGAGCTGTTTTAAGCGACTCAATGGCATCGGCCGCGTGGCGGACGTTGGCAGAATTTAGGCGCCGCGCCAGCGTGTCTTGCGCCATCCAGCCCGCTCCTCCGCCATCGAGCAGGTCCCTGACCCTGGTCACCTCACCAGCCACAGCCCTCTCTTCCGACCGCCACATAAAACCTCGGTCGTGGAGGTACGGATTCCCGAGCAGCGGCTCCTGCAGGACGGCCGCCACTCCAGCCGGCGGAGAGCTGCGCTTGGTGGAGACTTTGTTCCAGACCCTGATGAGTTCCTTGTAAAAGACAGGCAGCTCCCGGAGGGCGGTCCTGACACCCCCCAAGTTCACAAACAGGAGCTGCGTGTCGTAATTGAGGTCGCGCTGCTGGCGGAAGAAATACGTTGCCAGAGCACACCACCTAGGAGGGGGCTCGACGTAAAGGTATCTCTGCAGGGTCTGAAGACGGAAAGTTGCGAGCTGGGCGCTAACGCGCGCCAACGACTGACCGCCCTCCTCAAGCGGGAGACTCAAGACCGCAGCAGAGACCCAGTGCTTCCTGTTGTTCCAGAAGAAGTCCACCAGCTTCTTTTGTATCTTGGCGACAAACGCAGGGGGAGGGGTCAAAGTGACCAGCCGGTACCACAACATTGCGGCCACCAGCTGGTTTATGACTAGCGCTCGACCCCTGTAGGACAGCACTCGGCGCAGTCCTGTCCAGCGCCCTAGGCGAGCGGCGACCTTGGCCTCCAGCTCCTGCCAGTTCGCCGGCCAGGCTCCCTCGTCGGGGCTAAGGTAGACTCCCAGATAGAGGAGATGGGTCGTGCTCCAGGCAAAAGGCCTGAGCTCCTCCGGCAGGGAGTCCACCCGCCACTGACCCACCAGGAGTCCGGAACATTTCTCCCAGTTGATCCTGGCGGAGGATGCGGCCGAGTAAATCTCCTGGCACTCACGCATCCTCCGCAGGTCAGCGGGATCCTCTACGGCGAGGAGCACGTCATTGGTGTAAGCCGAGAGGACGACCTCCACGCCCGGCCCTTGCAGAGCCAGTCCCGTCAACCCCGTCCGCAAGAGGCGCAGGAAAGGCTCCACGCAAACGGCGTATAACTGGCCGGACATGGGGCATCCCTGGCGCACCCCTCTCCTAAAGCGAAGGGGCGCCGTCAAGGACCCGTTAACCTTAATCAGACACTCCGCGGCGGCGTACAAAAGTCGGATCCGGGCGACGAAATGCGTCCCGAACCCGAAAGCGCGCAGAGTTCCGAGCAGATAGTCGTGATCCACCCTGTCGAACGCCTTCTCTTGGTCGAGGGATAGGAAGGCGACCGACAGGCCAGCCTCCTGGGAACAATGGATGAGGTCCCGGACCAGATGGATGTTGTCGTGGATTGTCCGGCCCGGGACCGTGTAGGACTGGTCGGGGTGGATCATGTGGTCCAGCACGGCACCAAGGCGAGCAGACATCGCCCTGGCGAAGATTTTGTAGTCCGTGCTGAGGAGGGAGACCGGGCGCCAGTTCTTAAGGAGGCGGAGATCGCCCTTCTTAGGCAGCAGGACGATGACTGCCCTGCGCCAAGAGAGGGGCATCTCCCCGGTCGCCAGACTTTCCCCCAGGACCCGCGCGTAGTCGCCCCCCAGGACGTCCCAGAACACCCTGTGAAACTCCACGGTCAGCCCGTCCAGCCCCGGGGATTTTCCCCTCGAGAGCCGGTCGAGGGCACCGGTCAGCTCCGCCAGGCTTAGCGGAGCTTCCAAATTTTCGGCGCCCTCCGGGCTGACCTTAGGCAGGTCCTCCCACAAAACTCTACGCGCTTCCTCGCTGGACAGATCCGGAGAGAACAGAGCCCCGTAATATTCACGGGCCTTGTTGTTGACGCCCTCCGGATCCGAGACGAGAGAGCCGTCGTCGGCCAGCAGCGTCAAGAGCTGCTTACGGACACTCTGCCTTTTTTCCAGCGAGTAGAAGAAGGGGGAGCCGCGGTCCAGATCCCGCAGGAACCGGATCCGCGACCTCACGAACGCGGCTCGGGACCCGACGAGCTGCAGGTCCTTCAGCGCGGCCTTCTTCGCTTCGTACACCGCCCGCAGGGCCGGGTCCTGGACGACTTGACCGAGACGGGCTTCCAGGTCGAGCACCTCTTTTTCTAGGCGCCCGACTCTGGCCGCCCGCCTCTTGGTCGACCCCCTCGCGTACTCTTGACAGAAGACGCGGACGTGAGCCTTGCCCACGTCCCACCATAGCCTCAAGGAGGGGAAGCCCCCCTGCTTCCTTCTCCAGTCGGACCAGAATCGACGGAACGAGTCCTGGAACCGCAGATCCTCCAGCAGCCGGTTGTTAAAGTGCCAGTACGCGGACCCCGTCCTCGCGCGGAGCGAAGCGAGCTCCGCCCACACCAGGTGGTGGTCCGAACACAGCACCGGCCACATGGAGGCCGCCGGGACGCAGGAAACGTATGCCCGAGACACGTAAAGGCGGTCGACTCTGGACCATCCTACTCCAGGCCTCACCCAAGTAAAGGCGCTGGAGTCGGGGTGGAGATTTCGCCAGACGTCCACCAAGTCGAAGGATCCGACCAGGTCCCTCAACTTCTCCATCGCCGTCATGCACTGCGGGGCACCGGAGCGGTCCCTCGCCTCGAGGGTGCAGTTAAAATCCCCCCCGAGGACAATGCAGTCGCCGACATTGACGGAGCCAAGAAGAGCGGACACCTCTTCAAAGAAGCGCTTCTGCTGCGGGCCGGGCTGAGGGGCGTACACGTTCACGAGATGGAGCGGCACGTCCCCCAGGCGAACCGTTACGTGCAGCAAGCGGCCTGGCACGGGCTCCTCGACCCCCAAGATCTCCGGCTGAAAATGCGGGCCCAGCAAGATGGCCACCCCACTAGAAATGGCGGTGAGGTGGCTCATGCGGACCTCTCCTTGCCATTCCAGGAGCCACGTGGCTTCGTCTCCGGAACGGTGTGGGTTTCTTGCAGGAAGCACACCGCATATTTCCCCTCCCGCAGGAGCGAAAAATTGTCAAATCTACGGCGTGCCCCTCTGCCGCCGTTGATGTTGAGGCTGGCTATGGTTATCTTCATGGCAAAAGCATAGTGCAACCTCTACCTTAACCTATTGTGGGGGAGGGAGCGGAGTCTTTTGTTGAACTCCGCTCCCTCCGCAGCCCAGCGAGGAGTCCCTCGAGCTCGCGCAGCTCAAGGTGTTGCGCCTTTGTCAAGGGCCCGCCCGCGGCCAAGGTTTTAGCGGCGGCGCAGACGGACCCCTTGATCAGCTCTGGCTCGGACCATTTTTCCAGGGCCAGTCGGGCTTGGTGGCAGCGACCCCGGCTCTGGGCCAAAAAGTCCCGGAGTTCCTTTGCAGGAATGAGGATGGTCTCGGCGGCGGCCGCGAGCAGATCCACCGCCTCGCTGGCGGTGGTCTCTAGATTTTCTCCCGCGTCCCCCACCGAGTCCCCGTCCTCCTCCGGGAGGTGGCCGCCAGCAGCCAGCCCATCGACCGCACAAGGTACGGCAATTGAACCGGCCGCTCCAACCGGCCCTGGCTCTGCCCCGATCCCACCCCCAGGATCGTCGGCAGAGGAGTCCCCACTGGGCTCTTTTAAAAATGGTGCTGGGTCGGGAAATGACAGCGGAAGGGGTTCCCCCTCCGCCCCAGGAACCGGGGAACAAGGAGAGACCCGGCCATAGGAAATCCCCAGGCTCCCCAAGTGCTCCAGCTCCAAAGTAAGGGGCGAGGGTGGGTGTTCCTCCCCCTCCCCGCTGCCACCCCCCGGCCCAGCATGTACAGTATCATTAAAATCATTAATTTCATTTTCTGCCGGGTCGAGCGACTCCCGGGGGAAGTTGGATAATCGCTGGGCGGGCTCAGGTTCGGCCTTTTCGGCCCTGCCCGCCTCAGTCCCCGGGACGCCCGGCCCGGCGGCAATGCATTCCTCCGCGGTCCCCACGCCCCCCACGACAGGCAGATCTTCCACGCCATCCCCGGGAGGCAGAGGCTGGGCAGCCTCGACTGTCTCACCCTCCCCGGGGACAGACTCCTCCCGTCTACGGCGCTGCTTGGGGGCGCTGGTGGGGGACGCGGGACACGCGGCGGGCACCGACTCCTCCGCGGAGGGATGTTGTTCCTCCTCCGCCTCATCGGAGCGGCGCCTCCTTTTGTTGCTGGGGGTGCACTGAGGCAGGGAGACCTCCATGTCTGCCGAGGCCTCCCGCTCCGCCCCCCCCTTTTCCTTTTCTTGCCCTCGCCCGAGCCCCTCTGCGGTATTGGTCAAGGGCTCGGGCACGGGCTCAGGGCACCCCGCGCTCGCCGGTGACTGGGTTGGGCTGAGCGCGGTGGTCAATCTTTCCGGCTCACTGAGGGGACCCGCCTCGAGATGTTTCACCTTGTTCCGCGCCTTCTTTCAGGTCGGACGCTCTCCCTCCCCCCCGCCGGAGGCCATGAAAACAAAGGCCCCCGACGATGCCTGCGCACCTACGGCTCCCGGCACGCGGACGCAACTAGGGGGAGGGGTGGCGGCGGCGCCAGCCTTGGCCGCCTTCGGTGGTTTGGCGGCCTTGGAGGCAGGGCAGTTCTTACGAACATGCCCCACCTCCCTACAGGCATGCCACCGCACGCCATCCAACGTCCAGAAGACGCGGTAGGCAGTCCCCTCGTGCACCACATTAAATGATCCCTCCGTCGTGTCCTCCCGCGCCAGCCGGACAAAGAGCTGGCGGCGGAGGGAGAACACGTGGCGCAGGCTGTTCTCCCTGAGGCCAAGCGGTATGGGGTTGATCCCCGACCTTACCTCCCCCAGTTGGTGTAGGTGAGGGAGGAGGAGCTCAGCGGGAACAAAGGGCGGGACGTTTGACACGATGACCCTCTGCGCGGTGGCCTCGAGAGGGTCCACCGGCAGGAACGTCCCGCCCACCGTGAGCCCCTTTTCAAGGGCCAGGGACACCGCCCGCTCCGACCCCAGGAAGAACACGGCCTTCCCAGACATCTTGGAGGCTGCGACAATGGCCGAGGGGCCGACTACCCCAGCCATCGCCCGCACGCACTCCTCGATGCTCATTGTGGGGTGAGTGTAGCTCTTGACCCCGTGTTTCTTTGTTATAAGTCTGAATGGTGGCAGGGCAGCGGGTGGCGCAGGAGGTGCCGTGGAAGCGGTTGCCACCTGCGCATATGTCTTCGCTGGCCCTGCCACCAGCGTGGATGGGGTCACCATCACGGGGTCCCTTTAAGGGCTACACCCACCCCAAAGTCACAGGCCTTAATGGTCTTAATTAGGCCTCGTTTGATTAGACTGAGCAGAGGAGCTCTTAACGAGGCACACCTCTCCCCTAGTTGGCAATTGGGGAGGGGCCTTGCTCCCTCTGCTCAGTTGTCTTAATTGTTTTATATATTTTTTTTAAATTAGGAGGAAGGGGTCTCAGAGAGAGAGGGGAGAAACAGAGAAAGAGAGAGGGGGGTGGGAAGGGGGGGGAACTGCGAGGGCAGGTCTCCCCTCGCAGCTGTGGGTGGGTGCAATCCCCAGATGGTAAAACACAAAATAGTCTTTGGGATGGTCTTCGGGTGAGGGGAGAAGATGTCTTCACCTGGGGCAGCTAGAGCCACCAGGCACACACTCCTAATGATGTTAAATACGTGGTAAATAAAATCTTCAGCCTGGTAGCTCCAGCGATCCCAGGCTCGGCAATTGGGGTGGGGGGGGGGGTTCAATTGTGTGTGGGGCCTAGTTGTAAGCAAGGCCCCCACACACACTTCCACACACACACACCCCCCGCGATGTTCCGGCCCTCAGTGGTCTTCTTTCCTCCCCCCACCGATATAACAAAGTCTTTTTGGGAAATGCACCCACACCCACCTGTAGAATGGTAGAGTCTCCCTCCTTCCACACTGGATGTTGTTGTTGTTGGTCTTTCCCCCTCTCTCCAACTCTTTGTAGAAATGGTAGAATTGTACAAAGTTTTCTGCCTTTTCCTCCTCTCCCTCTGGGTGAAAGTTGGTGGTGAAGCCCCTTCCTTCCTTCTCTTCCTGAGCTGTTCTCAGGGCTCTCCAGGCCTTCCAGGCAAGAGCAAAAGTTGATAACTGCTCTCCTCACTGCAGCTCAGCTCCAACTGTGCAGGACACGCCTCCACTGCTCCACGATTGGTGCACGAAACCCAAAAAGTTAGTTTGCAGGTGCAGCAGGTAATCAGGAAGGCGAATGGAATGTTGGCCTTCATTGCGAGAGGGATGGAGTACAAAAGCAGGGAGGTCCTGCTGCAACTGTACAGGGTATTGGTGAGGCCTCACCTGGAGTACTGCGTACAGTTTTGGTCACCTTATTTAAGGAAGGATATACTAGCTTTGGATGGGGTACAGAGACGATTCACTAGGCTGATTCCGGAGATGAGATGGTTACCTTATGATGATAGATTGAGTAGACTGGGTCTTTACTCGTTGGAGTTCAGAAGGATGAGGGGTGATCTTCTAGAAACATTTAAAATAATGAAAGGGATAGACAAGATAGAGGCAGAGAGGTTGTTTCCACTGCTCGGGGAGACTAGAACTAGGGGCACAACCTCAAAATACGGGGGAGCCAATTTAAAACCGAGTTGAGAAGGAATTTCTTCTCCCAGAGGGTTATGAATCTGTGGAATTCTCTGCCCAAGGAAGCAGTTAAGGCTAGCTCATTGAATGTATTCAAATCACAGATAGATAGATTTTTAACCAATAAGGGAATTAAGGGTTATGGGGAGCGGGCGGGAAAGTGGAGCTGAGTCCACGGCCAGATCAGCCATGATCTTGTTGAATGGCGGAGCAGGCTCGAGGGGCGAGATGGCCTACTCCTGTTCCAAATTCTTATGTTCTTATGTTCTTATGTTCCGACACTGATTTACCCACAAGTAGCTGTTGGCCAAATCACTCCTTAACTTATCAAAATTATCTTTTCCCCAATTCGGGACTTTTATTCCAGGCCTATCCTTTACTTTATCCATAACCAACTTGAATCTGGCTGAATTATGGTCACTGGCTCCCACTAATACCCATTCAACCTGTCCATTTTCATTCCCCAAAACTAAATCCAAGACCACCCCTCTCGTGTTGGGCTTGCTACATACTGACTAAAAAAGTTCTCTTGAGTGCATTTCAAGAATTCCGCATCCCCTACACCCTTCACACTATATTTGTCCCAATCAATATTTGGATAGTTAAAATCCCCTACTATTACTACACTATGGTTTTTGGACTTCACAGCAATTTGCCTACATATTTGCTCCTCTATCTCCCTCCCTCTGTTTGAGGGTCTTTCGAACATTTGGCAGTTCTGACGGTTTCGGTGTTCGGGGCGGCATTTATGTGTTTGGGGCGGCATTTGTGTGTTCGGAGTGGGGTTTGGGTGTTCGGGGCGGGGTTTGGGTGTGTGGGGGCGGGGTTTGGGTGCCGAGGTCAGGGTTTGCATGGCGGGGGCGGGGTTTGGGTGTTTGGGGGCGGGGTTTGGGTGTTCGGGGCAGGGTTTGGATGTTTGGGGCGGGATTTGGGTGCCGGGGGCAGGGTTAGGGTGGCAGGGGTGGGGTTTAGGGCGGGATTTGGTTGTGCGGGGGTGAGGTTTGGGTGTTCGGGGCGGGATTTTTATGTTTGGGGCGTTTTTTTTTTGTTTGGGGCGGGATTTGGGTGTTCGGGGCTGGGTTAGGGTGTTCGGGGCAGCGTTTGTGTATTCGGGGTGGGGTTTGGGTGTTCGGGGCGGCGTTTGGGTGTTCCGGGAGGCATTTGTGTGTTTGGAGTGGGGTTTGGGTGTTCGGGGCAGGGTTTGGGTGTTCGAGGCGGCATTTGTGTGTTCGGGGTGGCTTTTGGGTGTTCGGGGCGGGGTTTAGGTGTGTGAGGGCGGGGTTTGAGTGTTCGGGGCGGGATGTGGGTGCCAGCGGCGGGGTTTGGGTGGTGGGGGTGGGGTTTGGGTGTTCGGGGCGGGATTTGGGTGCCAGCGGCGGGGCTTTTATGTTTGGGGCGGGGTTTGGGTGTTTGGGGTGGAGTTAGGTGCCGGGGGGGAGGTTTGCCGGCAGGGGCGGGGTTAGGTGCCGGGGGCGGGGTCTGGGTGTTTGGGGCGGGGTTAGGTGCCGGGGGCCGGATTTGGGTGGCGGGGGCGTGGTTTGGGTAGTTGGACTGGGGTTTGGGTGTTCGGGGCGGGATTTGGGTGCCAGCGGTGGGGCTTTTATGTTTGGGGCGGGGTTTGGGTGTTTGGGGCGGAGCTAGGTGCCGGGGGGGCGGGGTCTGGGTGTTCGGGGCGGGGTTTTTATGTTCGGGGCGGGGTTGGGCGGGGCCCCGCCTCTCTGTGGGTGGGGCACTGGGAGTTTTGGGGGTGTGCGCAGTGCTCCGCTGTGGGGGTGAAAGTTGAGAGGGCGGACATGTTGCAGTGCGGTAACATGGCGCAGCCTCAGGTGCCGGTGCTGTTCTGTTTCTCGGCGTTTTGCAGAGCCGCCACCGTGCCGGCGGGCGCGGGCCATGAGCTGCTGATCCAGAGGTTCCTGGCGCTGTACGGCGGCATGATCGGCGTGCACCGAAAGTTCGTCATCCAGCTGCACTCGGCCGAGTGGGGCGAGTACATCGACCTGCCCAAAGAGTTTGTGGTCAGCGACAGGTGCAAACTCCGGCTCGTGTCTCTGCAAGTGCCGGTCAGTGCTCCGCTCCTTCAAAACGCCGCAGCGCCAAACTCGATAACTCGCTGCGCCGTCCGTGGGCAAAGCGGCACATCTGTTCAGGTCTCGTCGGTCCAACTGTGTGCAGGATTAGCAGCAGCACTATGTGTGGCTGTGAAACGTGTTTGCAATGTCAGCCTCTCGCAGGCAGTTCCCTCCCCTCCCCCCGAGTCCACACTAACATGAGTTCTCAGGTGACTGATGAGACCAATGCGGGGTCCACAGTCTCTGTCACAGGTGGGGCAGACGGTGGTTGGAGGGACGGGTGGACAGGGTGCTTGAGTTGTCGTACGCTCCTTCCGCTGTTTGTTCTTGGCTTCCACGAGCTCCCGGCACAGAGGCTCGAAGTGTTCGTCGCCTTCTCGGATGCTCCTCCTCCACTTTGAGCGCTCTTGGGCCAAGGATTCCCAAGAATCGGTAGGGGTGTTGCATTTTTTCAAGGAGGTTTTGAGGGTGTTCTTGAAGCGTTTTCTCTGCCCTCCTGGGGCTCGCCTATTGTGACGTAGCTCGGAGTAAAGCGCTTGTTTCTGGAGTCGCGCATCGGGCAAGTGGACAATGTGGCCCGATAGTTGGAGCTGAGCGAGCGTGGTCAATGCCTCGATGCTGGGGATGTTGGCCCGAGAGAGAATGCTGACGTTGGTGCACCTTTGCGGAGGCAGCGTTGGTGGTACTTCTCCAGTGCTTGGAGGTGCCTACTGTACATAGTCCATGTCTCTGAAGCATACAGGGAGGCAGGTATCACTACTACTCTGTAAACCATGAGCTTGGTGCCAGGTTTGACATCCTGGTCTTCTAATACTCTTTTCCTCAGGCGACCGAAGGCCGCACTGGCACACTGAAGGAGCTGTGGGACTTCGTCATCAATGTCTGTCCTTGCTGATAGTAGGCTCCAAAGTTATGGGAAGTGGTCCACATTGTTCAAGATCTCGTCATGGATCTTGATAATCGGGGAGCAGTAGTGTGTGGCAGGGGCAGATTGGTAGAGAACCTTTTGTCTTACGGATGTTTAATGTAAGGCCGAGACTTTCGTACGCTTCAGTGAAGGTGTCAACGATGGTTTGGAGTTCGGCCTCTGAGTGTGCACAAACGCAATCGTCATCTGCATATTGTAATTCAATGATAGCGATTGGAACTGGATCTGGACTGGAGGCGACGGAGGTTGAACAATTTCCCACTTGTCCTGTAGATTAACTCCACTCCAGCGGGGAGCTAGTTAAAGGTGAGATGTAGCATTGCAGCGAGGAAGATTGAGAAGAGTGTTGGTACGATGATACAGCGTTGCTTTACCCTGATACGCACTTGTATTGGGTCTGTGGTGGGTCCGTTGGTAAGGATCACGGCTTACATGTCATTGCGAAGCAGGCGGAGGATGGTGCCAAATTTTTGAGGACAGCCGAATTTGAGAAGGACACTCCATAATCCCTCATGGTTGACCGAGTCGAAGGCCTTTGTGAGGTCAAAGATAACCATGTAGAGAGGTTGATGCTGCTCCCTACATTTTTCTTGGATTTGTTGTGCGGTGAAGATCATGTCTGTTGTGCCCCTTAGTGGGCGGAATCTGCATTGCGACTCTGGGCGGGGCTCTTCAGCCACTGTGGGGGAGACGATTGAGGAGGATTCTTGCGATTTTCCCTGTGGCAGACAGCAGGGAAATTCCACTAATTACTGAAGTCGGACTTGTCACCTTTCTTGAAGATGGTCACGTTTCCGGTGTTTCTGAAATCCCTTGGCATGCTCCCCTCCTTCCAGATAAGAGAGATGGATTTGCGCCAAGAGTACTTCTCCAGCATGCTTTAGTACTTCGGCGGGGATTCCATCTGCTCCTGAGGCCTTGTTGTTTTTCAATTGTTGGATGGTCGTTTTAATCTCGTGTCCGGCTGGGATTGTGCTGAGGTGGTGGCAGGTGGCATATTGTGGGATAGAGTCAAGGACACTCGTGTCAAAGACACAGTTTTCGTTAAGGAGATCTTCAAAGTGCTCTTTCCAGCGGGCGCTGACTGCCCCTTTGTCTTTGAGTACCTCTCCGTTCTTGGCTCTCAGTGAAATAAGACCGTGAGTGCTTGGGCCGTAGGTGGTCTTGACTGTGCTTAAAATATCCACGCACGTCGTGATTGTCGGCCAGTTGCTGGATCGCTTGCGCTTTTTCCACCCACCATCTTCTTTAGGCCCCGAGTTTTTTTTGTTGGACCTCGGCCTTCAGTTGTCTGTAGATCTGATTTCTTTCACTCGAGTTGTGGTGGTGTTTCCAATTCAAAATTGAGATATATATGTGCAGCAAGTAGGGATACCAATTGTATTTACCGGTTTATTGGATGTTGCAGTCTCAGCCTTTGAAGTGTGCCAAAAAAGCACGGCTGTATGTCCAAAGTCGTACATTGTTCATTGATGGGGGAGATGCGGTGGGTAGCAACTGATGCAGTTAAAGCATTTAGGAAGAGCATTTTTTGGTGTGTGTTAAATATATGGAGCTTTTATGTGGAGTTAATCTACAGGACAAGCGGGAAATTGTTCAACTTCTGATGCCTCCAGTCCAGATCCAAGGTTGTTTCAACCTCTGTCATTGAATTACAGTAGGCAGATGACGCTTGCGTTTGTGCACACTTGGAGTCCGAACTCCAAACCATCATTGACACCTTCACTGAAGCGTACGAGAGTCTGGACCTCACATTAAACATCAGTAAGACAAAGGTCCTCCTGCCCCCGTCACACAGTACTGCTCCCCGGTTATCAAGATCCACGATAAGACCTTGGACAATGTGGACCACTTCCCATACCTTGGGAGCCGACTATCAGCAAGGGCAGACATCGATGACAAAGTTCAACACTGCCTTCAGTGTGCCAGTGCAGCCTTCGGCCGCTTGAGGAAAAGAGTGTTCGAAGACCAGGATCTCAAACCTGGCACCAAGTTCATGGTTTACAGAGTAGTAGTGATATCCGCCTCCCTGTATGCTTCAGAGACATGGACTATGTGCAGTAGGAACCTCAAAGCACTGGAGAAGTACTACCAATGCTGGCTCTGCAAAATCCTGCAAATTAATTGGCAGAATAGACACATCAACGTTAGTGTTCTCTCTCAGGCCAACATCTCCAGCATTGAGGCATTGACCAGCTGCGGTGGACAGGCCACATTGTCCGCATGCCCGATGCTAGACTCCCAAAACAAGCACTCTACTCCGAGTTATGTCACGAAAGGTGAGCCCCAGGAGGGCAGAGAAAACGCTTCAAGGACACCCTCAAAGCATCCTTGAAAAAATGCAAAATCCCCACTGACTTCTTGGAATCCTTGGCCCAAGATGCTCAAAGTGGAGGAGGAGCATCCGAGAAGGCACTGAACACTTCGATTCTTTTTGCCGGGAGCATGCGGAAGCCAGGAACACAAAGCGGAAATCAAGCACCCCATCCACCCGTCCCTTCAACCATCATCTGCCCCACAGAGACTGTAGAGCCTGCATTGGTCTCATCAGTCACCTTAGAACTCATTTAAGTGTGGAAGCAAGTCATCCTCGACTCCGGGGACTGCCTAAGAAGAAGAGAAGATTTCAATGTGCCTTTGTTATCTTGTAAACATAGCAATTTACTATTGAAAGAGATCAATCCTCTAATTATATTTTTTTCAAAATTCAAATGGATGTGCTAGTTGTCAGTCATTTGTTTTTGTTGAAACAAAGTCTGCAGTCATCTGGTTCTAAGTGATCAATTTTAAACATGATTACATTAAATTACATATACTGTGCCATGTTTACACTTATGCTGGCCCTTATTTGACTGGTCTCAAACTTGATGCCTCAGCCTCTGCACAAAGGAACACGTATTTGGTTACTATGCTGCCGAAAATGTATCTTTTATAGATGCTCAGTTAAATACGTTTTTTTTTGTTAACTTTGTTGGCATGAATTGCTAATATTGTAGCCCTATCACTAATGCTCCAATTAAAATATAATGCATTATTTAACATTTATTTCAGGCAGCACTCATCCTGCTGGGGTTTTCATGTGTAGTATGGGCAGATTGTAGCTTTCTGCCCTGCAACCCAACCCAATTTCACAGGCTGCCCATGGTGTTGTGACAAATGTGAAAGATTCACTCATCCATCCAATTCGAGGCCACAGTTGTCTGGTTTCAGCTTTTAGATATTTATTGATTCACATGTTTAGAAATACCTTTGATACTTTTATTGCTCCAGCCATTCTACCTACTCCAAGACTTGTAAAACGGAGACATGGGGGAAATTGTAATCCAAAACAAGGGTGGGTTTGGGTCGGTTGGGAAGTTAAGTGTTTAAAGTCTGATTCCTGACCAGAACCCGCCCCCAACCTCCACCGCTCGCTGTCAGAAACACAGACACTGACAGACAGAGAGTGAGAGAGACACACAGACAGAGAGATAGAGACACTAAGGGGGGGAGGGGCCATCCCAGCATGTTGTTGGAGGACTCCCGGTGCTGCAGTCAGTAAGTAGAAAATGTTTTATTTATTGACTTTTAAACATTCGGTTGTAATGGAAGTGGCCGGGGGCAGGCACCCAACCTGGTCCCAGGAGGCAGGTCAGCCATTTAAATAATGAGGCTGTAGTGCCTCAGATTTAACCTCCATTTTAAAATTAATTTCAGCTGGTTAGGTTTTGCAGGCCTGGTCAAATCCACCAGCTAAAGTAAGGCAAGGACTGCTGGATCCAGGAGAGAAGTGCCTTTACACTTACCTCCTGGATCCAGTATCCTTCCCTAACCACCCCCCACACTCCCAACGAGGCTTCCATTTCCCCCACCCCACCTGATCATCTGCGCCTGTCCCCTGGGTTGTTTCTGGCCCTCTGACACTCTTTCTCCTTCTCTGCCCCGCCTCCGCAGGGGAAAAAAAAATCCTCCTCCGGCCCTTTGATCAACTGCTCTGGCCCAAGCTCACTGGCGATGCCCCCTTTCCATCCCAAGCCTGCTCCTTCGGCCATTCTCGTGCTGCTCTAACCACCACCCACCCCTAGCCTCGATGCGATCCGTCCCTCCTTCCACTCTCTAGCCCACTGTTGCAGGTCTACCCACCCGCAGCCAGCCAGTTTCTCAATCTGGTGGGTGGGAAACACAGGTTTCAAATGCAAATCAGTCCGCACCGTTAAATTCGGCAGGGCTTGCAGGAAACCCGTTCTCCTGGCCCACCTCCAGATTGAAAAAAAATCAGTCCATAGTCTTCGTCTCAGTGTTAGCTTATATATCAAGATGACGACCTCATAATACATCTTGATCAGTAAGAAATAGGAGCAGGATTAGGCCATTTGGTTCCACAAGCCTGCTCCGCCATTCAATAAGATCATGGCTAATCTTCTACTTCAACTCCACTTTCCTGCACCATCCTCACATCCCTGATTCCCTTAATATCCAATTAAGTGCTTCATTCAAAATTTAGCTCACAAAAGAAAATCAGGGACGATAAATAATAAGTTAGTTTATTGGTTATATGGGACCCTTGTGCTCTGGTGATGGTGCAGTGAATGACCAGCAGGTCTACTGTGTTTGATGTTCTTGTGTCTTTTTTGGTGGACTCTTCAACTTGCATGGCACAATTTGGTCATGGCCCCTGTGGAAAATCCTGCCACAGGTGTGAAGACCGTCCGTAGTTCAACAATGCAATGTGAGATCTGCATATATGCTTGATTGTCATGATGAGCTCCCCCTCTTGCTAGGTTTCTATTTCTTTATGATGATAATCATCATCTGGCATGATTCCAGAGAACAAGATGTGGAATAGTCATCTGTGGAGACTTGAAAGAATTACAATTAATTTTGGACTCTGTAAAGACTGCAGTCTTTACAATAAAATGGTCCCAGAAGAAAGATCACCTATACATAATTAATTTACTTCAAGCACTTCAAGCACATCAAGTGATTACAGACACCGGTAGTATATAATGAGGGTTTTGTTTATAACTAAGCAATATTGGTAAGCTATTACAATAGATTTGAAGCTTCCTGTAATCGTTCTTATTCTTTAGTAAACGTACAAAGATGGTACATAACAGTCACCAGACTCCGAAGCCGTGCAGGTTTTCTCACCCAGAAGATTACATACTTTGGCAGTCATTTTTCTTGAGATTTTTTTCTTTTGAGGGGGAAAGAAACATGTAATTATCTTTCTACATTGCTAACCGTTTAAAATTTTTATGTTGCATCAAACCACGTGCTTTAAATAATTATTATGCCTTCTATATTCCGAGTCATTTGATTTATTTCCAACTATAGTTATCCAGGTCTTCCTATAGACTGCTTTTGCAGACACATTCTTTTTGCTTCCAATGTACAAATCTTTGAATTTATATATTGTTTCACCAATGCAAATGATTCAGTCTTATAGTATGTGCCTTTCCTTTAGTTGCCATTTCCCCCTGAGCATTACAGGCCAGGTGCACCTATTGTGAACTGCCACACTTCTGTTTGTAGAATAATAAACATGAATAATTTGAACTAATTTCTCTCTGGATGGCTTACCTTACACCCAGTGGTAAGTTAAGAAGCAATGGATCATAATATTTGGCTGCTTGGCAGCAGATGTATGTAATTATTTGTCATAGTGCTTTCAAGCCCAGTAATCCAATTTAAAAAAAAAATATATATATTTTTTTAAGTATTTATGATTTTCATATAAATGGTAGACAGAGGATGCCCTTCTCAACCATATGATTATCACTTATGTTACTTAACTTTTTAAAATAATAATCTAAGCGTTAGATGAGAGAAAATGTTGCAGACCATTCCAGATATCCTCTACCGGCATAGAACTGAATTGCATAAATCAAGCTTGTTAACTTTTATTGAAAATAAGAAAGGAAAAATTGATTTCAAATCTGGTATTGTATCAAGGAAAATTCATTTTAAAAAAAACACATCAATGATGTTGGATTGATGGTACACCTTTTGGTACTTAACTATTGCTATTACTGTCAAATTGCATTTTCATTCAATTAATATAGGGCTTTAAAAATATTTTTTTGCTACACCTCAGTGAAGGATGCAAGTGCTGGGGAATGAATCACTTTCCCATTTGAGGCACTCAGCATGAGCAACAAATGGCTGCAGAGCAACAGCAGATAAAGCTCCCCTAATTTGATCCAATAATGTGCAGTACCTGGAACCTCTCAAGAACAATCCAACTACATTTCCAATCGGACATAAAATAAGTCTGCCCAAAGTAATTTCACAAAGTTCCTTTGCAGCCAGTAGAGAGAGAGGAGACCTTCATCCAATCAGTCTGATTGGAACATGACTCTGTATCCCAGGAGATGAAAGAATCTATCACTCAATATCCTAACTTGAAAATAATGTTACAACAACACTGTATTTAGTGGGTTTGCAAATAATTTTCAATTGAGTACAATACTGCATCTTAGGACTGAACTTAGTGGGATCATAGCAGTATTCACAGTTGGAAAAGATTTGAATATTCATGAAGACAAAAGTTATAAATGTGATCCAGAAAAGTATTCCTGCTGGTGCTGTGAATTGTAAGCAAGATGCGTCTGATTATTAAAAGTTAACATTTTAAATATATTGGGCATGAGCTATCCGAAATATTCAGTTTACTCAATGTACCACATTCTCCTGAGGTATTCAATGTCCTGAACTAACAGCGTGAGAAATTCTTTATATTGCTGGCTGATTATGATTGTTATAAACTGGCATTTCCATCACCTGTCCTGTTGCATGTCTAATGTTTGTTATCTTGAACAAAGAAAGAAATGGAATGGCCAATTGTGACATGATACTTTTTGTATTTGTTTTACCAGATGACATCACTTGGAAACCTTATAGCTTCCAGCACTGTGTTTTTCTGTTGTGATATGCAGGAAAAGTTCAGGCCTGCAATCAAGTATTTTGGAGATATCATAAGTGTAGGGCAAAGGCTGGTAAGTTTTCTCACGTTTATTATTGTTTATTCCGAAATTTGATCCAGAACTGTTGAATTGCAACATACTGAGAAAAATCTATTTACCCTTTGTGGAGAATTTTATTCACAATCAGTAAAAACGTGACAATGCAATGATATCCTTTCCTTTTAAAATTTAAAAATTGTTCTGTTGGTTTAAATGATATGCATTTTTTATTTTGGTCTTTGGGAGCAGGTTTTCATCCCAAGCTATCTGATCACTTACCCATTGTTTGTGTGATCTTGTGCACAAATTGGCTGGTGTGTTTCCTAAATTACAGCAGTGACTACAATTCAAAATGTACCTTGTTAGCTGTGAAGCGCTTTGGGACATCCTGAGGTCATGAAAGGTGCTATATAAAGGCAGGTTCTTTTTTTTTCTTTCTTTCTGTTACTCAGATGTGTAATGAATGTTGTCTTTCTGGATCCTTCTAGCATTGAATATTTATGATGTTTCACTGGAATGACGATTCTGCAATGTTTTTTTAACCTACACTGTGTGGAGGAATTTCAAGTGTGGTACTGTTATTGTGGAATCCCAACAAACATTTGTTGGATAGCTTTTAGCCATTCATTTCTTTCTTTTGTATGAATATATTAGAAATATAGGGCTGGATTTTCAGTTCTGCTTATTTCGGGGCAGTAATGGCGGCGGGGCGGTAACGTTTGCACCTCAGTCAGCAAAGTTCATCAGCTGGGCCCTGAGTGTGGGGTGGAGTGCTAAAGGAGGCCTCTTTTAGGGCACAAAGCTGGCTGAGCAACTAAAAATCGTTGCTAAAGAGCCAGCCTCGGAGTGCCCCAAGAGAGGATTCTGTGGCTTAAAAAAAAATCGCACCTAACAACACAACAAACATTCCCAATACCATAAACACCCCACAATAAGGTACATCGCAAAAATAAAACTAAACAGAACAATCAAGCTTACTTCATTCACCAATTTCATCACTCACCACCGCCGGGACAGCTCTCACCACCTGCTTTTGCAGGTGGTCCCACCACGGTGTGTTATGGGGCGTTATAGGTTCGGTGCACAACAAATTTCAAAGCGCAGTCGAAACCGGCGGCAGTGCTGGGAGCTGGCTGGCCACCCGGAAACCATTGTCGGCTCCATTACTGCCCCTCTGGGGCGTGAACAGAGGCAGCAACATAGCAACAATTCAGCCCATAATCTTGTAATGTAGTTTCCTTTGAGAATATTCATTTATATTAATATACAGGTGTAGCGCCTAAAATCTGGAACCCTCGGGACTGAGGCCGTTCCGGAATCCGGTTCCGAACTATTGATTTGCTTTCTGACGTCACGAATCCAGAAACACCCGAGTCCAGGTTTGGGTATTTCTGGATTTCGGAGCGTCAGAAAGGGTGGAGGTGTGGGGGGTTGGGGGAGAGTGGGTGTACCTGCCGAAGAGATGTTCAGGCCATCCGAGGCCCGCCGAGGAGGATATTGTTGGGCCGAGCCCTGCCGGGGATGTGTATGGGCTGGCCCTGCCGAGGTGATGTTCTGGCGGGGCCCCGCCAAGGATGTTGTCGGGCGGGGCCCCGCTGAGGAGGTCATTGAGCGGGCCAGCGAGGAGGCCCTGAGGTTAAGGGCAGTGGCGGTGGGGCGAGGCGAGGCCCAAGGTCTGGCAGTGGCAGGGCCCCGAGGTCGGCAGGGTTGTCTGGTCCGGATTCCGGAATATTTTACGGATTCCGGATGACTCTGCCACCAATCTGGATTTCGGAACTCCGGATTCTCGACGCTGCACCTGTATAATATATTAGCAGGCACCGCTGTCTCCCAGTCTTGAGTGACAGCAGGAATGGGAAAAACTACTTGTTGAGTTGAACTAGATATTAGTTCAGGCATTAAAGTTTATGGCTAATGCAATTCTGGTGCACGAACCTAGATTTTCTGATCAGTTGGGTTTAACCAGCAGGAAAAAGGGATGGAGATCTATTAATGCTGGATCTCTGCCCATTTAGCATAACGTCCAAGTTTTCCATTAAATTCCTGAGTGTCATGGTAGTTTTCAGAGTAAGTGTTTCTTCTGCCCACCTGGGACTCGCTTGCCGTGTCAGAGCTCTGAGTAGGGCACTTATTTTTGGAGTCTAGTATCGTGCAGACGATGTGGCCCATCTATTGGAGCTGGTCGAGTGTGTTCGATGCTGGGGATGTTGGCCTGAGCGAGAACACTGACGTTGGTACGCCTATCCTGCCATTGGATTTGCAGGATATTGCGAAGGCAGCATTGGTGGTACTTCTCCAGTGCTTTAAGGTGCCTGCTGTACATAAAGTCCATGTCTCTGAAGCATATAGGAGGGCGGGTATCATACTGCTCTGTGGACCATGAGCTTGGTGCCGGCTTTGAGATCCTGGTCTTTAAACAAATGACAAAGAAGACCGACAGGATATACACAAATCTTTGAAGGTGGCTGGACACGTTGATAAGGCTGTTAAAAACCATACTGGATTCTGGGTTTTATAAATAGAGACATAGGGCTGGATTTTTGGTCTTCTGCCGCACCTGTTAGCGCCCCAGAGATGCGACACTGGTGGCAGTAAGCACTTCCGAGCGGACGGCTAGCTTCCAGCTCCCTGTCGGGACTGTCGGTGCCGAGTTAGCCGGGGCGCGGAGCATTACCACCCGGAAGAGGCGAGCTGGTTGTGACACCGGCTTGATTTTTGGCTGCCACCCGATCCGTAGCGCTCCATAGAGCGCCATGCTGGGACCGCCTGTGAAAGCGGGCGGTCCGAGCTGTAGAGGCTGCAGTGAGGTAAGTAATGTTGATTGTTTTTTATTTAAATTTTTTTGAGATTTATGTTGTGGAGGTGTGAGTTATTTATTGGGAATATTTTTGGTGTGTGTTTTTTTTCCAGGTATTTATTTTGCTCAGGCAACGGATTTTCAGTTGCTCAGCCTGCCTAGTGCTCTGAGAGATGTGTAATGCCTCCCTTAGCGCTCCGCCTCACACTGAGGGCCTAGCTGATTAATTTTGCTGACTGAGACGCAGACTTTACCGCCCCGCCACCATTACCGCTCCGAAATGAGCAGAACCCGAAAATCCAGCCCATAGAGTACAAAAGCAAAAAAGTTATGCTAAATATTTTATAAATCACTGGTTAGGCCTCAGCTGGAGTATTGTGTCCAATTCTGTGCACCACACTTTAGGAAGGTCTTGAAGAGGGTGCAGAGAACATTTTCTAGAATTATACCAAGGATGAGGGACTTCAGTTATGTGAAGAGACTCAAGAAACTGGGATTATTCTCCTTGGAGCACAGGAGGTTAAGATGAGATTTAATAGAGTTGTTGAAAACTATGAAGAATTTTGATTGAGGAAGTTAGGAGAAACTGTTTCCACTGCTGCAGGAAGGTCGGTAGCCAGAAGACACAGATTTAAGATAATTGGCAAACAAACTAGAGGGGTGATGAGGAGAAACTTTTTTTACGCAGCAAGTTGTTATGATCTGCAATGCATTGCCTGAGGGTGGTGGTATCAGATTCAATAGTAATTTTCAAAAAGTTATTTGATATATACTTCAAAAAGTAAAATTTACAGCGCTATGGAGAAGAGCAGGAGAGTGGAACTAGTTTGATAGTTGTGTCAAAGAGCCGGCACAGGCATGATGGGTTGAATGGCCTCGTCCAGTGCTGTATGATTCTATATCATTTAGATACAGCTATTAGCTATGCACAGAGCTAGGAAATATACAGAAGTGATAGAGACATGGCAGTTAATGTAGCTAGTCCCAAAGTTTAAAAAAAAAATTCTAATACACTACTCTGTTTCTCTGCTAAGTATTTATCCAGTACCCTCATTAACCTTCTGACACATAGAAACATAGAAACTAGATGCAGGAGCAGACCATTCAGCCCTTTGAGCCTGTACCACCATTCAATATGATCATGGCTGATCATGCAACTTCAGTACCCCGCTCCTGCCTTCTCTCCATACCCACTGATTCCTTTAGCCGTAAGGGCCGCATCTAACTCCCTTTTGAATATGTCCAACGAACTGGACTCAACAACTTTCTGTGGTAGAGAATTCCATAGGTTCACAATTCTCTGGGTGAAAAAATTTCTCCTCATCTCAGTCTTAAATGGCTTATCCCTTATCCTTAGACTGTGACCCTTGGTTCTGGACTTCCCCAACATTGGGAACATTCTTCCTGCATCTAACCTGCTCAATCCTGTCAGAATTTTACATGTTTCTATGAGATTCCCTCTCATTCTTCTAAATTCCAGTGAATATAAGCCGAGTCGATCCAGTCTTTCTTCATATGTCAGTCCTGCCATCCCAGGAATTAGCCTGGTGAACCTTCGCTGCACGCCCTCAACAGCAAGAATGTCCTTCCTCAGATTAGGAGACCCAAACTGCACACAATACTCAAGGTATGGTCTCACCAAGGCCCTGTACAACTGCAGTAAGACCTCCCTGCTCCTATACTCTCAACCTCTCGTTATGAAGGCCAACATGCCATTTGCTTTCTTTACTGCCTGCTGTACCTGCATGTCTACTTTCAATGACTGATGTACCATGACACCCAGGTCTCGTTGCACCTCCCCTTTTACTAATCTGTCACCATTCAGATAATCAGCCTTCCTGTTTTTGCAATCAAAGTGGATAACCTCATATTTATCCACATTATACTGCATCTGCTATGCATTTGCCCACTCACCTAACCTGTCCAAGTCACCCTGTAGCCTCTTGGCATCCTCCTCACAGCTCACACTGCTACCCAGCTTAGTGTCATCTGCAAACTTGGAGATATTGCATTCAATTCCTTCGTCTAAATCATTAATATATATTGTAAATAGCTGGGGTCCCAGCACTGAAACTTGCGGAACACCACTAGTCACTGCCTGCCATTCTGAAAAGGACCCATTTATTCCCACTCTTTGCTTCCTGTCTGCCAACTAGTTCTCTATCCATGTGAATACATTACCCCCAATACCATGTGCCTTAATTTTGCACACTAATCTTTGTGTGGGACCTTGTCAAAAGCCTTTTGAAAGTCCAGATACACCACAGCCACTGGTTCTCCCTTATCCACTCTACTAGTTACATCCTCAAAAAATTCTAGAAGATTTGTCAAGCATGATTTCCCTTTCATAAATCCCTGCTGATTTGGACTGATCCTGTCACTGCTGTCCAAATGCGCTGCTATTACATCTTTAATAATTGATTCCAGCATTTTCCTCACTACCAATGTCCGGTTTTATCTCTCTCTCCTTTTTTAAAAAGTGGGGTTACATTAGCTACCCTCCAATCCATAGGAACTAATCCAGATTCCATGGAATGTTAGAAAATGACCACCAATGCATCCACTACTTCTAGGGCCACTTCCTTAAGTACTCTGGGATGCAGACTCAGGCCCTGGGGATTTATCGGCTTTCAATCCCATCAATTTCCCTAATACAATTTCCTGACTAATAAGGATTTCCCTCAATTCTTCCTTCTCGCGAGACCCTCGGTCCCCTAGTATTTACGGGAGATTATTCATGTCTTCCTTAGTGAAGACAGAACCAAAGTATCCACCTCCCCTTCTCCCTGCCTGGTCTGTTCCAAATTTAAACTATTTAGAAACATAGAAACATAGAAAATAGGTGCAGGAGTAGGCCATTCGGCCCTTCTAGCCTGCACCGCCATTCAATGAGTTCGTGGCTGAACATGCAACTTCAGTACCCCATTCCTGCTTTCTCACCATACCCCTTGATTCCCCTAGTAGTAAGGACTTCATCTAACTCCTTTTTGAATATATTTAGTGAATTGGCCTCAACAACTTTCTGTGGTAGAGAATTCCACAGGTTCACCACTCTCTGGGTGAAGAAATTCCTCCTCATCTCGGTCCTAAATGGCTTCCCCCTTATCCTTAGACTGTGTCCCCTGGTTCTGGACTTCCCCAACATTGGGAACATTCTTCCTGCATCTAACCTGTCTAACCCCGTCAGAATTTTAAACGTTTCTATGAGGTCCCCTCTCATTCTTCTGAACTCCAGTGAATACAAGCCCAGTTGATCCAGTCTTTCTTGACCTCTTCTGAGCTTTAGTCTATACCCCCTTGTCGAGTTTTAATGTAATGTTGTAACAGAATGGCTCGGAATTTGTGGTGGGTAGTAACAGCGAATTAACAGCGTTATAAGAACATCGGAAATAGGAACAGGAGTAGGGTATACAGCCCCTCGAGTCTGCTCCGCCATTCAATAAGATCATGGCTGATCTGACCTTGGCCTCGACACTTCCCTGCCCGCTCCCCATAACCCTTCACTCCCTTCACTCCCTTATTGTTTAAAAATCTGTCTGTCTCCACCTTAAATATATTTAATGACCCAGCCTCTCTGGGTTAGACAATTCTAAAGATTAATGCTCCTTTGAAATTGACTGTAATTTCAGGATGTAGTGCATGCGCACCCTAATGCGGAAATCCTGAGGTTGCGGTCAGTCATTCACTGTTTCGACACTGGCTGCACTGTGGCCTCTCCAACCCCCATACCCAGCAGTCAGTATAATCCGGGAAATCTGTGAAACTGATGAAAACGTTGGCTTTTCCGCAATAATATCGCTGTTAAATACCCCATTAAAAGTCAGACCTTATTGTATTAGGAGTTTTAACAGTATATTGACTGCTAAATAAATATTATGGCCCTAAAAAAACTAATTTTAATTTTGTGGAGTGTCAAATCTATCCATTATAATAATACAATTTTTAAGAAACTTAAAAAAAAATGTTTTTTTTTAAAGTTCATATTTATTTCAGGTTTACCTTTTCCCCATGTGAAAGTCCCAATCTTCGTTTTGCTCTCTCTAACATTTTTTAGAAGTCAGAATAAAAGCAATTTGTTCACCTGGTTTCCTGTCTGAGAATTCTGCATTGTGATTGGCTGCGTGACATCACAGCAGATCGCACTAGGAATTCCTCACTATACTGCACTAATCTCCGTCGAAAGTCTCAAAAGCCAAAATTCTCACCACAGAGATCGTGAGATCTTTGTGAGCAGCTTTCTTTGGGGTCAGTGGCAAATGCTTTTTCTTTGCCGCTGATCCTAAATTACAGGCCGCTAGAATTCAAGTGATCTGTATCCTTTCAATAATAAGAATAAATAGACGGACCACTTGGCACCTGCTTCGGACATGACAGCGGCACACCCAGCCCAATCGATCCTGCAAAGTCCTCCTCACTAACATCTGGGGACTTGTGCCAAAATTGGAAGAGCTGTCCCACAGACTGTCAGGCTGTTGCTTGACTATAGTCATACTCACAGAATCATGCCTATCAGCCAATGTCCCAGACTCCTCCATCACCATCGCTAGGTATGTCCTGTCCCACCGGCAAGACAGATCCACCCGAGATGGCGACACAGTGGTATGAAGTCAGGAATGAGTGGCCCTAGGAGTCCTCAACATTGATTCCGGTCCCCATGAAGTCTCATGGCTTCAGGTCAAGCATGGGCAAGGAAACCTCCTGCTGATTACCACCTACTGCCCTCCCTCAGCTGATGAATCAGTACTCCTCCATGTTGAACACCACTTGGAAGAAGCTCAGGGTAGCAAAGGCACAGAATGTACTCTTGGTGGGGGGCTTCAATGTCAATCACCAAGAGTGGCTCGGTCGCACCACTACTGACCCAGACTGGGCCTGCAGCAGGTGGTGAGAGAACAAACACAAGGGACAAACCTACTTGACCTCATCCTCATTAATCTACCTGTCGCAGATGCATCTGTCCATGACGGCATTGGTAGTAGTGATCACCGCACAGTGACTGGAGACGAAGTCCCGGCTTCACACTGAAGACACCCTCCATTGTACTAAATGGGATAAATTCAAAACTCATCTAGCAGCTCAAAACTGGGCATCCACAAAGTGCTGTGGGCCATCAGCAGCAGCGGAATTATATTCCACCACAATCTTTAACCTCATGGCCCAACATATCCCTCACTCTACCATTACCATCAAGCCAGGGGACCAACCCTGCGTCAATGAGGTGCAGAAGAGCATGTAGGGAGCAGTACCAGGCAAACCTAAAAATAAGGTACCAACCTGGGGAAGCTGCAACACAGGACTAAATGCCTGCTAAGCAGCGGAAGCAGCATGCTATAAACAGAGCTAAGTGATCCCACAGTCCTGCCACATCTAGTCATGAATGGTGGACAATTAAACAACTAATGGGAGGAGGAGGCTCCATGAATATCCCCATGGTGCAAAAGACAAGGCTGAAGCGTTTGCAACCATCTTCAACCAGAAGTGCCGAGTGGATGATCCATATCAGTCTCCTCTTGAGGTCCCCACCATCACAGAAGCCAGTCTTCAGCCAATTCGATTCACTCTACATGATGTCAAGAAGTGTCTGAGTGCACTGGATACAGCAAAGGCCATGGGTCACAACAACATCCTGGCTGTTGTACTGAAGACTTGTGCTCCAGAACTAGCTGCGCCTCTAGCCAAGCTGTTCCAGTACAGCTACAATAATGGCATCTACCCGACAATGTGGAAAACTGCCCAGGTATGTCCTGTCCTCCAAAGCAGGACAAATCCAATTCGGCCAATTACTGCCCCATCAATTTAATCTCAATCATCAGCAAAGTGATGGAAAGTGTCATTGACAGTGCTATCAAGTGGCACTTACTCACCAATAACTTGCTCACCGATGCTCAGTTTGGGTTCTGCCAGAACCATTCATTTCCAGACCTCATTACAGCCTTGGTCCAAACATGGACAAAAGAGCTGAATTCCAGAAGTGAGATGAGAGTGACTGCCCTTGACATCAAGGCAGTAGTTGATCGAGTGTGGCATTAAGGAGCCCTCGTAAAATTAAAGTCAATGGAAATGCAGTGTGTACCATCTACAAATGCACTGAAGCAACTTGCCAAGGCTTCTTCGGCAGCACCTCCCAAACCCGTGACCTCTACCATCTAGAAGCACAAGGACAGCAGACGCATGATAGCACCATCACTTGCAAGTCCTCCTCCAAGTTACACACCACCCTGACTTAGAAATATATCACCATTCCTTCATTGTTGATAGGAAGGGAGTTCCAGGATTTTGACCTAACAGCACTGTGGTAGTTCCTTCACCACAAGAAGGCGGCTCACCACCACTTTCTCAAGGGCAATTGGGGATGGGCAATAAATGCTGGGCTTGCTAGCGATGTCCAAATCCCGGAATGACTAAAAAGAAATAATTGACTAATGACACATTCCTCAGTGCTGCCCACTTGTTGGAATATTAATAGATCTTTAACATCCATGTTTAATCATTGCCATATTCTGCTTCACATAAAGAATTCACCTTTTCTATAATGTTTTCATGGTGCTGAGAGTACTCCTTTATATTTTTAGGGGTTGGTTGTCTTCAGTAATGTGCGATGTATAGCGTTTTACTAAACTGTGTTGAAAGAAATGTTATTGCATTATCTACTTGTATATATTTTTTAACATTATTTTGAATGCTCTTCCAGATTCAGGGTGCGCACATTTTGGGAATTCCTGTTATTGTCACTGAACAGTATCCAAAAGGACTTGGGAGTACTGTAGCAGAAATTGATCTGACAATAGCCAAGCTGGTCATACCTAAAACTAAATTTTCGATGGTTGTACCAGAGGTGGAAGCAGCTCTTCATGAAATGCCAGGAGTTCAAAGTGTTGTGTTGTTTGGAGTTGAGGTATGTAGATACTGGTTTTATGTATGTTTATTTTTCCCTTAATTTGTCATATATTTTCTTGTGCCAAGATACATGATTAACATACATTTTCTTTCCCAATTACTTCCTCTTTTTTTAAGATAAGCGTCTTCTGTTATTTGTAGTTTGGTTTGGATAAGATTCGAACCACGTAGTCTATTGAATCTACATCTCATGGTTCAGAGAGTGTGTGTATCTGTGTTTTAATCCTTTTTCTTGAAAATCAAATCTTACCTCTATGTTCCTTCATGTTATATATTCCTTTAAGAGCAGCAGGCACCCTGTTTCCAAGATTCTGGTCAATGTTACATTTTAAAGTCCCTAGGTGATATTCAAGTGCAAGATGGGATTAATCCATCTGTATCCCTCAATGTACTGACTGAGATTGTTTTCTCGTTGACTGATTGTTTGGTTTCCCTTGAAGCAAATTGTTGTGCTGCACCGACTGAGATCAGCTCACCAAACACTAATTGAAGATTGAACCTGGGACCCTCCTGGGTTTAGCGCGACACTGGTTGGTGCCCTTGGCCACTAGGTTAGCGGGGCACTGTGTATAGTGAAACCTGTAAATTAGATACATAGAAACATAGAAAATAGGTGCAGGAGCAGGCCATTCAGCCCTTCTAGCCTGCACCGCCATTCAATGAGTTCATGGCTGAACATGAAACTTCAGTACCCCCTTCCTGCTTTCTCGCCATAACCCTTGATCCCCCGAGTAGTAAGGACTTCATCTAACTCCCTTTTGAATATATTTAGTGAATTGGCCTCAACTACTTTCTGTGGTAGAGAATTCCACAGGTTCACCACTCTCTGGGTGAAGAAGTTTCTCCTCATCTCGGTCCTAAATGGCTTACCCCTTATCCTCAGACTGTGACCCCTGGTTCTGGACTTCCCCAACATTGGGAACATTCTTCCTGCATCTAACATGTCTAAACCCGTCAGAATTTTAAACGTTTCTATGAGGTCCCCTCTCATTCTTCTGAACTCCAGTGAATACAAGCCCAGTTGATCCAGTCTTTCTTGATAGGTCAGTCCCGCCATCCCGGGAATCAGTCTGGTGAATCTTCGCTGCACTCCCTCAATAGCAAGAATGTCCTTCCTCAAGTTAGGAGACCAAAACTGCACACAATACTCCAGGTGTGGCCTCACCAAGGCCCTGTACAACTGTAGCAACACCTCCCTGCCCCTGTATTCAAATCCCCTCGCTATGAAGGCCAACATGCCATTTGCTTTCTTAACCGCCTGCTGTACCTGCATGCTAACCTTCAATGACTGATGTACCATGACACCCAGGTCTCGTTGCACCTTCCCTTTTCCGAATCTGTCACCATTCAGATAATAGTCTGTCTCTCTGTTTTTACCACCAAAGTGGATAACCTCACATTTATCCACATTATACTTCATCTGCCATGCATTTGCCCACTCACCTAACCTATCCAAGTCACTCTGCAGCCTAATAGCATCCTCCACGCAGCTCACACTGCCACCCAACTTAGTGTCATCCGCAAATTTGGAGATACTGCATTTAATCCCCTCGCTAAGGGACTTTCATCAGATGTCCTTTATTTGCAGATGTCCTTATTTTCAAAGTGGTTATTGTATGTATAGTAAACAGGATGTGCCAAATATCCCGGGATTGGCTGTATCTCCTGCGGCATTCCTTTTTTTTCACCTTCATCTTAGATTGTGCCCAATTCTGGAGCCTTGTCAACAGAATCTGATTTTAGTTTGTTTTCTGTTGGTTGGGTTTCCTAGTTCATTGCCATCCGGCAGTCCTTTTCCATTGAGGCAGGGATGTCCTGATCCTGGGATCAGCTACATTGTCAGCCTGCAAAGGGCAAGGTGGCTGCTGTAGGGCCGGTGTGCCTGGGAGATCCCAGCCAAATTGGGGGGGGGATTAATGTCCTGCAGCCTCCTGTCTGGGACTCCCTCCCTCTGTGTACTATAGCTGTTAATGTTTGAAGTGCTGGGTGGGTGAGGGTGCTGTTAGTAGCTCATCAATACCTGATGTACTGGTGGAGTAGGGTTGCCAATGCTGGTTGGAGACATTCCTGGAAGTCTGATCGTGTGATATTCTGACTACATAACATCTGACCATGTGACATCGGATCACTTGACGTCAATGACATCGGAACACATGACTGCCACAAATATTATTGGATTTATCTTATAATGATTGGGTCCCCTATAGTTGAGATCTTTTATTTGTGGTATTGTGCCAGCAGCTGTTGTGTAAGAGGTTCCAAGAACCAGGAGGCCACCCAAGAGCAGGTGCAGTGGGGAAACTGAGGATGGGGAAAAGTGGAAACCATTCTCTCCATCTCTCTCGCCAAGCCCCCAGTCTCCATCTCTCTGCCCCAACACCCATTCCCCAGGCTCCCTTATCCCTCTTTCCCAGTCTCCCTGTCCCGCTAACCCTGCTCCAGACCCCCCCACTCCCCGTGATTTTAGACCACTCTCCCATGATTTCAGGGCCCCAGATTCCTGACTACCCTGCCTCAACCAGTAGTGCCCGGCTTTTGTGTACTGGAGATCTCTTTACCCAGCATCCATAGCGGCTGAGAAACCCCCACTCCCTATTCTTGTAATAGAGCTGTGCAAGCCTTCAAGCCAAGAGATAGTGGGCTGAAAATTGCTGCCTTGCCGGGTGCGTACGATGTGTGCACGCACCCAAAGAGGCCTCGCAAATGCCGGTTCTTGGCGTGCAATGCGCATGCGCCGAGAAACCAGCTTTTCCGATCTGGCAAAATTTATTTTGACAGATTGCACGCATCCCCGCAGGAAGGACATCCACGGGGCAGAGATTAAACTATTTGCCCAACTCTTGCCCAGTGAATGTCCTTTAAACTCTGACACCTGGTAAAAGCAAGCATAAGAGTTTTGAAACATAGAAAAATTAAATTTAATCACTCATTTTTATATTTATAAACCCTGTCCATTAAGGTAAGTTTATTTTTAATCCTATTAAAATACACACAAAATATATTTTTTTGTATTTTTTTTATCTAAAACATTTAATTGCATTCAATTTCAATTAATTTTAAATCTGTGAGGTGATTTTTTTAATTTATTGTGTTGTGTTTCTTGTTTTAGGGGGGTATTCTAATTGATAGTAATGGGAGCTCGTAAAAACGGAGTTCCAATTATCAATGCGAATACTACATGTGGGTCTGGATCACGAATCCCTTTGATTCCAGGATACGAATACGTATCTGGAGGATATGTTTCCATACGCTGCACACCGGAATCCTCCATTCCTCCGGGACCATAAGGTAGTTTCATTTAAAAAATTTTGGGTCGGAGGCGTTCGACCGAAGGAAGCATCCAACTGCAGTTTTCCCCTCTGATTTCTGTGCTGCTATGTATTCTGGATAAAGAGGTCACCATTACACAAAAGCCGTTTTCTTCACCTGCCGCCGCCATGCACTTCCTTGCGTGACTAGTGTTTTAAGTTGTAAATGGACTTAGTGCATTAGAGGCTGTCTATAGTTCATAATTTGAGAGTGCCTGTGGTTTCAAGCTGCAGTTTGTATCTATTATAACGTAAGTTATTTAGGACTGTCAGTGTCTGTTTTTTGGGGATGTCTATTTGTACAGGTACTAGAATTGTATGACATAAGAATACAAGAACATAAGAAATAGGAGCAGGAGCAGGCCGTATGGCCCCTCGTGCCTGCTCCGCCATTTAATACAATCCGATCATTGCCTCGGGTCCAATTCCCTGCCCGCTCTCCATAACCCCTTATTCCCATATCGTTTAAGAAACTCTATTTCTGTCTTAAATTTATTCAATGTCCCAGCTTCCACAGCTCTCTGAGGCAGCGAATTCCACAGATCCACAACCCTCAGAGAGAAGAAATTTCTTCTCATCTCAGTTTTAAATGAGCGGCCCCTTATTCTAAGATTATGCCCTCTAGTTCTAGTCTTCCTTATCAGTGGAAACATCCTCTCTGCATCCACCCCGTCAAGCCCCCTCATAATCTTGTATGTTTCGATAGGTCACTTCTCATTATTCTGAATTCCAGTGAGTAGAGGCCCAACCTACTCAACCTTTCCTCATAAGTCAACCCCCTCATCTCCGGAATCAACCTTGTGAACCTTCTCTGAACTGCCTCAAAAACAAGTATATCCTTTTGTAAATATGGAAACCAAAACTGCATGCAGTATTCCAGGTGTGGCCTCACCAAAACCCTGCACAACTGTAGCAAGACTTCCCTGCTTTTATACTCCATCCCCTTTGCAATAAAGGCTAAGATTCCATTGGCCTTCCTGATCACTTGCTGTACCTGCATACTAACCTTTTATATTTTATGTACAAGTACCCTCAGGTCCCGCTGTACTGCAGCACTTTGCAATCTTTTTCCATTTAAATAATAACTTGCTCTTTGATCTTTTTCTGCCAAAGTGCATAACCTCTCACTTTCCAACATTATACTCCATCTGCCAAATTTTTGCCCACTCACTTAGCCTGTCTATGTCCTGTTGCAGATTTTTTGTGTCCTCCTCACACATTGCTTTTCCTCCCATCTTTGTATCGTCATCAAACTTGGCTACGTTACACTCAGTCCCTTCTCGTTAATCTAGATTGTAAATAGTTGGGGTCCCAGTACTGATCCCTGCGGCATCCCACTGGTTACTGATTGCCAACTCGAGAATGAACCATTTATCCCTACTCTCTGTTTTCTGTTTGTTAGCCAACCCTCTATCCATGCTAATATATTACCCCCAACCCTGTGCACTTTTATCTTGTGCAGTAACCTTTTATGTGGCACCTTGTCAAATGCCTTCTGGAAGTCCAAATATACCACATCCACTTCATCTCTCCCCTGTTCGTTACACCCTCAAAGAATTCTAGCAAATTTGTCAAACATGACTTCCCTTTCATAAATCCATGCTGCCTCTGCCTGACCGAATTTTGTTTTTCCAAATGTCCTGTTACTGCTTCTTTAATAATGGACTCCAATATCTTCCCAACCACAGATGTTAGGCTAACTGTTCTATAGTGTTCTGCTTTTTGTCTGCTTCCTTTTTTTAAATAGGGGCGTTACATTTGCAGTTTTCCAATCTGCTGGGACCTCCCCAGAATCCAGGGAATTTTGGTAAATTACAACCAATGCATCCACTATCCCTGCCGCTACTTCTCAAGACCCTAGGATGCAAGCCATCAGGTCCAGGGGATTTATCCACCTGCAGTCCCATTATCTTACTGAGTACCCCTCCTTAGTGATTGTGTTACGTTCCTCCCTTCCCCCCCCCCCCACCCCCCCATAGCCCCTTGACTATCCACTTTTGGAATATTGTGAGTGTCCTCTACGTAAAGACTGATACAAAATATTTGTTCAGAGTTTCTGCTATCTCCATGTTCCCCATTACTAATTCCCTGGTCTCGTCCTCTAAGGGACCAACATTTACTCTAGCTACTCTTCTTTTTTTTTCTTTTTTATATACCTATAGAAACTCTTACTATCTGTTTTTATATTTTGTGCTAGTTTACTTTCATAGTCTTATCTTCCCTTTTTTAATCATTTTTTAAATCATTCTTTGTTGGCTTTTAAATGCTTCCCAATCTTCTGTCCTCCCACTAGTTTTGGCCACATTGTATGCCCTTGTTTTTAATTGGATACCGTCCTTTATTTCCTTAGTTAGCTATCTTTTCTCTTGTGCCCGTTCCTCCTCAATTAACCAAGTAAAAATCCTAACGAACAGTGCAGCCTGTGACCATGTTGAACAAGGTTTTACTTTCTTCCATCTCTGTTAAATCAAATACAATTGAGTTTTTTTACAAATCTAAACACAGGAAAATAAACATTGTTCATGCTCATTTGTAGGCCAGAAACATCACAGGCAAAGCCTTGCTCAAGACACAATTTCACTGCACAACCCACTAATGTTTCTTTCGTTATTTATGTTTAATCTCTTTTTCTTGCCTTTTGTTACTTGACGTTCAGAGTATTACCAAACATGTAAAGCCAACATTTAGGGAGTTTTTAAATACACTTTTTATACTCCTTTTATCTTTTCTGTCTATCTGTTCATCACTGGGGAAGTGGTGGTTTTTTGTTAAACTTAACAGCTTTTTTTAAGGTGGTGTAATAAGTGATTTTACACTGGGGAGAGAACTGTTTTTGCTTATGATCACTTCTAGAAGTAAGCATGTGTGGGAATTGTGTAATAAGACAGCTTTAAATGTGGCTGTGATGCTTCCACAGCTGAAAAGCTTGTCAGACTTGTGTATGGTCAGTTGAACAAGGTACTGAAGGGCAACTGCCACCAATGGAACCATGCATTACTGTCTGTATGATAGATGGGTGGGGTGGGGAGGGGGTAGGATACTGAAAGCAAAGACAAAAAGCTTTTGAATGCCCAGATTGCACTTCTGAAAGAACAATTGTATTCCAGAGATATTCAAACTGGTGGAAGTTCAAACTGATGAATATAAAGCATTCTAACATTCTTCAGTAATGTTTAATGTAACACATAACTAATGCAGTTAGAAGAATTGAGGGACCTCTTGTTTGTTTATTATACTTTTCAATGCTACCCCAAGTGACCCTTGCTTACTTCATTCTATAATAATACAGGTGCATTGTCGAGAATCCGTAAAATGTTCCGAAATCCGGACCCGCCAACCTCGGGGAGGGGGAGGACCGCTGCCCGATCTCGGGGCCCACCACTGCCTGATGTCAGGCCTCGCCTCGCCGCCACTGCCCTTACCTCTGGGCCTCCTCGACGGTGCCGGCCCGATGCAAACAGCTCCTCGGCGGCCCCCCGCCCTTTCTGACATTCCGAAATCCGGATATACCTGAACCTCAGCTTGTGTGTTTCCAGATTCGTGATGTCAGAAAGACGATCGAAAGTCCGGAATGGCCTCGGTCCTGAGGGTTCCAGATTCGCGACACTGCACATGTACCCAATTGATGGGCATGTTCTGGGGCCAATTTTTTTGCAATAACTGAGAGGTCAAATTTATTACATAGAATTCCTGGATTTTAGCAGTGTTTTAACGATTGGATTCCATAATTTTTGTCCATTTTTCTGTGAAAACTGGTTTTGGGTATCATCAGTTCATTTTGTTATATAATTTAGTATCAGTCATGTGTCACTGCAAGAGAAAAGAAAACGTGTCCTAACCCACAATCCACGTCCTTCTCCATTTCCTGTCTAATCTCACCTCATGCCCTCTCTGAGCTCATCTTGTGGCGAAGTGTAAAAATAGAGGCCATCAACATAGAAACATAGAAAATACGTGCAGGAGTAGGCCAATCGGCCCTTCGAGCCTGCACCACCATTCAATCTGATCATGGCTGATCATGCAACTTCAGTACCCCATTCCTGCTTTCTCTCCATACCCCCGATCCTCAAATCCTCTCGCTATGAAGGCCAACATGCCATTTGCTGCCTTCACTGCCTGCTGTACCTGCATGCCAACTTTCAATGACTGACGTACCATGACACCTAGGTCTCGTTGCACCTTCCCTTTTCCTAATCTGTCACTATTCAGATAATATTCTGCCTTCCTGTTTTTGACACCAAAGTGGATAACCTCACATTTATCTACATTCTACTGCATCTGCCATGCATTTGTCCACTCACCTGTGCGTGCAGCCTCTTAGCATCCTCCTCACAGCTCACAATGCCACCCAGCTCACAATGCCATTCTGCTTATTGTCATCTGCAACACTATTACATTCAATTCCTTCGTCTAAATCATTAATGTATATTGTAAATAGCTGGGGTCCCAGCACTGAACATTGCTTTAACTTTGCACAGTAATCTCTTTTTTGAAAGTCCAAAGACATCACATCCACTGGTTCTCCCATGTCCACTCTACTCGTTTCATCCTCAAAAAATTTGAGAAGATTTGTCAAGCATGATTTCCATTTCATAAATCCATGCTGACTTGGACCGATCCTGTCACTGCTTTCCAAATGCGCTGCTATTACATCTTTAATAACTGATTCCAACATTTTCCCCACTACCGATGTCAGGCTAACCGATCTATAATTCCCTGTTTTCTCTCTCCCTCCTTTTTTAAAAAGTAGGGTTACATTAGCTACCCTCCAATCCATAGGAATTGATCCAGAGTCCATGGAATGTTGGAAAATGACCACTAATGCTATTTCTAAGGACATTTCCTTAAGTACTCTGGGATGCAGACTATCAGGCCCTGGGGATTTATCGGACTTCAATCCCATCAATTTCCCTAACACCATTTCCTGACTAATAAGGATTTCCCTCAGTTATCTCAATTTCTCCTTCTCGCTAGACGCTCGGTCCCCTAGTATTTTCAGGAGGTTATTTGTGTCTACCTTAGTGAAGACAGAACCAAAGTATTTGTTCAATTGGTCTGCCATTTCCTGTTCCCCATTATGAATTCACCCGATTCTCACAGCAAGGGACCTACATTAGTCTTCACTAATTTTTTTCTCTTCACATAGCTATAGAAGCTTTTGCAGTCAGGTTTTATTTTCCCTGCAAGCTTACTTTCATACTCTATTTTCCCCTTCCTAATTAAACTCTTAGTCCTCCTCTGCTGAATTCTAAATTTCTCCAGTCCTCAGGTTTGCTGCTTTTTCTGACCAATTTATATGCTTCTTCCTTGGATTTAACACTCTCCCTAATTTCCCTTGTTAGCCATGGTTGAGCCACCTTCCCCGTTTTAATTTTATGGCAGACAGGGATGTACAATTATTGAAGTTCATCCATGTGATCTTTAAATGTCTGCCATTGCCTATCCACCGTCAACTCTTTAAGTATAATTCGCCATCTATCCTAGCCAATTCACATCTCATACCATCGAAGTTACCTCTCCTTAAGTTCAGGACCCTAGTCTCTGAATTAACTGTGTCACTCTCCATCTTAATACCATATTATGGTCACTCTTCCCCAAGTGGCCTCACACAACAAGATTGCTAATTAATCCTCTCATTACACAAGACCCAGTCTATGATGGCCTGCTCTCGAGTTGGTTCCTCGACATATTGGTCTAGAAAACCATCCCTTATACACTCAAGGAAATCCTCCTCCACAGTATTGCTACCAGCTTGGTAGCAATCTATATGTTGATTAAAGTCACCCATGATAACTGCTGAACGTTTATTGCACACATCCCTAATTTCCTGTTTGATGCCATCCCCAACCTCACTACTACTGTTTGGTGGTTTGTATACACCTCCCACTAACGTTTTCTGCCCTTTGGTGTTTCGTAGCTCTACCCATATAGATTCCACATCATCCAAGCTAATGTCCTTCCTTACTATTGCATTAATCTCTTCTTTAACCAGTAACGCTACCCCACATCCTTTTCCTTCCTGTCTATCCTTCCTGAATATTGAATACCCCTGGATGTTGAGTTTCCAGTCTTGGTTACCCTGAAACCATGTCTCCATAATCCCAATTACATCATATCTATTATCAATTTTCTGCGCAGTTAATTCATCCACCTTATTACGAATGCTCCTCGCATTGAGACTCAGAGCCTTCAGACTTGTTTTTTTTAACTCTTTGTCCTTTTAGAATTATGTTGTAATGTGGCCCTTTTTGATTTTTGCCCTTGATTTCTCTGCCCTCCACTCTTGCTTTTCTCCTTCCTACCTTTTGCTTCTACCCCCTTTTTACTTCCCTCTACCTCCCTGCATAGATTCCCATCCCCCTGCCATATTAGTTTAAACCCTCCCCAACAGCACTAGCAAACATTCCGCCTCGGACATCGGTTCCAGTCCTGCCCTGGTGCAGACCATCCTGTTTGTACTGGTCCCACCTCCCCCAGAACCGGTTCCAATGTCCCAGGAATTTGAATCCCTCTCTCTTGCACCATTCCTCAAGCCACGTAGTCATCTGAACTATCCTGCAATTCCTACTCTGACTAACACGTGGCACTGGTAGCAATCCTGAGATTAATACTTTTGAGGTCCTACTTTTTAATTTAACTCCTAGCTCCCTAACTGCAGCTTGTACAGTCTCTCTTGAGTTCAAATAGCTGTCATCATTCTCCCTCCTTTTTAAAAAAAAATGTCCTCTACCCCTCTGTCCTTACAAACTACTGTCCCATTTCCAGCTCCCTTCTGCTCTCCAGAGTTCTTGAATGTGTTGTCGCGCCCCCTTCACCCACCCCCTGCCCCCCCCCCCCCCCCCCCCATCCATGCTCATCTCTTCTACCGTTCTATTTTTCCATATCACAGCATTTGAAACAACCTAATCAAAGTTACCAATGGCATTTTCTATGACTATAGCCATCTTGCTTGACATCTATGCAGCCTGATACAGTCGACCACACCATTCTCCTCCAACCCCTTCCTTCCATTAGTGGACTTTGTATTCAAAAATAAAATATTAAATCCAGCAGTTGCCATTGCTTGCTTCCACTCTTACCTATCTGACCATAGCCAGAGCATCTCCAGCAATGATTTCTCTTCCTGCCCCTGCACCATTACTTCTGGAGTTCCCAATGGATCTGTCTTTGGCCTTCTCTTCCTTATCATCTACATGCAGCCCATTGGTGGCATCATCTGCAGACATGGGGTTAGCCTACACATGTACGCTGGTTGCACCCAGCTCTACGTCTCCATCAGCTTTCTCAACTGCTCCACTGCCTCTGTATTGTCAGACGACTTATGATATCCAGTATTGGATAGTTAAACATTGAGAAGACTGAAGCCATTGTCTTCAGCCCCGACTATAAATTCTGTATTCTCGCCACTAGTTGCTGCATCTCCCTGGCCACTGCCTCAGGGTAACCCAGACTTGGCTTCCTATGGACTCGGCGCTGATTCTTATGGACACTCACCTGCACAAGGACCCCCTAAATCCATCTCCGTAACATCATCCACCTCCACCCCTTCCTCAGCCCTTCTGCCTCAAACTGTCATTCATGCCTTTGTTAGCTCCAGACTTGACTATTGTAGTGCTTTCCTCACCAACCTGCCATCTTCCACCCTCTGTAAACTTCAACTCATCCAATGCAACCTTTATGTCCATATCCTGCACCAATTCCTGCTCACTATTATCCCTATCCTTACTGATCTGTATTGGTTCCCAGTCTCCCAAAGCCTCAAATTTAACATTCTCACCCTCTTGTTTAAATTCCTTCATGGGCATGTTTGTCCCTATTTCTATAACCTCCTTCAGCTCTACAACCGGCCAAACTCTCTGCTCCTCCAATTCTGGCCTTTTGTATACCACCACCCCCCCACTCCTTTTGCCACATCATTGGCAGCTGTGCCTTCATCTATATAAGCCGCACACTCTGGAATTCCTTTCCATAACCTGTCCACCAGCCTCTCCACCTTTTAAGGCACCCTTTACAACCTATCACTTCATCCCTCTTAATATCACTTTGTCCCGGTATCCATTTTTGTCTGATAACCCTTGAATTGCCTTGGAACATAAGGGCTCTATATAAATGCTTGTTGCTATATTCTGCAGCAGCTGCAGAAAATCTTTACTGTGTCACCGGAGACAAAATGGCTGAATTGGAGTCTCCAAAAGAGAACTGAGCCCCTCTGCAGGCTGCAATTATCAGAGCCCATCAACTAGGTTAAAACAAGGGAATCCAGTGCTACTGCCAGAACTTCACTGGTGAAGGACTTTGCAGCTTTCACAAAAGTTGTCATATTTATGAGGATACACCTGCTGTGTCTCTTGGTGTGCTCTGAGCCATTGCTACTACTTGCACCTGTAGGATGAAATCTGGGAATTGCACTTTTGCAGCCACTCAGTTAGACTTGAACAATGGTTTCACTTAGATTTGTGCCGTATTTCGTTCAAATAATGGCTCCAGGACCTAAAGATGAAAACTCTACTCTTTCTGAATTTGTTTTCATAATCACTAAGTACCAGATTGAGATTACTAAATGTGTATAATTGATGGTCCTTCACCCTGTGCTGGATTTAATTTTTTGTCTTTAAACACCAATAGAAATTTCTCCCCAATGATTGTCCCTATCTAATCAGCGTCTAACCTGTAATTTCTCCCCAAAATTTAGATTGCTGCTACTTAAAAAATGTTACTAATTCTCTTGTCTTCTTTCTGATAGACTCATGTATGCATACAACAGACTGCCCTCGATCTGATCGGAAGAGGCCTTGAAGTGCATATTGTAGCTGATGCAACTTCTTCAAGAAGTATGATGGACAGAATGTTTGCTTTGGAGGTAGGAGCTTGATTTTTTTTTTTAATTATTTAAAACAAATTGTTTTAAAGAGAGGGCATTACTATCAGAACCCTTTTTAGTCTTTCGCACTGGTTGTTGCTAGCTGCAAGATGGTGCATTCCTCTACTCCACTGTGGTAGAACCTCCATGTCACTGTTCACTTGCAGATCAAAGGGCATGGATGTGATGGAAGCAATTGCAACTTGAAAGCTTGTCCTTCTCTCGTGTCTCATTTGGGCAAGCTCATCAGAAATTCTGCCCAATGACGTAGCATCCATGTAGCGCAAGGCCTGAATGGCAGCAGATTAAGGTATCATTGCAGCTTTTCTGACAAGTTGCTATGCTGTAGATGGAAGGTGAAATTGGCTTTTCAACGCTGTCTGCAGGTTCTGCATGCTGACCCTTGACACCTCACTCGTGTCGTTGCTGGATTCCTCCATATGCTGCTTTTTGCTGGAAGTTTCTAGGCAGATCACCTAATGATCCCACCAACTTCTTGTGCTTGGATAGTATTTGTTCTCTCGACAGCTGGACCATGGAGATCTGGTTTCCTGACCTCGGCAGGTGGGGTGGGATGCAACTTCAGCCTTCGGTGAGGGGCTACCTGCTTCTTTTCCTTCACTTGCTTCTACTTCTATCCATCCATGCTCTGTGGCCCACTACTGTGCTGCCCTACTGCTCAATACCTCAACCTTCAGCGGTGGATGTCTTTGAGCTGATGAATGCATAAGGTATATGCAGTGCTGGGTGTGCTGCTGTTAATTCACAAGAGGTTTGCTTCCTGGTGAGTTCCAGGAAAGGTCAGCTCTGGAAGCCTGAGAAGATCCTGCAAAGACATAAAAAGGACAGTGTTATAAAAATGAAGTGAGAATGGTAGTCCTCAACAGACGTGGGCAAACACATGATATGATACAGCTGCTCCTGGGAAGCTTGTGTGGCAGTTCTTCTGATAGGATGTTGGATTGCAGTGTTCAGGAAGGAGGCTTGGGATAGAAACTCTGCACTGGGATTTATCCCCCTAATTCCCCATCTCCAACCAGGTCCTGGCTGCAGTAGTCTTGGATTGAAGTGGCCTATTCCTCGAAAGCGGTGAGGGTCGTGATGAAGGCTTTCTCATCTCTCATTGCAGAGAGCTCACTGTGATTTTACAATGATTTCTCCTGCAAGGTGAAATGGGGAATGATGCTTATTACAGAATCTACAATGTTCATTAACAAGTGCTGCCAGAGGCCTGCCACTTTCAGTGTGCATCACCTAAATTGCCCTGGAACAACACCTGCACTGGAACATCCACATTATGCTTGCCATCTTTGCATTGATGTGCATCTGTAGCCATTTTGGATCAATGTGAAAATGACAGTATGACCTCGATCTTCACAATTACATTTCTGCTGTTTAAAAATGAACTATCTGCAATGATATTCTATGTTCAATTTACAGTTAGTCACAATTCCATCTCCATAACATAAATATATTTGATATATTTAGTATTCAGTGTTTCATAATGATGCCTGACTTGTATACCAGGACTGAATTGTAGTTCTGTGTATTACATGCACAAGGATATGCCTGACTTAATACTTTAAAACTGTAATATTTTAATAATTTGTCACTGCTAATTTAAATTTCTATCGGTGACTCCTAGACTCATTAAATCTAAATATTTTTTTTAAATTGGTACATCTGGAAAGAACTGAATTAAAATGTGTCCCTGTTACTAATGCTAAAATGAAGGGCTACATGCCATAATTGATGGCATTAGTTTGTACGAATATTTATGGGGCTAGAATTTCCATTGCATTGCCACCCAGTTTCTCAGCGGTATTAGTCGTTTTGGGCGAGAACCAGGTTGGCGCAAATTTCCACAACTGAGTTCCGCCGGTGATTTCGAAGTACCGCTCGGGAGCGGACCGCTGGCGTGCACTGTCCATAGACTGCCATCGCCCGATTTTTGGCTCAGCGGTGACCCGTAGGTAGGATTAAAAGTGCCCACGAGAAGCAACGGTGCTAGGCAATAGATAAGTAGCCCTGCAAAAAAAGGTAAGTAATTGGGTTTTTACTAATTATTTTTAAATTCTCTTGCAGTGATTTAAGTGAAAAGGGTCCCGAAAATGTTTTTCTGATTTTTTATTTTTTATTTTACGTCTTTTGAAAAAATAGTGTTTGTGTTTTTCTCCTTCGAGACCCAACCTACAGCCTCGGTATAAATTTTAGTAATTATCGCCCTTTTTTTTTTAAGAGCCACCCAATCGGGCCAAGATTCCATTTTCCGCCGAGAATCAGGGTGCAAGGTCCATTTTTTTTTCACTGGGCGGATTAATAAATGTTTTTAATAGCTTTTTCGCCGCCAATAATTTGCGAATCTTTTTGGGCGGCAATCGGCGATGGTGGATTTTTCGGAAATTCTAGCCCAATTTATGGTAATTTTAGCTAGCAGTATGATCGGCTGTTTACCTTAGTGCTGTAACTACTCTTGTCTTTAATTTAAAACCCTACGAATGACATTTTTATGATTACATAGAATATACAGCACAGAAATAGACAATTCAGGCCAACTAGTCTGTACTGGTTTTTATACTCTACACAAGTCTCCTCCCATTCCATCGACCTCATCTCAGCCATTTAGCATATCTTTCCATTCCTCTTTTTCTCATGTACTCTCTAGATGCTTTAAAAAAAGAAACTAAACAGTTTGCCTCAGCTACTTCCTGTGGTAGTGAGTTCCACATTCTAACCCCTCTCTGAGTAAAGAAATCTCTCCTTATTTCCCTATTGAATTCATTAGTAACTATCTGGTATTTATAGCCTCTAGTTTTGGATTCTCCCACAAGTGGTAACATTCTCTCCACATCTACCCTGTCTAACTCATTCATAATTTTAAAGATCTCTATTAGGTCACCTATATGTCTTTTCTTTTCTAAAGAAAAAAGCCACAACATGTTCAATCTTTCCCGATAGCTGTAATCTCTCAGTTCTAGTACCATCCTTGTAAATCTGTTTATTGCTTTTCTCCAGTGCTTCTATGACCAAACAGTAGTAGTGAGGTTGGGGATGGCATCAAACAAGAAATTAGGGATGCGTGCAATAAAGGTACAGCAGTTATCATGGGCAACTTTAATCTACATATAGATTGGGCTAACCAAGCTAGTAGCAATGCGGTGGAGGAGGATTTCCTGGAGTGTATTAGGGATGGCTTTCTAGACCAATATGTCGAGGAACCAACTAGAGAGCTGGCCATCCTAGATTGGGTGTTGTGTAATGAAAGGACTAATTAGCAATCTTGTTGTGCGAGGTCCCCTGGGGAAGAGTGACCATAATATGGTAGAATTATTTATTAAGATGGAGAGTGACAGTGTTAATTCAGAGACTAGGGTCCTGAACTTAAGGAAAGGTAACTTCGATGGTATGAGACATGAATTGGCTAGGTTAGACTGGCAAATGATACTTAAAGGGTTGACAGTGGATAGGCAATGGCAGACATTTATAGATTACATGGATGAACTTCAACAATTGTACATCCATGTCTGGAGTAAAAATAAAACAGAGAAGGTAGCTCAACCGTGGCTAACAAGGGAAATTAGGGATAGTGTTAAATCCAAGGAAGAGGCATAAAAATTGGCCAGAAAAAGCAGCAAACCTGAAAACTGGAGAAATTTAGAATTCAGCAGAGGAGGACAAAGGGTCTAATTAAGAGAGGGGGAAATAGAGTACGAGAGGAAGCTTGCAGGGAACATAAAAACTGACTGCAAAAGCTTCTATAGATATGGAAAGAGAAAACGATTAGTGAAGACCAACGTAGGTTCTTTGCGGTCAGAATCAGGTGAATTTATAATGGGGAACAAAAAAATGGCAGACCAATTGAACAAATACTTTGGATCTGTCTTCACTAAGGAATACACAAATAACCTTCCGGAAATACTAGGGGTTCGAGGGTCTTGCGAAAACCTTATTAGTCAGGAAATTGTGTTAGGGAAATTGATGGGATTGGAACGGACAATCCAGGGAGAAGTGGAGGTGGATAGTAGGTGGGTACTTTGGTTCTGTCTTCACTAAGGAAGACACGAATAATCTCCCGTAAATACTAGGGGACCGAGAGTTTAGCGAGAAGGAGGAACTGAGGGAAATCCTTATTAGTCAGGAAATTGTGTTCGGGAAATTGATGGGATTGAAGGCCGATAAATCCTCAGGGCCTGATGGTCTGCATCCCAGAGTACTTAAGGATGTGGCCCTAGAAATAGTGGATGGGTTGGTGGTCATTTTCTAACATTCCATGGACTCTGGATTAGTTCCTATGGACTGGAGGGTAGCTAATGTAACCCCACTTTTTAAAAAAAGGAGGGAGAGAGAAAACAGGGAATTATAGACCGGTTAGCGTGACATTGGTAGTGAGGAAAATGCTGGAATCAATTATTAAAGATGTAATAGCAGCGCATTTGGACAGCAGTGACAGGATCGGTCCAAGTCAGCAGGGATTTATGAAAGGGAAATCATGCTTGACAAATCTTCTATAATTTTTTGAGAATGTAACTAGTAGAGTGGATAAGGGAGAACCAGTGGATGTGTATTTGGACTTTCAAAAGGCTTTTGACAAGGTCCCACACAAGAGATTGGTGTACAAAATTAAAGTACATGGTATTGGGCGTAATGTGGATAGAGAACTGGTTGGCAGACAGGAAGCAGAGAGTTGGAATAAACGGGTCCTGAGAGCTGTGAGGAGGATGCTAAGAGACTGCAGGGTGACTTGGATAGGTTAGGTGAGTGGGCAAATGCATGGCAGATGCAGTATAATGTGGATAAATGTGAGGTTATCCACTTTGGTGGAAAAAACAGGAAGACAGAATATTATCTGAATGGTGACAGATTAGTAAAAGGGGAGGTACAATGGGACCTGGGGGTATCATGGTACATCAGTCATTGAAGTTTGGCATGCAGGTACAGCAGGCGGTGAAGAAGGCAAATGGCATGTTGGCCTTCATAGCTAGAGGATTTAAGTATAGGAGCAGGGAGGTCTTACTGCAGTTGTACAGGGCCTTGCTGAGGCCACACCTGGAATATTATGTTCAGTTTTGGTCTCCTAATCTGAGGTAGGACATTCTTGCTATTGAGGGAGTACAGCGAAGGTTCACCAGACTAATTCCCGGGATGGCACGACTGACATATGAGAAGAGACTGGATCAACTGGGCTTGTATCCATTGGAGTTTAGAAGAATGAGGTAATTTCATAAAAACATAGAAATTTCTGACGTGATTGGACAGGTTAGAGGCAGGAAGAGTTCCAGAACCAGGGGTCACAGTCTAAGAATAAGGGGTAAGCCATTTAGGACCGAGATGAGGAGAAACGTCTTCACTCAGAGTGGTTAACCTGTGGAATTCTCTACCACAGAAAGTTGTTGAGGCCAGTTCATTAGATATATTCAAAAGGGAGTTAGATATGGTCCTTATGGCCAAAGGGATATGGAAAGAAAGCAGGAAAGGGGTACTGAGGTTGAATGATCAGCCATGATCTTATTGAATGGCGGTGCAGGCTCGAGGGGCCGAATGGCCTGCTCCTGCACCTAATTTCTATGTTTCTTTGACCTTTTTACACTATGAAGACCAGAACTGTGCACAGTAATCCAAGTGCGGCCTGACCAGGGTCTTTTATAAGTTTAATGTAACTTCACTACTTTTGAATTCTATACCTCTGGAAATAAATCCCAGTGCTTTGTTAGCATTTGTAATTGCTTTGCTGCCCTGAGATGCTGCATAATGTACCTGTATCCTGGATGCCTTTGCTATTCTACCCCATTCAGTTTTTTTATTTTCTAAAGTGTAGGCGATGTTTCTATTTTTCCTACCTAAAATGTATCACCTCACATTTATATCTGTAAAAGTTCATTTACCACTTAGCTACCCAGTTTGCAAGTTTTCTTCTGTTTTCTTGATGTATAAAATCTTCTAAAGAGAGATGAAAACTATTTTACATAACACGTGGAAACTGGCCAGACGAAATGAAAACTGTTTTACGAACAATATTGTTTTCTGGTACCATAATTTCTTCACACTTGGGGCCCAAGTTTCCACATGATTTGCGCCTGATTTTTAGGAGCAACTGGTGGAGAACGGATTATCTTAGAAATCGCAATTCTCCACATTTTTTTTTCTGCAGTTCTAGTCAGGTAGAACAGTTCTACTTTGGAACAGAATTTTTTCTTCAAAAGGGGGCGTGTCCGGCCACTGACGCCTGATTTCAAAGTTTCCACAGTGAAAACGTACTCCAAACTAAAGTAGAATGGTGCAAGTGAAGATTTTTGTAGAACTGAAAAAACCTGTTCTACACATTAAAAAATCAGGCGCAGGTTACAAATTAGGCGTCCAGAACGAGGTGGGGGAGGGGGGGGGGGGGAAGGGAACTAATTAAATTCTACAATAAATCCTTATTTATACTTCTATAAATATTATACAAATAAATCCAACCTGAATAAACATTTATAAGCAAAGAAAAGATTAAATAAACCATCTTCCTACCTGTGTGAAAGTGCTTCAGGCACGGAGAATTCTGCAGTCAGCCTGAGGCGTCCGTTCTTCCCGCGGGGGGGAGGGGGAGGGGAGAGGAGGCGCCCGTTCTTTCCCGCGGGGCGGGGGGAGGCACCCGTTCTGCCTGCGGTGGGGGGGGGCGGGAGAGGAGGCGCCCGTTCTTTCCCGCGGGAGGGGGGGAGGCGCCCGTTCTTCCCGCGGGGGGGGTAGGACGCGCCCGTTCTTCCCGAGGGGGGGGGGGTAGGAGGCGCCCGTTCTTCCCGCGGGGGAGGGGGGAAGGAGACAATGAGAAGGCTGCAAGTGCTGATGGCAATGTGCTTTTATTAAAAAAATGTTCAAAAATTAAACGGCTACAAAGAACTACAAAAATGGCCGAGTGCCAATGTTTGTTTCACACTGAGCATGCGCGAACGTTCCAACGCGCCGTTGCCGGCAGGAAAAAAACTAATTTAAATAGTACCCGCCCCCTCCCACTTACAAAATTGGCGCGAGTGTAGGCTCCGCCCCCCTGGGCGCCGCGCCAGGCAGACAAGGAGCTGCAGAACGCTCCAGAATCGCTATTTTTTTTTTTTAGGCGTGAGAAACGGGCGCCCAGCTTGGAGGGGGCGCCCGTTTTTTATCGTGTGGAAACTTGGGCCCTTGGAGTGAACAGAACAATCAGTGGTACATCTAAAAGAAAATAAAGACTTGGATTTATATAGCGCCTTTTATGACCATCAGATGTCTCAAAGCACTTTATAGCCAATTAAGTAGTCACTGTTGTTGTCAGCCATTTAAAAACCAGAGCTGGGTCTCACCTAATTAGTTTCTTTTTCTGTCCTCTTTCTTCTCCTCTTAACATTGGTGTACAGACATTAGATAACATCATTATAAGTGGAAGTTGTTATTGACAAACAGATGGAAATGTGATGATCTCGGAATGTTTGAAAACTGATGCCTCAGTGGACAAATGTCACATATGATTTGACATTGAGTCACCCAGGACTAGAAGGTCCCAAATTCAATCCATGATCTGTGCTGGGCCATCTGATCTCAGCCTGGGCAGCAGTTTGGATGCTAAATTTGGTTTCAGAATTTCTCGCCTAGGAAGGACGGAAGGAGAGAACAGCCACGATTCCTGCTTCTGAGCACGATCCAATGACCTTTCCTGGAAAGTGGGGGCGTGACTGTTTCGTGTGGACAGGCTTGATCATGACCTTGAGGCCCTCAGGGTAGAATAGTCTCGGCTCACACATGAAGGAAAGTCTCTGGCATGAGGTCCTGGCAAATAGCTGAGATCTGTGAAATTGTACCCCAGCAAGAGTTACCGCCTTCAGGAGAGAGGGAAAAAAAAACTGATGATGGTGGGGAAGGGAAACATAAGAAACAGCTGGATTTGTTCTCACTATTGTCACCACCGAACTGTATTTGAAACTTTTATTTAATCTTTTATTTCTTTTCATAGCGTCTAGCCCGTACCGGGATTATAATTACCACCAGCGAAGCCGTACTGTTACAATTGGTTGGTGACAAGGATCATCCCAATTTTAAGGAAGTTCAAAGCCTCATCAAGGCAAGTGCGCCAGAATCGGGACTCCTTTCCAAAGTCTAAACAAGTAAAGTCACCAAAAAGCATTCAGTTACATTAAGTCTGGTGAAGGAGTCATCTGAAAGTTTTGGCATCACACAAGAACATCAGGCATAAGTGCTTAAAATGGTATGGGTATCTGTACCAGTATGGTCTTTTTATAGTCACTATTCATTTGTTATGGTTGTATACTATAGATACTGTGTTGTGGCGTGGTATTTCTGGAAGGATTACCAAATGCCTATTTATTTAAGTAAGAATTAATGAATTGTATAACCACAGTAGGTTCTCCTGATTTTGATTACTTGTGCACTTTGTAAACGCAACTACATCTTGTTCTGCTGAATCATTTTTGTAAATCATTGCAATCAATTAAACAGATTTAAAATATACAATGTGTGCATCTTATACTAAAAGTGGCAATTTTTTGGTATGATTGGGGAGGCCAAACTTGCAGTAAATATCAGTCTAAAGTCTAAGACACTAGTATAAATTGCAGTTGGATCCAATTATGTAAAGTAGGTTGGGCTGGACAAAATTTAACTCATTGGGATTCAAATTATTTTGGAGAGCAGAACGAATTCCAAACTTCTATTCTCCAATACCAACCATTTTCTCCTTTGTTCTCTAATGTGAGGAACTTATAAATTTATTTGTAGCCAAAATTCAGACCATCTATAATCCACTCACCTGACTCTATCCCTTACTTCATCCCAACTTGCCCTCACCAAACTCATCTTGTTACAGAAGATACAAAAGGACAAGCTAGAGAGTGTTGAGAAACAATGGAAGTGCCTCAAAATGCTGCTGTTCACCCACTTCTGCATCCAGCTGTCGCTGATCTGTGGTACTTATTATTGCATAGAAATACAGAAATTTACAGTGCAGAAGGGGGCCATTGTGGCCCATCGTGTCCACGCCGGCCGACAACGAGCCGCACGGCCCTTGGTCAGCAGCCCTTAAGGTTGAACTATGAACAATGACGGAAAGGCAAAGAGCACCCAGCCCAACCAGTCCACTTCACACAACTGTGACACCCCTTTTACTGAAACACTCCACCCCAACCAAAGCCATGTGATCTCCTGGGAGAGGCAAAAACCAGATTAAAAACCCAAGCCAATTTAGGGAGAAAAAATCTGGGAAAATTCCTCTCTGACCCATCTAGGCAAATCAAAACTAGTCCAGGAGATCACGCCGTATTCAATTCCCTATAGTACTTACCATTGTATCTGCACCGTCCAACAAAAGGTCATCCAGTCTAATCCCAATTACCAGCTCGAGGTCCATAACCCTGCAGGTTACTGCACTTTAAGTGCCCATCCAACCATCTCTTAAAAGTGGTGAGGGTTTCTGCATCTACCACTCTTCCAGGTAGCGTGTTCCAGATCCCCACAACCCTCTGCGTAAAGAAGCCCCCACCCCCTCAAATCCCCTCTAAACCTTCCACCAACCACCTTGAAACTATGCCTCCTCATAATAGACCCCTCCACCAATGGAAATAGGCCCTTACTATCAACTGTCCCGACCCCTCAATATTTTGTACACCTCTAAGGTCTCTCAACCTCTGTTCCAATGAGAACAAACCCAGCCTATCTAATCTGTCCTCATAACTAAGATTCTCCATTCCAGGAAGCATCCTAGTAAATCTCCTCTGCACCCTCTCTAGTGCAATCACATCCTTCCGATAATACTGTGACCAGAACTGCACGCAGTACTCCAGCTGTGGCCTAATGAAAGTATTATACAATTTAAGCATAACCTCCCTGCTCTTAAATTCTATGCCTCGGCCAATAAAGGCAAGCATTCCGTATGCCTTCTTATCCACCTGGCCTGCTATTTTCAGGGATCTGTGGACAAGCACTCCAAAGTCCCTTTGTTCATCTACACTATTAAGTGGCCTACCGCTTAATGTGTATACCCTTTCCTTATTAGCCCCCCCAAAGTGCATCACCTCACACTTCTTGGAATTAAATTCCATTTGCCACTGCTCTGCCATCTGACCAGTAGATTGATCTCCTCCTGCAGCCTAAAACTTTCCTCTTCATTTGATCAACCACTCAGCCAATTTTAGTGTCATCTGCAAACTTCTTAATCATACTCCCTATATCAAATCTAAATCGTTGATATATACAACAAAAATTACTTCTTATCCCACAAACATCTGTGGTTGGGGAAATGTTGGAGTCCATTATTAAAGAAGCAGTAGCAGGACATTAGGAAAAGCAAAATTTGGTCAGGCAGAGTCAGCATGGATTTATGAAGGGGAAGTCATGCTTGAGAAATTTGCTGGAATTCTTTGAGGAAGTAACAAACCGAGGGGATAAAGGGGAACCAGTGGATGTGGTGTATTTAGACTTTCAGAAGGCATTTGACAAGGTGCCACATAAAAAGTAACTGCACAAGATAAAAGTTCACGGGATTGGGGGTAATATATTAGCATGGATAGAGGATTGGCTAACTAATAGAAAACGGAGTCGGGATAAATGCTTCATTCTCTGGTTGGCAACCAGTAACTAGTGGGGTGCCGCAGGGATCAGTGCTGGGACCCCAACTATTTACAATCTATATTAACGCCTTGGAAGAAGGGACTGAGTCTAACGTAGCCAAGTTTGCTGGTGACACAAAGATGGGAGGAAAAGCAATGTGTGAGGAGGACAGAAAAAATCTGCAAAAGGGCAAAGACAAGCAAAGTGAGGGGGCAAAAATATAGCAGATGGAGTATAATGTTGGAAAGTGTGAGGTCATGCACTTTGGCAGAAAAAAAATCAAAGAGCAAGTTATTATTTAAATGGAGAAAGATTGCAAAGTGCTGCAATACAGCGGGATCTGGGGGTACTTGTGCATGAAACACAAAAGGTTAGTATGCAGGTACAACAAGTGATCAGGAAAGCCAATGGAATCTTGGCCTTTATTGTAAAGGGGATGGGGTATAAAAGCAGGGAAGCCTTGCTATAGGTATACAGGGTATTGGTGAGGCCACACTTGGAATACTGCATGCCATTTTGTTTTCCATACTTACGAAAGAATATACTTGCTTTGGAGGCAGTTCAGAGATGGTTCACTGGGTTGATTCCGGAGATGAAGGGGTTGACTTATGAGGAAAGGTTGAGTAGGTTGCGCCTCTACTCATTGGAATTCAGAAGAATGAGAGGTGATCTTATTGAAACGTATAAGATTATGAGGGGGCTTGACAGGATGCAGAGAGGATGTTTCCACTGATGGGGGAGACTAGAACTAGAAGGCATAATCTTAGAATAAGGGGCCAACCATTTAAAACAGATGAGGATAAATTTCTTCTCTGAGGGTTGTAAATCTGTGGAATTTGCTGCCTCAGAGAACTGGAAGCTGGGACATTGTATAAATTATAGAAATAGACAGTTTCTTAAACAATAAGGGGTTATGGGGAGCGGGCAGGGAAGTGGAGCTGAGTCCATGATCAGATCAGGCATGATCTTATTGAATGGCGGAGCAGGCTCGAGGGGCCATATGGCCTACTCCTGTTCCTATTTCTTATGTTATGTAAACTGCTTAGTCAATCCTTCCCTTCCCAGCTCTTTACCACCCAACTTCTCTCCATCCTCCCCCTGCTTACTGGCATTATAAATATTTCCTTGAGTCCTCTGGTTTGATTGGCCAGTTACACCTTCTCCACCTGCCCTCAGTTTGCACTGTTCAGGCCTCCCTAGAGTGAAACCCATATGGGCTCAATTTTCACCACCATTCTGCACCCTTTTTTTGGCGTCCGCTTTTTTTTTTGGAGCAAACTAAAATCTACAAGTTTCGTCAAAATTTCTGCACCATCGTAAACTACTTATGGCGGAATTGTTTAGTTCCCAATTTTTTGACGTCACTGGGAGTTACGGCTGCCATTTCTGACCATTTAAGCTAGTTTGGACAACTAGAAATTTTTCAGAACGGCGCAGTGCTCCTTACGTGAACTTAAGAAAATCGGCGCGGAAGATCGAGTTCCACGGATAGGAGCGGCGCAGGGGGCCATTCGGGGCCCGGGATAGGAGCGGCACCGGGGCTCTACAATTGCATATATCTTGCTGTATCTTGTATGATTCACTTTGCAGCCTCAGCCCTTCAGTGTGTCGCTCGTTACCCTGGCAACCTGTTTTTCGGCGCAGATCTTAAGCTCCACCCGCAGAGCTTAAGGTCTATGTGCGCCGCTCCAAAATGAAAATTTATTCCAGCGAAACTTGCAACTTTTTTTTGGCGCAGCTGACACTAAAAAATCGGATGTAGCTCTACAACTGTGCCAAAAATCATCAATGTGGAAAATTGGCCCCCTAGAGTCATCTGCTGCGCTGCTTGCCGCCACATTTTCCTTCTCCGTAATACTCAGCCAATCGAGCAAGATAGCAGCCTGAAATCCCCATCTCCTCTGGAGTCTTCTCAAGTGTGGGACGCCCTGGACCTCATGCAACTCAGTCATAACTTCTGTAGCTGCCTAACCTCATCCAAGAAAGCCCGCCCAGTGCTGTAAGGCCATGATCTTGCCTTCCCTGAACTGGTTGTCTTTAACCCCCCTCAGTACCTATGTCATTCCCACTACAGTATTTAATGGCATGGACTAATAAACTCCCACTTCCATTACGCTTGTATAATCAAAATAATCCATCCAAACTCCAGGCCACAGCTATCTGTGTGGTCATAACACCAGATGCCTCACAACGTCTCGGAATGTGGGCATGTTTGTCCTTCATATAATGGTAGGCCTTCAACATGCTGCCATATTCAATTGTGAAAGAGCAGCTCGTGTCTTATGATGATAGATTGAGTAGACTGGGTCTTTACCCATTGGAGTTCAGAAGGATGAGGGGGGATCTTATAGATCTTATAGGAACATTTAAAATAATGAAAGGAATAGACAAGATAGAGGCAGAGAGGTTGTTTCCACTGGTCAGGGAGACTATACCTAGGGGGCACAGCCTCAAAATACGGGGGAGACAATTTAAAACCGAGTTGAGAAGGAATTTCTTCTCCCAGAGGGCTGTGAATCTGTGGCATTCTCTGCCCAAGGAAGCACAAATGTATAGATTTTTTAACCAATAAGGGAATTAAGGGTTACGGGGAGCGGGCGGGTAAGTGGAGCTGAGTCCACGGCCAGATCAGCCATGATCTTGTTGAATGGCAGAGCAGGCTCGAGGGGCTAATTGGCCTACTCCTGTTCCTAATTCTTATGTTTTTATGTCTCGCAACACCCTTATATGCGCTCCATTCACCGGTTGAAGATAAGGAGTCATTCTATCTATAAAACAGCGGTTACAACATCACTGGCCTAATCATCCCTTGTGTGTTAACTCAGCCTCCGAGTTCATATTGTAAGATTTCTAGCAGTGGTTCCCCTTGTGACGACCTTGCCACATTTAAAACACTTCAGGGACAAAATTGTCCCGCGCCCGGTTTGGGGCGTGTAACTTGAATTAAATAAAAGTTTATCGCCCGGCAGGAAGAAGAGGTTACTGACCCAGAATTCGGGTCTTTAACTGAGAAAAATTGTCAGGGCGGTTTTGGAGGCGCTCTGCGTCTCCCAGGGGTGAGAGGGGGTAAGAAGCGTGGCGATGTCACTCAGCGAGCGCGGTGCTGACACGTCACAACGCCCCTCTCTTAAAAGGGAGGACCGCTACGAACTCTGCAGCCACTTCCGTGGCGCCCACTGGGTCACCAGAGGGTTTTGGCCTGGCCGGCAGCCCGGCACAGACAGCCACCATTGTCGTGCTGGTTGCAAAGTCAGTGGACAAAAAAAATATGTCCGCCGTGACGCAAGGCCCTCCCCTTTAAGGCGACCCAAGCAGCTGTCGGTGGCATCGTCCCACGCTAACTTCGCTCTCGCAGGACAATTTCCCCCACAGGGCATAAAGGGGTCGGCGTGCATGGCAATGCCGTGTGCACCGCCACCTGGGGTGAAAACTATGGAGCACGGCGCAAAGCCGTTTTTGCCGGGGGTAATTCTGGGCGGGTTGCTTCCGCCGCCTGGGCAAAAAGTCTTTAGCGCAGCCCGCAGGTGCTAACAGGCCTTTCGGAAAGTGACAAATTCGCCCCCTTGAGCTCATGTCTGCGGATCTCTGAAGTCTGTTTGGCTGCTCCCCTTCGAGCTTCGCCTCGGGTGATTTGCACAGCTGGCTCACTGAGCAGTTTGTGGGACGTTGTGAGGCATCTGGTTTCCCATCCATGCGGCAGCTTACCTGTGCTCACAAGGCCATTAAATGCCAAACGCGTAGGTTTAGCTGCTCAAGAGTTTTGTTTTCCTGGTTAACAAGCCAGACCCTTAAATTGTCTGGAACTGTTTCCCTTCGCGTTAAGTGGCAAAGACCTTTTGTAATTGTTTTGTAGCCACATCTGCTATTTGTCTGCATGCTCAATAACCTGTAAGTACTGAATGGATCTACACTTAGCTTCTTAAATTTGTACCTTTATGCTTCAAGCACTAAATCATAAGCCCTGAGAATAGCACACTTTACAATGTCATAGTCTGTGCTAACATACATTCTGACACTTCTTTCCAATGTGAGGAAAGCTATATAAATGTGCATTGTTGATACTGCCAGCACTGGGACACTAATTTAAGTTATATCATGAGTATATATATGTATTTTAAAAGCAAATCTAATTAAAACCAAAGGGCTGAAATGTGGAATACATTGCCTCAGAAGGGCATAAATGCAAAGTCAATTGAGCTGTTTAAAAAGGAAGATAGATACTTGATTAGGAAGTAAAAGCGTTAAGGGAAATGGAGAAAAGGTATGGAACCAGAGTTAAAGAAACATAACTGCCATGATTAACCAAAATGGGAGACTGCTTTGATGAGCTGAATGACATACTCCTGTTCCTACGTGGATTTGGCTAATTGGAATATTGTAATATTACAATAACTGTCCTTTGCCTCTGGAGGGCAGTGCAGTATACAGGTATACAGTAACTGGTCGTGGCAGAAAGTGAAGACTCATTTTAAAGCACTAACAACCCTGTATGATCTATACTGTCAGGCACTGGGCCAGCAAGCTAACTTTATTAATTTATAACATTTTTGGAAGACCCAGTCCAGTAACACAACCACTATGCTACTGTATCCCTGGGGGTACGATAGCATAGTGGTTATGTTACTGGATTAGTAATCCGGAGGCCTGGACTAATAATCTGGAAATGTGGATTAATAATTCGGAGAAGTGAGTTCAAATTCCACCACGGCAGCTGGGGGATTTAATTTCAGTTCATTAATTAAACCTGGAATTTAAAACAAATGCTAGTATCCATAATGGTGACCATGAAACTACCGCATTGTCGTAAAATCCTATCTAGTTCACTAATGTCCTTTAGGGAAGGAAACTTGCCGTCCTTACCCGATCTGGGCGATATGTGATTCCAGACCCGCAGCAATGTGGTTGACTCTTAATTGCCCTCTGAAATGGCCTAGCAAATCACTCAGTTGTACCAAACTGCTGCGACAAAGTCAGCACTGTAGGAGTACCTTCACCACAAGGACTGCAGCGGTTCAAGAAGGCGCCACCACCTTCTCAAGGGCAATTGGGGATGGGCAATAAATGCTGACCTTACCAGCGTCGCCCACATCCCAGAATGAATAAAACGTTTCTGTGGTGTTGGGATATGGCCAGCAGAACTTTGGTTGAGTGCAAGGTGGGAGGCCAGCCAGGAGAGCATTAGAATAGTCAAGTTAGATAAAGATATAGATGAAGATTTCAGCAGCAGATAAGCTGAGGCTGGAGGTGGAAGTAGCTATCTTGATGATGGAGAAGATATGGGGTCGGAAGCTCAGCTGTGGGATAAATAGGACACCAAGGTTGCAAACAGTCCAGTTCAGCCTCTAACAGTGGCCATGGAGAGGGATAGAGTTGGTGGTGAGGAAACGGAGTTTGTGGCAGGGACCGAAGACTTCCCAGTATTTAATTGGAGGAAATTTCTGCTCATCCAGTACTGGATTTCGGACAAGCAATATGCCTTGGGCTAACCAAACTGGAGGAGAATTTCCTGGAGTGTACAACGGATGGTTTTCTAGACCAATATGTCGAGGAACCAACTAGAGAGCAGGCCATCTTAGACTGAGTCTTGTGTAACAAGAGAGGACTAATTAGCAATCTGGTCGTGCGTGGCCCCTTGGGGAAGAGTGACCATAATATGGTAAAATTCTTCATTAAGGTGGAGAGCGACACAGTTAATTCAGAGACTAGAGTCCTGAACTTAAAGAAAGGAAACTTCGATGGTATGAGGCGTGATTTGGCTAGAATAGACTGGCGAATGATATTTCAAGGGTTGACAGTGGATAGGCAATGGCAGACATTTAAAGATCACATGGATGAATTACAACTATTTTACATCCCTGTCTGGACTAAAAATAAAACAGGAAAGGTGGCTCAACCGTGGCTAACAAGGGAAATTAGTGTTAAATTCAAGGAAGAGGCATATAAATTGGCCAGAAAAAGCAGCAAACCTGAGGACTGGGAGAAATTTAGAATTCAGCAGAGGAGGACTAAGGGTTTAATTAGGAGGGGGAAAATAGAATATGAGGGTAAGCTTGCAGGGAACATAAAAACTGACTGCAAAAGCTTCTATAGATATGTGAAGAGAAAAAGATTAGTGAAGACTAATGTAGGTCCCTTGCATTTAGAATCAGGTGAATTCATAATGGGGAACAAGGAAATGGCAGACCAATTGAACAAATACTTTGGTTCTGTCCTCAATAAGGAAGACACAAATAACCTCCCAAAAATACTAGGGGACTGAGGATCTAGCAAGGAGGAACTGAGGGAAATCCTTATTAGTCAGGAAAAGCTGTTAGGGAAATTGAAGGGACTGAAGGCTGATATATCCCCATGGCCTGGTAGTCTGCATCCCAGAGTACTTAAGGAAGTGGCCCTAAAAATAGTAGATGCATTGGTGGTCATTTTCCAACATTCCATGGACTCTGGATCAGTTCCTATGGACTGGAGGGTAGCAAATGTAACCCCACTTTTTAAAAAAGGAGGGAGAGAGAAAACGGAATTATAGCCCGGTTAGTCTGACATTGGTGCTGGAATCAATTATTAAAGATGTAATAGCAGCGCATTTGGAAAGCAGTGACAGGATCGGTCCAAGTCAGCATGGATTTATGAAAGGGAAATCATGCTTGACAAATCTTTTAAAGTTTTTTGAGGATGTAACTAAGAGAGTGGATAAGGGAGAACCAGTGAATGTGGTGTATTTGGACTTTAGACACGGTCCCACACGAGATTAGTGTGCAAAATTAAAGCACATGGTATTGGGGGTAATGTATTGATGTGGATAGAGAACTGGTTGGCAGACAGGAAGCAAAGAGTGGGAATAAACGGGTCCTTTTCAGAATGGTAGGTAGTGACTAGTGGGGTGCCGTAAGGTTCAGTGCTGGGATCCCAGCTATTTACAATATACATTAATGATTTGGACGAAGGAATTGAGTGTAATATCTCCAAGTTTGCAGATGACACTAAGCTGGGTGGCAGTGTGAGCTGTGAGGAGGATGCCAAGAGGCTGCAGAGTGACTGGACAGGTTAGGTGAATGAGCAAATGCATGGCAGATGCAGTATAATGTGGATAAATGTGAGGTTATCCACTTTGGTGGCAAAAACAGGAAGGCCGATTATTATCTGAATGGCGGCAGATTAGCAAAAGGGGAGGTGCAATGAGACCTGGGTGTCATGGTACATCAGTCACTGAAGGTAGGCATGCAGGTACAGCAGGCAGTAAAGAAAGCAAATGGCATGCTTGCCTTCATAGCGAGAGGATTTGAGTACAGGAGCAGGGAGGCCTTACTGCACTTGTAAAGGGCCTTGGTGAGACCACACCTTGAGTATTGTGTGCAGTTTTGGTCTTCTAATCTGAGGACGGATATGCTTGCTATTGAGGGAGTGCAGCGAAGGTTCACCAGACTGATACCCGGGATGGCAGACTGACATATGAAGAAAGACTGGATCGGCTAGGCTTATACTCATTGGAATTTAGAAGAATGAGAGGGGTCTCATGGAAACATATGTAATTCTGACAGTACTGGACAGGTTAGATGCAGGAAGAATGTTCCCGATGTTGGGGAAGTCCAGAACCAGGGGTCATAGTCTTAGGATAAGGGTTAAGCCATATAGGACCAAGATGAGGAGAAACTTCTTCACCCAGAGAGTGGTGAACCTGTGGAATTCTCTACCACAGAAAGTTGTTGAGTCCAGTTCGTTGGATATATTCAAGAGGGAATTAGATGTGGCCCTTATGGCTAAAGGGATCAAGGGGTATGGAGAGAAGGCGGGAGTGGGGTACTGAACTTGCATGATCAGCCACGATCATATTGAATGGCGGTGCAGGCTCGAAGGGCCAAATGGCCGACTCCTGTACCTATTTTCTATGTTTCTATGACAAACCAGAGACAGTGGTGGGGTTAGAGAGGTGGTGGTGAGGTAGCGCTGGGTGTCGTCAGCATACATGTGAAACCTGATGTGTTTTTGGATGATGTTGATGTGAAATAGGAAGCTGCCAAGCATAGTTCTTTGGAGGACTCCAGAGGTAACAGTGCGGGAAGAGAAGCCATTGCAAACGATTTTCTGGCTACGACTGAATAGGTAACTACTGTGGCCACAGGAGTAGGTCAGAGGCGGGGTATTCTGTCTCACCTCCTGACTCCCCAAAGCCTTTCCATCATCTACAAGGCACGTCAGAAGTGTGATAGAATACTCTTCACTTGCCTGGAAGAGTGCACTCAAGAAGCTTAACATCATCCAGGACAAAGCAGCCGCTTAATCGGCACCCCATCCACCACCTGAAGCATGCACTCCCTCCACCACCGCGCACCGTGGGCTGCAGTGTGTACCATCTACAAGATGCACTGCAGCAACTCACCAAGGCTTCTTCGACAGCACCTCCCAAACCTGCGATCTCTACCGCTTGGAAGGACAAGGGTAGCAGGCGCTTGGGAACACCATCACCTGCAAGTTCCTCGCCGAGTTACAAACCATCCTGACTTGGAAGTATATCACCGTTCCTTCATTGCCGCTGGGTCAAAATCCTGGAACTCCCTAACAGCACTGTGGGAGTATCTTTACCATACAGTCTGCAATGGTTAAAAAAGGCTGCTCACCACCATCTTCTCAATGACCAATAAATGCTGGCCTTGCTAGTGATGCCCACATCCAAGGAAGAAAAAAAAAAGATAGTAATGGAAGCAGGTGAGTGCAGTTTCATCCAGCAGGACGATGGAGGACAGACGTTGGAGGAGGATGGTGTGGTCAACCATGTCAAAGGTTGCAAACGGGTCGAGATGGACGATGAGGGATAGTTTACCATGGTCACAGTCACATAGGATGTAATTTGTGACTTTGATCGGGGCCGTTTCAGTACTGTGCCAGGGGTTGAAACCCAATGGGAGGGGTTCAAACATGGAGTTTCTGGAAAGATGGGCACAGATTTGGGAGTCCACAACACATTCAAAGGACTTTGGAGAGGAAAGGGAGGTTGGTGATGGGCCGTAGTTTGCAAGGACGGAAGGGCCAAGGGTGGGTTCTTTGATGAGGGGGATGATGACAGCATATTTGAAAAGGAGGGGGACAGTAATTGAGGAGAGAGAACCGTTAACAATATCAGCTAACATGGGGACCAGGAAGGGAAGTTGGGTGGTCAACAGTTTGGTTGATATAGGGTCGTGGGAGCAGGAGGTAGGTTTCATGAACGAATTAACTCAGAGACACATGAGGGGAGATAGAAGAGAAACTAGAGAATGCTGCCAGTGCAGTGGATTGACATGGTGAGCCAGGGAAAGGGCGGGAAGCAGCAAGAGGCAGGTGAACGAATGGTCTCAATCTTCACAAAGAAGTTCAAGTGTTCCTTGTTTTTGGAGGTGAGGGTGGATGGGGTAGGGGAGAGGGGTTTAAGAAGACGGAGCCTGCTACCGGCCCAGCAAAATCTCAAATCTGCACTCGCTAGTAGCCTAATGACCAGGTACTGACTCTTTTTTTGAAGGGAGGGAGGGGCGGGGGTGGTGGTGTGGGCGACGAGGTAAGCGAGGCCTAAAGTGACATGCCTGCTGATGGAAGTTTGAAACCAAGTCTAACCTTGTAGCAGTCTCGGTAATCTGATGCTTTAGCCTGGCAGGTCCATTGTATTAAAGAGTGCTGATAATGATTGATGAGCCAGGCTGGCTTACGAATTGAACCTGGAAAGGTCGACCTGTCACTGGAGCTCCAATTCCAACCATGACATGCCATGTGGTATAAACTATCTATTGGCAAACTGGCTAAGGACAAGCAAGAAAGCTGAAAAAGGAGCCATAAGCTGAGAGGAAATTTGTGAAGCAGATTGTGTCATCCCATGAACATTATTCTTTTCAGAGTATGGTACCAGACTTCAATAGTGCTCTCATAACTGGGGAAGCTTTTTCTGTCACCCTTATGGACCTAGCTTGCTGTCTTTTCACTGATTCTCACTTCTAGCCTACATTCTCTCCCTTTCTCCATTGTACCTATTATTCTCTATTTTATCAATTATATAGTTATGATTTTCAGACAATATCAGAAATGTCTAGTAAGCTCATCACCAGCAACAACTTCCATAAGCAAGCCCTCAATTTCTACAAATCAAAGTGGCCACAGTTGGACAGAACACTTCAGTTACTGTCACTACATTACTGGACCTTTCTCATGTTCTCCTAATCTTCAAATAAAGGAAGAATAATAACATAGAGTGATTCTTCAATCAGACCATGTGACTTCGGCTTTAATCTATTATTCAGGTTTATTAAAAGCAAATATTAAACAGTAGCAAAAACTCAACATGGAAGAAGTCATTAAATCATTATATTTAACTTGTGCCTCCTTGGTTCACAAAACGATAAATGATTTAACACTAATTCTCCTAGTATTACTGACCCTGGATCAGTAACCGTAACATAAAACTGAAGCCACATGGTTGCGTTTAACCCAACTGAGCATTCACGTGTACACTTCTACATCAATGCAACATGAAGGACTGGCAAAAAGTGGATGAATATATTTCTTTGCTGGGACGTGGAGCTGCTGGTTAACCCCTTCCCACAGAGAGTCCCTGTGGGATATTCCTTGCCATGAGAACAAGGTTATTTGAGTTCAGATTTTGCAGGCGTTTGATATTACCACCCAAAAATCAAAAGGCACCTGCTTTCCTTGGCTTGATAATAAAGAAATCCACTCATACCTAGTTCTTGGTACCTTTATTTTAACTGAATAGTTTCATAACAAAGAAAATCAGGTTGTAATTAAAATACCAACATATTAACTGCACTTTAGTCTAGAAACCTTTTGGCAACCTCTTAGTGGCGGATAATGCCTGGCCTGCCGAATTTCAGTACTTTGTCTCATCAAGGCACTGTAGCTGGTTTAACTCTACTGTTTCAGTGAATGCAGAGTCTCCAGACTAAGCGTGGTGTTTATATATTTTAAACACAGAAGTACCTTGTACATAAGAATAAATAAACTACAGACCAAAATAATTAAATTTTTGTCACAAGTACTATAATCATTATTATGACCTAAACATTCCTCTTTTATTCTCTGCTCCAAGTATATCTTTGCCTCTGAATCCACACTGCGTTAAAATCTAGAACCATTGCATTATCTCTTAATATAGATATTCTTTCCCAGAACCTCAAAACTAGAACTCCATATTCCCTCATACCTTCCTTCCTCTCACAATTTTCAGCGCTTAAAACTCAAGCTTGACATTATCTAACCACCATTTATTGATTAAACTCATCTTTCCTTCTATTTTATTTTCAGTCTTGTTATCCCGCATAATGGACCTTGGTTCTTCACCTAGGTTTCTCAGGGGAAAAAAATCAACCAACTACTATCTGGATATTCAAGTCTGCAACTGCTGTTAGTTTGCATTCTTTGACCGGAGTATTGAATCTGTTTATTATTAACCTCATGCCCATGGTATTGTTATTCTAACTAATTTGACATTTGCCTTGTCATAACACACAATGAGTTTTTTTAACCTTATGGGTAAAGATAAACTGATTACATTTCTGCTCCAGACAATGCGATAGAGATAAGTCCATATATACGCTTGTGCAAGCCAAGTCAAATTGATTTGTGCCAGTCATTTCATCATGAAGTGATTCTTAAAAGGTTCTCAGGATAATTTTTGCAGTTGTTATGGTGAAAAACATTTTGTGTGACTGAATCACAGTCACACAAAATGATTTTTTGGAGGGGGCATTTACAGGGAAGCTTGTTGGGCTGGGGGGTGCACTCCTGTTCCCTTGGCCCACAAGCAGTGCTGTAAAGGCACTTACCTGATGCATCCAGCCCTTCTCACCTCCTTTTACCTGCTGGGTTTCCAGAGGCCCAGGAAACCTGGCCAACAGTAGTTGAAAATGGAAACCCTCTTAAAATGAAAGCATGCAGCCTCCTTAAAAGATTTCAATGAGCGACCCACCTCCTGAGGGCTGATTGGTCGCCCGCCCCTCGTCCTGCTTCCGTTAAAAAAGGATGTAGGTGGGTTGAGTTCCTGTTTCAGATTTTTAACATTTTAACTCCCCACTCGCCACAAACCCACCTGTTTTTGGGGGTTAAAATTACCCCCTTTATTTCTCTTTCTGTACCTGATTTGACATTGAATTCACCCACTCTAATTTACACTTCCTTCTTAGCTCTTGCTCTAATTTTCAAACCCTTCAATATGATTGGTTAGGAGATACACAGTTGTGTGCCCTGTTCACTCAGGTCCCAGATGCCTGGTTTCTCTCACTGCCACATTATCAGCTTGCACTTTCAGAAACTTGCACGCAAAAAATTAAAAAACCTAGGGCTAGAACCTCCATTTTTGAGCTTAGCGGCCAGTAATGGACATTATTTCCAGCGTGGGCGTTAAAAAAGGGTTTTCAGATCGCCGGCTTCTCGCCCATTCTGAAAACACCTAGTTTCCATTTTTTTAAATGGGCGTTACCACGAGCAATATAAAATGGGCGGTAGCGTTAAATTTTTCTGACCTTCTGCCATAAAGTGTCGCCGTCCTTAGCAACAGCATGGCAATGCTCCATTCCCGCAATTCTGGAGGTCAAGGGTCACCATGACATGCGCAGAAGAGACAGAAAGGGAAGGAGCTCAGAGGGACTGAAAGCATGTGTGGCTGTGGTGTGTGCTTGTTTTGCTGTTGTGGGAGGAATGATGGAGATTCATCAGCAGCAAAAAGCCCACTAAGCACCAAGAGCATAGTTGGCACCGAGTTTTCTTCCAACAAATAACATATAAAATGGAAGGGATGGAAGAGGCCCTGGAGCTGGTAGCCAGGAACACTGGTGGCAGAGGGCGCCCAGTGGTCCCGGAGTGCCGTACTGCATCCCAAGGTGATGTACTCCCATTGCCAACCACACATGAGAGCCAGCAGCAACATCTTGCTTCTGGCTCGGAGCACGTTCCCACCTCGGGACCATCCTCTCCCGTATCCATCCAACCAGCACTTCGGCCATCACCCCCTCCCCCCCAATGAAGCATCGCCTGAGGAACTCCCAGGCCAGGCAGCTTGGAGACAGGAGGGAAGGAACGGGAAGGGGTAGAGGTGGGGAGGAGAAGCGGGGTGAGGGGGTGGGGGGGGGGGGGGTTGCTTTGTAAAGAAATACTGATGATTTCAGACTAATGTTCGGTTTAAATGTTTTTATTTAACAATACCTTGCAGCACATTGGGTCAGATACCTGCACCATTGCACGCTGGTGATTCCTTAACATCAAATGGTATAATCACACTTAACTTCAATCAACTTAAACTTTTTCAATCAACTTAAACTTTAACTGTCACCAAGGTGATGCCCACCATTGATGTATGACCTGCACACCCAGCAGTGTGTCAGCCTTGTAAATTACACCAACTTTCTTTCAGGCAAAGCGATCATTGATGAGCTCCTGATTTAAGGTTCTTGCAGCTATCATGCCACCATGGGCCCTTTCATGCGGTCTACAGGGGGGCAGGGGCATGGCTTCAGCATCAGCCTGAGTGTCTGGCCCGATGTCAGTGTCTGCCTCCTTGTCCTCCTCTTCCTCTCTCTGGTGAGGTGGACTGTCAGGCTCATCAGGCAATTCTTGTCCCCTCCTGATAGCCAAGTTGTGTAGCATGGAGCAGACCACCACGAATTGAGCTACCTGCTCAGGGTAGTATTGGAGCTCGCCTCCTGAGTGGTCCAGGCATCTGAAGCGCTGCTTCAGCACTCCAATAGTTTGCTCCATGATATTGCGAGTTGCTCTGTGGCTCTCGTATCGCCTCTCAGCCTTGGTGTGGGTGTCATGCAGAGGGGTCATGAGCCAGGTGTCGAGACCATATCCTTTGTCCCAAAGCATCCAGCATTGACCTTGTGGCTCATTGTTAAATAAGTCAGATACAGTGCTCTCACGCAGGATGTGCGCATCATGGATGCTGCCCGTAAATTGAGCATTCACAGCCAGTATAATTTGCTGGTGGTCAACAAGCAATTGGACATTCAGGAAGTTTGCAATTCTGGAGAAACTTAGAGCCCTCTCACTCTGTGCCTCCCTGGTCATAGGAAAGCTGATCAAGTCCCTCCTGTATGCGTACAGGGCTTCAGTGACCTGTCTAATGCAGCGATGTGTGGCATGCTGAGAAAGTCTGCAAATGTCTCCAGCTGTGGCCTGAAAAGAACCCAACGTGTAGAACGACAGTGCCGCGGTGACTTTGACCTCGACGGACAGTACCGTTCTGATGGTGCTGGCAGGCTGCAGATCTGCCCTTATCAGCTGGCATACCTCAGTGATAACCTATTTGTGGAAGCGCAGTCTCCAAAGGCAGGTGTCGGGCAAGTCGAGGTAAGAATGCTTCTCCTTGTACTTGCTGGGGGTGTAATGTTTGGACCTCCTCATCTGTCTGTCACTTCGTTCATTGGGCACATAATGCATTGCAGCATTCCTTCGGCGATGTCGAGTCTGCTGCATGTATTTGTTCACCAAGGGAGGGTGAGAAAGGACAGGCTCCATTGCAGTAGTTCTCTGTTTTCCACCGATTGCACACAAACAAGGAAAATCCTGACGAACACACATCTTCAATTCCAATCGGTCACAGTGTGGTCAAGATGTTTTTAGAGATGTTCATATCAATTCCAACGACCTGCAGAGTACATCCGAACTCCGCCGAGGTTGAAGCACAGCAGCCTTTTAAAGCACGTGACATGTGAGCTACAACATGGTGTCCATATCGCTGTGATTCGTCCCGGTTAGTTCCACTTTTTGTGGGCGGTTTTTTAAGCGAGCGATATTGTGGGCGAAATGTATGTGAGGTGGTGAAATTGATAACGGGCGACCTCTATGGCCGCTAGCCGCCGGGCGTTAATATTGAATCTCGGCGTTAATTCCATGTGGAATATAACGCTGGGCGATATTATGGGCGGTGAATTCGCCCATCCTGCTGATTCCGCCCAAAAAAAGTGGGTGGGCGGCACATGGGGAAAGTAACGCTTGGCGATAAGTTTCCGAAAAATGCCCGCCAGTTTCCATTTTGTGCCAAAATGAACGATATATGGGCGTTATTCGTCACTTCCACGGTAAAATGGGCGTTAAGTGGGCGTTGAGCAGGCAAAAAAAGTGGAGGTTCTAGCCCCTAAACATGTACAGGCATGGGCTAACTAATGGCAGATGCTGTTAGATGCCATGCCATGACAAATTATGGCCCATTAATTTCTCTGTGATTAAAATGAATTTTACAGGGTTATCACATGAAGTGTCCTACCCCATAGAGGCAGCGTTGTTCTTTTGGTTTGCCTTTCCAAATGAAAGTGTAACCACCACCTTGTTCCTTGAGTTGACCTTCCCCTGCCCGCCGAGACTCGCTTAGGGCGGTGATATTTATGTTGAATCATCTGAGTTCCTGGGCAATAGCAGTTGAGTATTCCGGTCTGGCGCTGTTGGGGTTGAAGCGTTGCAGTCTGTCACTGTTGGGGTTGGGGCTAATCTACAGAACAAACGGGAAATTGTTCAACCTCAGTCGCCTCCAGTCCAGATCCAAGGTCATCCCATCCTCTGTCATTGAATTACAGTATGCAGACGATGCTTGCGTTTACACACACTCAAGGTCGAACACCAAGCCATCGTCAACACCTTCACCGAAGTGTACGAGAGTATGGGCCTTACACTAAACATCTGTAAGACAAAGGCTCTCTACCAACCTGCCCCCACCACACAGTACTGCCCCCTGATTACCAAGATCCATGACGAGGCCTTGGACAACGTGGACCACTTCCCATACCTACTGTCTATGAGGACAGACGTCGATGGCGAAACCCAACACTGCCTTCACTGTGCCAGTGCAGCCTTTGGTCGCCTGAGAAAGAGAATGTTTGAAGACCAGGATCTCAAACCCCGCACCAAGCTCATGGTCTACAGAGCAGTAGTGATCCTACATGCTTCAGAGACATGGACTATGTACAGCAGGTACCTCAAAGCACTGGAGAAGTACCACCAATGCTGCCTCCGCAAAATCCTGCAAATTAATTGGCAGGGTTGGCGCACCAACATCAGTGTTCTCGATCAGGGCAATATCCCCAGCATCAAAGCATTGACCACGTTCGCTCAGCTCCGATGGACAGGCCACATCATCCACATGCCCGATACTAGACTCCCAAAACAAGTGCTCTACTCACAGCTCCGACACAGCAAGTGAGTCCCAGGTGGGCAGAGGAAATGCTTCAAGGACACCCTCAAAACCTCCTTGAAAAAGTGCAACATCCCCATCCACACCTGGGAATCCCTGGCCCAAGACCGCTCAAAGTGAGGAGAAGCATTTTGGAAGGAACCAAACACCCCGAGTCTCTTCGCCGGGAGCAAGCAGAAGCCAAGCCAAGTGGAAGGAGCGCATGTCAACCCAAGCACCCCACCCACCCATCCCTTCAACCACCACCTACCCACCCTGTAACAGAGACTTTAGATCCCACATTGGTCTCATCAATCACCTGAGAACTCATATTAGTGTGGAAGCAAGTCATCCTCGACTCCAAGGTACTGCCTAAGAAGAAGACATTAAGTGTGCTTAATTCTCTGGTGTTCACAACTTTTTGCATAATGTATATTCACGTCACACACACTGCATGTGTTGTAGTCACTCTAAAGTTTTAAGCAGTTGGAATCTTACTTTGCCAGAAGAGTAGGAGCATCTGGATATGGAGTCTCCCAGACATTCCCGGAAACTTTAAACTTTACTATAATAATTATAGCCTTTGCAATGTGATTGTGTGCCAAATTATAAAAATATGTGGCACACAATGAGACTGTGAGCTGGTAGATTTGAGATCCCTTCAATCTATCTATAATACTTTAACAAAATTATAAGTTTGGCTGCTTTAGAGTAAGGCTTTGAGTCAAAGATGTTAAGCTTGGTGTTTGAATAATAATTTGTTGATGCTTGCACTTTTAGTATTCCTGATTTCTAATTATACAGTTTAATCATTTTTATCATCACAAATGTAGTGGAATTGGAGGAAACTATACATATTTTAGACAAGGCAAGCTGCTGCCTTTACAATACAAAAGCTTATTAATGTAATGAGCCCTTAGTGAGCATGATGTTTGCTTTATCTAGCCACTCCTATTGCACAATACATTGAAGGGAAATGCCAGAGAAACAACCCGAAGAGCCCGGAACGGAAGCTTATTATTTTATTTCACCTGACTTCAACATTTAAGTCCATTAATGTTTTAAATAGAAAGTTAATTCCTTTCCATCCTTACAAGCCATTCCCTAATGGATGTTGGAAGCAGCTATTTGTTATGCAGCTTTGTGATGTGAAACAAGAGTTTCTAGGAAAAGTGATGAAGTAATTCGCCTTGGAAAACAAGGCATCAGTTACCTGATGTATGCAGCAGTGTGTAGCAAACCTGCCTTTTCTCTGCCTGGATGGCTGCATTATTGCTGCAGTAACAGGTGGTCTGACCTACACTGCGTTATTTCTGGGGTTTAAATGCCTCGTTTAACATGTGCTGTTCCCCACTAATTAATGTGTTCCTCATTTGATGGCGCACTGTGCAGACATTATACCTGTGTATATTCAGGTCTTCAGCAGCTCATGTCATTATCTCAGCTGTTTTCTTAAATCACTGGTTTTAGAATTCTGGCTCCCACCTGGTCTGAAATGGGATAAACTCCAAGATGCAGAGCTGGAGAATATTGCTCAACTATTCTTTGTGCCATCACACTTATTACTGTAAGATATTTATTTGAGTGGCAAGACATCTTTCAGGGTAGGAACAGACTGAACAAGATTGTTTGTTCAAAATCCATGGCCATCATCAGGAAAACAATGGATCCCAATTGTATCATATTGTAGTGTCTTGTTCAATTGAAAATAAATTCTCAACATGTTGAAGGTTGATGATTTTCATAATGGAAATCATGCACCAGTGACAAAACAATGAACAGAGGTTTGTGCTTGCAATTACCAGCGTTTGTGTGCCTGTGTCTATGTGGAAGGCAACAAGAATATTTTCTGAGGGAAGGAAATGTAACATAAGAACATAAGAAATAGGAGTAGGAGTAGGCCATACAGCCCCTCGAGCCTGCTCCGCCATTTAATACGATCTTGGCTGATCCAATCATGGACTCAGGTCCACTTCCCTACCTGTTCCCTATAACCCCTTATTCCCTTATCGGTTAAGATACTGTCTATCTCTGTCTTAAACTTATTCAATGTCCCAGCTTCCACAGCTCTCTGAGGCAGCGAATTCCACAGATTTACAACCCTCTGAGAAAATAAATTTCTCCTCATCTCAGTTTTAAATGGACAGCCCCTTATTCTAAGATTATGCCACCTAGTTCTAGTCTCCCCCATCAGTAGAAACATTCTCTCTGCATCCACCTTGTCAAGCCCCCTCATAATCTTATACGTTTCGATAAGATCACCACTCAATCTTCTGAATTCCAATGAGTAAAGGCTCAACCTACTCAACCTTTCCTCATAGGTCAACCCCCTCATCTCCAGAATCAACCTAGTGAACCTTCTCTGAACTGCCTCCAAAGCAAGTATATCCTTTCATAAATATGGAAACCAAAACTGCATGCAGTATTCCAGGTGTGGCCTCAGCAATACCCTGTATAACTTTTGCAAGACTTCCCTGCTTTTATACTCCAGCCCCTTTGCAATAAAGCAAAAGAAGCAGTCAGTTAAAAATCAGCATTGGCAGTGCCCAGGAATGTGTCACCTGTGAACGTGTTACCTTGGTCAGGTAGTCGTACACAGCACAGTGCGATCTGAGAAAACCAGGGATTTTTTATTAACACCTGAAAAACTAAGATAAGAAATTGACAGTAGCCCTGAAATTATGCCATGTGATATAAGCTCATTCAAAATGAAGGTCTCTGCAAAAATGGTGGAGAGAAAAATTTTGTAGGCACATGTTAAACATTTGCATCTTAGTGTCCCACAGCGTAATTTCAAGGCCAACCTTTGTTTTGGCGTTCTTGGGTTAGAATTTTAAAAAATGTCAAATTAAATCAAATGTCATACTATGCATTGTAATAGGTTAACCTCGCAGTTAAGCTTCCACTTTGTTTGCTTTAAGCTTACATTCTGCCTCTTGGCCTTCAGTAGATTTTAAAAAGAAGGCATTTGCTGATAGATACTAAACAATGGCAAGTTCTTCCTTGTATATCACTTCCATGTGTTCTTTTAAAACTTGTATGTATTCACATTGGGAACTCTACTTCCTGGAGCACAGTATGCTGCCATTTCATGCTCCTACCATTTCAGAGATTCATGTGCTGATATAAGTCAAAGGGACCTCTTTGATCCCTTTACTGAGTTGTCACTTTTATTTTCACTCTCTGCTAAGTATTAACTAAATAATGGAGGAGCTCTGTAGAAACAATTATTTTGAACAGAATTTCTTAAAAGAATTTGGTAATTCGTTGAAGTGCATACTGTATAGAGAAAATATTTAGCGATGAGATCACTGATGGAGTTCCTTCTCATCGAATGATGCAGCACAGGAGACCACTCGGCCTATCGTGCCTGTGCCGGCACTTTGAAAGAGCTATCCAATTAGCCCCACTCCCCTGCTCTTTCCCCATAGCCCTGCAAATGTTTCCCTTTCAAGTATTTATCCAATTACCTTTTGAAAGTTATTGAATTTTCTTCACCACACTTTCAGACAGTGCATTCCAAACCATAACAATTCGCTGTATAAAATGCCACTGGGAAGAAGAAAAAAAGTGGATGGAAACTATTTTCAATATATAGAACTCCCCCATGTAGCATTTCCACCCCCACCCCAAATGTCACCTTTGTGTTCTACTTTTAGAGAAATTTGATGCTTAATTTTCTTACTACTACAATTCCATAAATCATCATTTCAGCCTCAAAGTTAACAGAGACCAGCAGCTGGCAAGCTCCAACAATAAGTGGGTCCACAGATAATAATAATTCTTTTGAGTACAGCAGGTGATTTAGAGACGACCACAACTTCAAAAAATTGAGCACTGGTAACATAGACAAAGGCTTCACTGCACGTTAGAATAATGCTAGCTTCCCATTTAATGCTGAATAACTTTGCAGTTAGAGCAGTAAACATAGAAACATAGAAAATAGGTGCAGGAGTAGGCCATTCGGCCCTTTGAGCCTGCACCACCATTCAATAAGATCATGGCTGATCAGTCACCTCAGTACCCCTTTCCTGCTTTCTCTCCATATCCCTTGATCCCTTTAGCCGTAGGGGCCATATCTAACTCCCTCTTGAATATATCCAATGAACTGGCATCAACAACTCTCTGCGGTAGGGAATTCCACAGGTTAACAACTCTCTGATTAAAGAAGTTTCTCCTCATCTCAGTATTAAATGGCTTACCCCTTATCCTTAGACTATGTCCCCTGGTTCTGGACTTCCCCAACATCGGGAACATCCTTCCTGCATCTAACCTGTCCAGTTCCGTCAGAATTTTATATGTTTCTATGAGATCCCCTCTCATCCTTCTAAACTCCAGTGAATACAGGCCCAATCGATCCAGTCTCTCATATGTCAGTCTTGCCATCCCAGGAATCAGTCTGGTGAACCTTCGCTGCACTCCCTCAATAGCAAGAACGTCCTTCTTTAGATTAGAAGACCAAAACTGAACACAATATTCCAGGTGAGGCCTCATCAAGGCCCTGTACATCTGCAGTAAGACCTCCCTGCTCCTATATTTAAATCCCCTAGCTATGAAGGCCAACATACCATTTGCCTTCTTCACCGCCTGCTGTACCTGTATGCCAACTTTCAATGACTGATGTACCATGACACACAGGTCTCGTTGCAACTCCCCTTTTTCTAATTTGCCACCATTTAGTTAATATTCTGCCTTCGTGTTTTTGCCCCCAAAGTGGATAACCTCACATTTATCCACATTATACTGCATCTGCCATGCGTTTGCCCACTCACCTAACCTGTCCAAGTCACCCTGCAGCCTCTTAGCGTCCTCCTCACAGCTCACACCACCACCCAGCTTAGTGTTATCTGCAAACTTGGAGATATTACACTCAATTCCCTTATCCAAATCATTAATGTATATTGTAAATAGCTGGGGTCCCAGCACTGAGCCCTGCGGCACCCCACCAGTCACTGCCTGCCATTCTGAAAAGGACCCGTTTATCCCGACTCTCTGCTTCCTGTCTGCCAACCAATTCTCAATCCACGTCAGTACATGACCCCCAATAACATGTGCTTTAATTTTGCACACTAATCTCTTGTGTGGGACCTTGTCAAAAGCCTTTTGAAAGTCCAAATACACTGCATCCACTGGTTCTCCCTTGACCACTCTACTCATTACATCCTCAAAAAATTCCAGAAGATTTGTCAGGCAGGATTTCCCTTTCATAAATCCATGCTGACTTGGACCGATCCTGTCACTGCTTTCCAAATATGTTGCTATTTCATCTTTAATAATTGATTCCAACATTTTCCCCACTACTGATGTCAGGCTAACCGGTCAATAATTACCCGTTTTCTCTCTCCCTCCTTTCTTAAAAAGTGGTGTTACATAGGAACTGATCCAGAGTCGATAGACTGTTGGAAAATGATCACCAATGCATCCACTATTTCTAGGACTACTTCCTTGCAGACTATCAGGCCCCAGGGATTTATCGGCCTTCAATCCCATCAATTTCCCGAACACAATTTCCCACCTAATAAGTATTTCCTTCAGTTCCTCCTTCTCACGAGACCCTCGGTCCCCTGGAATTTCCAGAAGGTTATTTGTGTCTTCCTTCATGAAGACAGAACCGAAGTATTTGTTTAACTGGTCTGCTATTTCTTTGTTCCCCATTATAAATTCACCTGAATCTGACTGCAAGGGACCTACGTTTGTTTTCACTAATCTTTTTCTCTTCACATACCTATAAAAGCTTTTGCAGTCAGTTTTTATGTTCCCAGCAAGCTTCCTTTCATACTCTATTTCCCCCCTCCAAATTAAACCCTTTGTACTCCTCTGCTGTATTACAACATTCTCCCAGTCCTCAGATTTGCTGCTTTTTCTGGCCAATTTATATGCCTCTTCCTTGGATTTAACACTATCCTTAATTTTCCTTGTTAGCCACGGTTGAGCCACCTTCCCCGTTTTATTTTTACTCCAGACAGGGATGTACAATTGTTGAAGTTCATCCATGTGATCTTTAAATGTTTGCCATTGCCTATCCACTGTCAACCCTTTAAGTATCACTCGCCAGTCTATTCTAACCAATTCACATCTCATACCATCAAAGTTACCTTTCCTTAAGTTCAGGACCCTAGTCTCTGAATTAACTCTGTCACTCTCCATCTTAATAAAGAATTCTACAATATGGTCACTTTTCCCCAAGGAGCCTCGCACAACAAGTTTGTTAATTCGTCCTTTCTCATTACACATCACCCAGCCTAGGATGGCCAGCCCTCTATTTGGTTCCTCGACATATTGGTCCAGAAAACCATCCCTAATACACTCCAGGAAATCCTTCTCCACCGTATTGCTACCAGTTTGGTTAGCCCAATCTATATGCATATTAAAGTCACCCATGATAACTGCTGTGCCTTTATTGCACACATCGCTAATTTCTTGTTTGATGCTGTCCCCAACCTCACTACTACTGTTTGGTGGTGTGTACACAACTCCCACTAGCGTTTTCTGCCCTTTGATATTCCGTAGCTCCACCCATACAGATTCCACATCATTAAAGCTAATGTGCTTCCTTACTATTGCATTAATTTCCTCTTTAACCAGCAATGCCACCCCACCTCCTTTTCCTTTCTGTCTATCCTTCCTAAATGTTGAATACCCCTGGATGTTGAGTTCCCAGCCTTGGTTACCCTGGAGCCATGTCTCCGTGATGCCAATTACATCATATCCGTTAACTCCTATCTGCGCAGTTAATTCGTCCACCTTATTCCGAATACTCTTCACATTGAGGCACAGAGCCTTCAGGCTTGTCTTTTTAAAACCCTTTGCCCCTTTAGAATTTTGCTGTAATGTGGCCCTTTTTGCTTTTTGCCTTGGGTTTCTCTGCCTTCTACTTTTACTTTTCTTCTTTCTATCTTTAGCTTCTGCCCCTATTCTACTTCCCTCTGTCTCCCTGCATAGGTTCCTGTCCCCCTGCCATATTAGTTTAACCCCTCCCCAACAGCAAACACACCCCCAAGAACATTAGTTCCGGTCCTGCCCACGTGCAGATCGTCTGGTATGTCCTGGTCCCACCTCCCCTAGAACCGGTTCCAATGTCCCAGGAATTTGAATCCCTCCCTTCTGCAGCACTCCTCAAGCCACGTATTAGTCTGAGCTATCCTGCGATTCCTACTCTGCCTAGCATGTGGCACTGGTAGCAATCCTGAGATTACTACTTTTGAGGTCCTACTTTTTAATTTAGCTCCTAGCTCCCTAAATTCGGTCAGGTTTAGATAGTGCAGGAAAGAGAGGAGGCAAAGGTAAATAAATAGAAGGTGTAGAGTGGGCAATTATACAAACAGAACAGGAGGGGAAGAGAAGTAAAGGCATGGAAAATTGTACACTTAAATATACCGCTACTCACAGTTTAGACGTAACAGACTAAGGGGGAGAAATTCGGGCCGTTTGCGCCTCCCGTTAGCGCCTCAGTGGAAGTTTAGTGGTGGCAGTAACCAGTAGCGCCCCACTGCACTGGCAGTGAAAATGTCATCACCATGCGCAGCGACCTGTCTTTGCTTCCGAGCGAAAATTCTGTAGCGCCCCCTGAAGCTGCCGTGGGACAATAATTAAAGGTGAGGTGGGGAAGGAAAAAAAATGGCTGACTTACCGATCACAGCTTTCTTGCTACTCGATTGGGGGGTCTGTCCCGTTACCTTGCAGCCTGGCTCTCTGCTTCTGTGTCGGGCTGCTGCCACGGCACCCCGCTCCTTGGTGGTCTAGGGATGGCCCCGTTTCCTGCCCGCAGAGTCTGCAGCTTGGCCCTCCCCTTTAATGAAAGGGAGAGCCCTGTCCACGTGCCAGCGCTATGCATATCGACCGCGTAGCGTTGTGAACTTTGCAGTGGCTTTCCACCACACTCCCGTCCCACTGAATAAGTGGAGCACGATATTTTGCACTCAACTTGCTCGCGAGGACACTAACCCGAATATATTTTGCGGAGCGGGACTTCTGCGCCTGACGCAGGAACTCCCACCTTGCAGCTGTTATGGGCGGCACCGAATTTCATGGCCTAAGACTATAACCAGTAACTAATTAGCAAAAATAGTATCCAAATGTAATGTGTTATATATGTAAACCTGTAAATACCTTGTTTAACCACCAGAGGGCTCATTCCCTGGAGTCCCAAGGGATCCCACAATCCATTGGGAGAACCTGTACATAAGGAGGCCTCACAGGCTGGAGAGGCACTCTGGAGATCTGTAATAAAGAATTATAGTCACACATTACTTTGAGCTTACAGTATCTGGTCAGATTCTTTACTCAAGATGCAACAACTGGCGACGAGATACAGATGACGAACCCCACCGCAACAATGCAGAGAACCGTGGGCATCCTGGTGAAATTTTCGGAGGGAGATGATTGGGAAACCTTTGTGGAGCGACTCGACCAATACTTCGTGGCCAACGACCTGGAAGGAGAAGCAAACGCTGCCAAACGAAGGGCGATCCTCCTCACCGCTTGCGGGGCACCAACATATGGCCTCATGAAAAATCTGCTCGCTCCAGTGAAACCTACAGAGAAGTTATACGATGATTTGTGCACACTGGTCCGGGATCGTCTAAACCCGAAGGAAAGCGTTGTGATGGCAATGTACCGGTTCTCCTCGTACAAGAGGTCTGAAGACCAGGAAGTAGCAAGCTACGTCGCTGAGCTAAGGCGCCTTGCAGGATATTGCAAATTTGAAGGACACTTGGAGCATATGCTCAGGGACTTCTTTGTACTTGGCATTGGCCATGAAGTAATACTTCGCAAACTTTTAACTGTAGAGACCCCAACCTTGAGTAAAGCCATAGCGATAGCCCAGGTGTTCATCGCCACCAGTGACAATACCAAACAAATCTCTCAGCACAAGAGTGCTGCTGCAAGTAGTGTGAACAAAGTAATGTTGTTTTTAATTCGTAACGTACAGGGCAAGACTCACATGCCTGCAGTTGCACGTCCACAGATGTCTCCGAGTCCACCATCAAGGGTGATGAATGCAAGGCCATTAACACCTTGTTGGCGCTGCGGAGGTGATCATAGTTTCCATTCATACCACTTCAAAGAATACATTTGCAAGGGCTGTGCAACAATGGCACATCTCTAACGTATGTGCAGGCGAGCTGAAAACACTGCTAATCCTGCAAACTACCATGTTGCAGAGGAGGACAGATCCAGGGTGGATCACGATGAACCAGAGCCTCAGACTGAGGAGGCAGAGGTATATGGGGTGCACACATTTACCACAAAGTGTCCCCCGATAATGCTGAGGGTTGAATTAAATGGACTCCCTATGTCAATGGAGCTGGACTCGGGCATGAGCCAGTCCAAAATGAGCAAAAAGACTTTCAATAAATTGTGGTGCAGCAAGGCCTCAAAGCCAGTCCTGACTCCCATTCGTACTAATAATAATTCGTACACAAAAGAACTGATTCCCGTAATCGGCAGTGCTACCGTAAAGGTCTCCTACGATTGAGCGGTGCATGAGTTACCACTCTGGGTGGTACCAGGTGATGGCCCCACACTGTTCGGCAGGAGCTGGCTGGGAAAGATACGCTGCAATTGGGATGATGTCCGAGCGCTCTCGTCCATTGACAACACTTCATGTGCCCAGGTCCTAAACAAGTTCCCCCCGCTGTTTGAACCGGGCATCAGGAAGGTCCAAGGAGCAAAAGTGCAGATCCACTTGATTCGTGGGGCACGACCCATCCATCACGAGGTGAGAGCGGTGCCATACATGATGAGAGAGAGGGTGGAGATCGAGCTGGACCGGCTGCAATGAGAGGGCATCATTTCGCCGATCGAATTCAATGTGTGGGCCAGTCCGATTGTTCCAGTCCTCAAGGAAGACGGCACCGTCAGAATCTGTGGTGATTACAAGGTAACTATCAATCGTTTCTCCCTGCAGGATCAATACCCGCTACCAAAGGCAGACGACCTATTTGCGACGCTGACAGGAGGAAAAACGTTCATGAAGTTGGACTTGATCTCGACCTACATGACGCAGGAGCTGGAGGAACCATTGAAGGGTCTCACCTGCATCAACATGCACAAAGGTCTCTTCATTTACAACAGATGCCGTTTCGGATTCGACCAGCCATGGCGATATTCCAGAGGAACATGGAAAGCTTACTGAAGTCGGTCCCGTGCACCGTGGTCTTCCAGGACGACATCTTGATTACAGGTCGGGACACCGTCGAGCACGTGCAGGACCTGGAGGAGGTTGTTAGTCGGCTTACTCGTGGAGCTCAGGTTAAAACACTCAAAGTGCATTTTCCTGGTGCCTGAAGTGGAGTTCCTGGGGAGAAGAATCGCGGCGGACGGCATCAGGCCCACTGATTCGAAGGCGGAGGCAATCAAGAACGCACCGAGACCACAGAACGTGACAGATCTGCGGTCTTTCTCGAACTCCTGAACTACTTTGGTAACTTCTTACCGGGTCTTAGCACATTGTTAGAACCACTGCGCTCTTTACTGCGTAAAGGAGAAGAATGGGTATGGAGTAAAAGCCAAGAAAATTCCTTTGAGAAAGCTAGGAAACTGTTAATGTCAAACAAATTGCTTGTGTTGTATGATCCATGTAAATGTTTGGTATTAGTATGTGATGCGTCGTCGTACGGGGTCGGGTGTGTATTGCAACAAGCTAATGAATCTGGAAAATTGCAACCGGTTGCTTATGCATCCAGAAGTCTGTCTAAGGCTGAGAGGACCTACAGCATGATCGAAAAAGAAGCGTTAGCGTATGTTTATGGGGAAAAGAAAATGCATCAATATTTGTTTGGGCTCAAATTTGAATTGGAAACCGACCATAAGCCACTTATATCCCTCTTTTCTGAAAGTAAGGGGATAAATACGAATGCATCGGCCCGCATCCAGAGATGGTCGCTCACGTTGTCCGAAAAAAACTACGTCATCCGCCACAGGCCAGGCACAAAAAACTGTTCCGATGCTCTCAGTAGGCTGCCATTGCCCACCACAGGGCTGGAGATGGCACAGCCCACATATTTAGTTTTGGTAATGGAAGCATTCAAGAGTGAGCAATCACCTGTTACCGCCCGACAGATTAAAACCTGGACGAGCCAGGACCCCTTACTGTCCTTAGTAAAAAAACTGTGTGCTCCACGGGAGTTGGTCTAGTGTCCCGTTAGGGATGCAGGAAGAAATAAAGCCATACCAGCAGCGCAAAGATGAAATGTCCATACAGGCAGATTGCCTCCTATGGGGTAATCGGGTAGTGGTGCCAAAAAAGGGCATGGACACTTTCATTAGTGACCTCCACAGTACCCACCCAGACATTGTAATGATGAAAGCGATAGCCAGATCCCACGTGTGGTGGCCCGGTATCGATGCAGAATTAGAGTCCTGCGTGCACAAATGTAACACATGTTCACAGTTAAGCAATGCACCCGGGAGGCGCCACTAAGTTTATGGTCCTGGCCCTCCAAACCGTGGTCCAGTGTCCATGTCGACTATGCAGGCCCATTCTTGGGAAAAATGTTTCTTGTGGTTGTAGATGCGTACTCCAGATGGATTGAATATGAGATAATGGCGGCAAGCACGTCCGCTGCCACCATTGAAAGCCTGCGGGCCATGTTTGCCACGCACGGTCTGCCTGACGTCCTTGTGAGTGACAATGGGCCGTGCTTCAAAGAGTTCATGACCCGCAATGGGATCAAACATGTCACATCTGCCCCATTTAAACCAGCGTCCAATGGTCAGGCAGAGCCAGCAGTGCAAACAATCAAGCAGAGCTTGAAGAGGGTAACTGCAGACTCGCCTATCCAGAGTCCTGCTTAGTTACCGCACAAGACCCCACTCGCTCACTGGGGTTCCCCGCTGAACTGCTCATGAAAAGGGCACTTAAGACAAGGCTCTAGTTAGTCCACCCTGATCTACACGAACATAGAGAGCAGGCAGCTTCAACAGAATACATGATCATGCAAATGTGTCACGCGAAATCAAGATTAATGATTCTGTATTTGTGTTGAACTATGGACAAGGTCCCAAGTGGCTTCCCGGCACTGTCGTTGCCAAAGAGGGGAGTAGAGTGTTTCTGGTCAAACTTTCAAATTAACTCACCTGCAGAAAACACTTGGACCAAACCAAATTCAGATTCACGGACTATCCAGAACAACCAATCTACCTTTTTCAACCCCCCCAACACAAACACAAGTGGCAACCAACCCAGCAGTTGACCACGAAGCAGAACCCATCACCTGCAGCAGCCCAGCAGGACTCACCACCAGCAGCAGCCCAGTAAGGCCAGCTGCGCAGCAGTCCAGCGAGGGCCCAACAAACGACCCACCAAAACCAGCATTTGCACCGAGACGATCAACCAGGGAAAGGAAGGCCCCAGATCGACTCACATTGTAAATAGTTACACTATTGACTCTGTGGGGGTGGCGGGGGATGGGGGGGTGGGGAAGAGGGGGGGGCGGCGGAGTGTTATATATGTAAACCTGTAAATACCTTGTTTAACCACCAGAGGGCTCATCCCCTGGAGTCCCAAGGGATCCCACCATCTATTGGGAGCACCTGTACATAAGGAGGCCTCACAGGCTGGAGAGGCACTCTGGAGACCTGTAATAAAGGACTACGGTCACACCTTACTTTGAGCTTACAGTATCTGGTCAGATTCTTTATTCAAGATACAACATAATGTTTCCATGTTTTAGGTGTGGTTTCATTTATGACATTCCAAAGGAAAATACAAAAGAAGCATTTCACAGCTGCACAGGAACACAATGAAACTTTGGAGCAACTGCATGATCAAGACATCTGAGCCTTTTTTAGGCTTTTATATAAGCTGGATTTTTGTATAATGTGGCATTTGGCCACCTTCTATTTATAAATGGTAACTCATCAATGATTGTTGCTTCTTAGGGCAGTTTATTCTCCCTCCTTCAACTATTTTTGTTGTATCTGTAAACAAGTGCCCCTGGTTAAAGGGGGGTTACATTCCAAAAACTTTCAATCAAGTGCCCCCTTGTATTTTTTTCTGAGGGCACCAAAAACACAAATTATACAACTATTTTTGTAGACAACATTAATCAAGGGCCCCCTGGTTAAAGGGGGGCACATTCCACACACTTTCAAATAAGTGCCCTCTTGTTTTTTTTTTGAGGGCACTAAAAAGACAAATTATACAAGTGTCCCCTGGCTAAAAAGCGGGGCGGGGGGCACTAAAACCGACAAACTTAAACAAATTAAACTTTAGATATTGTGTTCTTCCTCCTTCAATCACCTTTAATTTGACCCTGGTGTTATTAATTATACTGTTATGTTAATTATCAGTAAGGTGAGCTATAGCTAAATTATAATTTGGACTGCAGTGTAGTTTGAGAATATTACTATATAATAAATATAACTTTATTATTGTAATGATGAGAGATTCCTTATCGGTTTAATCGAGTAAGTAATCATGGTAGAAAATAACTAGACATTTTGAGCACATTTGCATAGCTTGACAGTGCTCCCAATACATAGTGCATGATGCACTGGAGGTGTTGACATCATGGGGGCAGGATTTCCATCAGTTCTTAAATGGCTGCTGGCTGACTTTAAATCTGGAATTGTCACTGAGCACCTGAAAATGTCTGAACACAGAATGGTGTGGATCAGCACTCAGGCACTGGAGGTCATGCTGCTGGAGATCCTTCAACAACAGGAGGCTTATTTGGAGGCAAGGACCACCCAGCAATAACGAGTGCAGCCAGAGCAGCATGAATGGAGGTGATGGACCTGTGTCAAGGCTATCTCACTCTTAGCCGGAACCTGGAAGTAGATGAGAAAGAAATCATTTGGTTTAGCCAAGGTTGTTAAGATAAATGAGCAAACATGTGATGACATCTTAATAGATTTCTTTACCAACCTTGTTTATTGCTCCCCTCTGTAAACTTGGAACAGCATCACAGAGGGAGAAATCAGAGCACTTTGCCAAGTGCTGATCTTGTAAAAGTACAGCCATGCTCATTATTTTCTCTAGACTGTGTTGACATATCAGTGTGCTGCTCATGTTGGTAATTAAATGGGTCAAGTATCAAACAGCAAGTATTATGGCAACACAAGATTGCTTACAGCTGGATGTTCACAAACTTAGATAAAGTGGCTTGTTGTCCTTTGCACTTTTGTACAACTCATTTCACAATCCTTTTTCCTTCATATATGTTGCTTTCCCATCTGCTTGCAAAAGACTACAATATAGGAGCTAATGCTTGGAGACCAGAGTGGAAGGTCGGGTACGTTCAGAAACATCAGGTATATATGTGGCCTGATAGATAGTCCTTAAAGTGACCGCTGCAGTTTGCAACTGACAAGGTAAGTGCTTAAAATATACTTACCTGAATGTTAAGCCGGATAATTTTGACTTTGTGCGACAATGGTGATAACGAATCGGCAGTCCATAAGAACACAAGAAATAGGAGCAGGAGTAGGCCATACGGCCTCTCGAGCCTGCTCCGCCATTTAATATGATCATGGCTCATCGGATCATGGATTCAGGTCCACTTCCCTGCCCGCTCCCCATAACCCCTTATTCCCTTATCGGTTAAGAAACTGTCGATCTCTCTCTTAAATTTATCAATTACCCAGCTTCCACAGCTCTCTGAGGCAGCGGATTCCACAGATTTACAACCCTCTGAGAGAAGAAATTCCTCCTCATCTCAGTTTTAAATGGGCAGCCCATTATTCTAAGATTATGCCCCCTAGTTCTAGTCTCCCCCACCAGTGGAAACATCCTCGCTGCATCCACCTTGTCAAGCCCCCTCATAATCTTATACATTTCGATAAGATCACCTCTCATTCTTCTGAATTTCCATGAGTAGAGGCCCAACCCACTCAACCCTTCCTCATAAGTCAACCCCCTCATCTCTGGAATCAACCTAGTTTTACATATCTCCTGATTTTTATTGCCATTGAATGCAATGGACATAGAAATATCAGGAGAGATGTAACACGGGCTGCTGCTTCGTTATCATTTATATTACTCTATTGCCCAAAGTCAAAATTACCCCATCTGCTCCTCCCAGATCCACATTAAAACCACACGGGCCGCTGCTGGCCACTGTTACCCCTGATTGGCACTGTTGCCCCTCAATCGCCGCCGATGGCTCACCATCGATCGCCTCCGACCACTATCCACCCTTCCTGATCACCATTACCATCCCTCCCGCCATTGTTTGCCTCCTTCCCAATTACCCCATTTAAGAACTTACCTGAGGCGGCTGCTGGCATCGCAGCAGCCCGAAATTTGAGTCCTCTTAAAAAGCAAAATATTGCGGATGCTGGAATCTGAAATAAAAACAGAAATCTCAGTGGGTCAGGCAGCATCTGTGGAGAGAGAAACAGTTAACGTTTCATGTCGATGGCCATTCGCACCCTATCTAGACTAATCTTTTTCTAACTTCTGCCATTACCATCTCAAGTCAGTCCATCATCCCTTTTGTCTCAAATCTCTCCTGTCTTCCACCATATCCCAGACCTTCCCTTTTGTTCCTTCCTCCCCTCCTCCTTTCAGTGCTCCTCAAGAATCTGTTCATTTCGAACATTCGCCAGTTCTGACGAAGGGTCATCGACTTGAAACGTTAACTCTGTTTCTCCACAAATGCTGCCTGACTCGCTGAGATTTCCAGCATTTTCTGTTTTTATTTGAGTCCTCTTCTCTGGCGAGCTGCTTGGGGATACCTATTGGGTGTCCACAGCTTGCAGGCTCAGCAAAAATGATCAAAAAGCCCATTTTTGGCCGTGCTAGAGTTTCTGAGCTTTGCTTTTCTTCCAGTTCCCAGTTCTGATACTTAGTCATTTATATTTTCAAATGTGTATTTCCAGCATTTTGTATTATTATTTCAGATTTCTAGCACTTGCAGTTTTTTTTCATCTGTACTATTGGAAGAAATGTCTTCACTTAAACATAAGAACATAAGAACATAAGAATTAGGAACAGGAGTAGGCCATCTAGCCCCTCGAGCCTGCTCTGCCATTCAACAAGATCATGGCTGATCTGGCCGTGGACTCAGCTCCACTTACCCGCCCGCTCCCCGTAACCCTTAATTCCCTTATTGGTTAAAAATCTATCTATCAGTGACTTGAATACATTCAATGAGCTAGCCTCAACTGCTTCCTTGAGCAGAGAATTCCACAGATTCACAACCCTCTGGGAGAAGAAATTCCTTCTCAACTCGGTTTTAAATTGCCTCACCCGTATTTTGAGGCTGTGCCCCCTAGTTCTAGTCTCCCCGACCAGTGGAAACAACCTCTCCGCTTCTATCTTGTCTATCCCTTTCATGATTTTAAATGTTTCTATAAGATCACCCCTCATCCTTCTGAACTCTAACGAGTAAAGACCCAGTCTACTCAATCTATCATCATAAGGTAACCCCCTCATCTCCGGAATCAGCCTAGTGAATCGTCTCTGTACCCCCTCCAAAGCCAGTATATCCTTCCTTAAGTAAGGTGACCAAAACTGCACGCAGTACTCCAGATGTGGCCTTACCAATACCCTATACAGTTGCAGCAGGATCTCCCTGCTTTTGTACTCCATCCCTCTCGCAATGAAGGCCAACATTCCATTCGCCTTCCTGATTACCTGCTGCACCTGCAAACTAACTTTTTGGGATTCATGCACAAGGAGTTTTATTATTTGAAGGGGCTGCTCCTGAAATTCTGGCTGCACTTCAGTCCCACTCTCCTGATCTTTGGGCACCCTGTGCGGAGGGGAGCGGGTAGGTCCGAAGGCCTCCTCGTAGGACTGCTCCTGGGCACGGCCAAGGGTGCCATCAGCCGGTCCAGGCAGCGGGCGGTCGAGGGGGTCGTTCAACCTGACTGCCTGCCTCTCTTCCGCTCTTACATCCGGTCCAGGGTGTCCTTGGAGATGGAGCACGCGGTGTCCACCGGTACGCTCGCGGCCTTCCGCGAGAGGTGGGCACCGGAGGGACTGGAGTGCATCATCACGCCCGGCAACCAAATTTTAATTTGATTTTACGTTTTAAAGTTTAATTTGTTTTAATTGCCGGTGCTTTTAGTGTCCCCCTTCCCTTTTATAGGGGGCACTGGGGAAAATTGTGATTTTAGTGCCCAAAAAAAAAAACCAAAAAAAAAAGAAAAACACAAAAAAAAACCAAAAAAAAAAAGGGGGGAAAAAAAGGGCCTTGAAAATGTCTGGAGTGTCACCCAGGTCGGGTGGCACCGTTTATTGTTTTTATGTTTTCACAGGTGAACTCAAAAGAGTTTCATGCACAAGGAGTTTTATTATTTGAAGGGGCTGCTCCTGAAATTCTGGCTGCACTTCAGTCCCACTCTCCTGATCTTTGGGCACCCTGTGCGGAGGGGAGCGGGTAGGTCCGAAGGCCTCCTCGTAGGACTGCTCCTGGGCACGGCCAAGGGTGCCATCAGCCGGTCCAGGCAGCGGGCGGTCGAGGGGGTCGTTCAACCTGACTGCCTGCCTCTCTTCCGCTCTTACATCCGGTCCAGGGTGTCCTTGGAGATGGAGCACGCGGTGTCCACCGGTACGCTCGCGGCCTTCCGCGAGAGGTGGGCACCGGAGGGACTGGAGTGCATCATCACGCCCGGCAACCAAATTTTAATTTGATTTTACGTTTTAAAGTTAATTTGTTTTAATTGCCGGTGCTTTTAGTGTCCCCTTCCCTTTTATAGGGGGCACTGGGGAAAATTGTGATTTTAGTGCCCAAAAAAAAAAAGAAAAAAAAAAAAGAAAAACACAAAAAAAAAAGGGGGGGAAAAAAAAGGGCCTTGTAAATGTCTGGAGTGTCACCCAGGTCGGGTGGCACCGTTTAATGTTTTATGTTTTGCAGGTGAACTCCAAAAAGAGTTTCATGCACAAGGACCCCCAGGTCCCTCTGCACTGCAGCATGTTGTAATTTCTCCCCATTCAAATAATATTCCCTTTTACTGTTTTTTTTTTCCCAAGGTGGATGACCTCACACTTTCCGACATTGTATTCCATCTGCCAAACCTTAGCCCATTCGCTTAACCGATCCAAATCTCTTTGCAGCCTCTCTGTGTCCTCTACACAACCTGCTTTCCTACTAATCTTAGTGTCATCTGAAAATGTTGTTACACTACACTCTGTCCCCTCTTCCAGGTCATCTATGTATATTGAAAACAGTTGTGGTCCCAACACCGATCCCTGTGGCACACCACTAACCACCGATTTCCAACCCGAAAAGGACCCATTTATCCCGACAGAAACAAGATGTTTGAAGTAACCTTTCAGGTTAAGGATGTTTAAGCTGCCATAATGGAAATGTTAGGGTATGAGAGAGTCAAATGGCCTTTCACCAGCCTTGACTTTTCTTTTATTTGTATCTTTTTTTAAAAATGGACTTCGGCCTGACAGATGTGAATCGTGCAATTGCTTCTTGTGCTGTGGATGAGTTACACTATTGGATTCTAACAACCAGTAGAGAACAGGCAGATGATGGAAGGCCGAAGGCATTTAGAGGCCTGGGCCTCATTTTCATTCTGTCCAAGAGCTGCAACTTGCTGGTTCTGGGCAGGTGGTACATTGGCCAGCTCCCCCGCTGATCCAACGGACAATCTGAGCCTTGGTTGGAGGAAGGCAATACCGGGGGCATCGGACATAAGAACTTAAGAAATAGGAACAGGAGTAGGCCATACGCCCCCTTGAGCCTGCTCCGCCATTCAATAAGATCATGGCCGATCATCGACCTCAACTCTACTTTCCTGCCCAATCTCCATATCCCTTGATTCCCCTAGACCCCAAAAGTCTATCTATCTCAGCCTTGAATATATTCAGAGACTCAGCATTCACAACCCTCTGGGGCAGAGAATTCCAAAGATTCACAACCCTCTGAGTGAGTGTAGAAATTCCTCCTCATCTCTGTCTTAAATGGTCCACTTATTCTGAAACTATGCCTTCGAGTTCTAGACACTCCAGCCTGGAAAACAACCTCTCAGCATCACGCTGCCAATCCCCTTCAGAATCTTGTATGTTTCAATGAGATCACCTCTCATTCTTCTAAACTCCAGAGAATATAGGCCCATTGACCTTGGATCTGACCTGGAGGTGGCGGAGGTTGAACAGTTTCTCGTTTGTTCTGTAGATTAGCTCCACTCCAGCAGGGAGCTCACTGAGGGTGAGCTGGAGCATTGCAGCAAAGATCGAGGCGAGCGTTGGTGCAATGACACAGCCTTGTTTGACCCCAGTCTGAACGTGAATTGGGTCTGTGATGGATCAGTTGGTCAGGATCACTGCTTGCATGTCATCGTGGAGCAGGCAGAGGATGGTGATAAACTTTTGGGGGCATCCGAATTTGAGGAGGATGCTTCATAATTCCTCACAGTTGACTGTGTCGAAGGCCTTAGCAAAGCATACGAGAGCATGGGCCTTGCGCTAAATATCCATAAGACAAAGGTGCTCTATCAACCTGCCCCTGCCACAAAGCACTGCTCCCCGATTATCAATGTCCATGACAAGGCCTTGGACAACGTGGATCATTTTCCATACCTTGGGAGCCTACTGTCAACAAGGGCTGACATCAATGATGAAGACCAACAGCGCCTTCAATGTGCCAGTGCAGCCTTTGGTCGCTTGAGGAAGAGAGTGTTTGAAGACCAGGACCTCAAACCCAGCACCAAGCTCATGGTCTACAGTGCAGTAGTGATCCCCGACCTCCTATATGCCTCACAGACATGTACTATGTACAGCAGGCACCTCAAAGCACTGGAAAAGTACCATTAATGCTGCCTCCGCAAGTTCTGAAAATCCACTGGCAGAATAGACACACCAACATCCGTGTTCTCACTCAGGCCAACATCCCCAGCATTGAGCATGGTCAGTGCTTCGATCAGCTCCGCTGGGTGGGCCACGATGTCCGCATGCCCGATATGAGACTCCCAAAACGAGTGCTCTACTCGGAGCTCCGACACGACAAATGAGCCCCTGGTGGGCAGAGGAAACGCTTCAAGGACACCCTCAAAGCCTCTTTGAAAAAATGCAACATCCCCACCGACGCCTGGGAATCCCTGGCCCAAGACTGCAAAAAGTGGAGGAAAAACATCCGGGAAGGCGCTGAACACCTCGAGTCTCTACGCCGAGAGTAAGCTGAAACCAAACATAAACAGCGGAAGGAGCGCATGGCATCCCAAGTACCCCACCCACCCGTTCCTTCAACCACTGTCTGCCCCACCTGTGACAGAGACTGTAGATCCTGCATAGGACTCATTAGGCACATGAGAACTCATTTTTAGCATGGAAGCATATCATCCTCTATTACGAGGGACTGCCTAAGGTAAGAGACAAATTGCCCAAAAACTTGATTCGCAATTCACAGGTTATCTTTTACTTGCTGCAAATTGCTGGACAATTTACACATTGATTACGACGTACGCATTAACCTATTTTGGCAGCAAATTCTGGGCCATTAACTTCCTTCAATTTATAATAAGTACCCTTATCCAATACTTGTTGATAACAGTTTCACCTTGACTTGAAATAGTCAGTGAATATTCAATAAAGATATCTGAATCTTGTTCTTTTCTCACCATTGCTAATAGGCAGTCTCAGTGTGCATTCCTGAATGAGTTAAGTACCAATCGCCTGGATTTTGTTTCTCTGCAGACAGCACAGTTGTGCAGCATGCAGCAAGCCTTAACAGCGTGAGACCAGAGCAGCAGTATACTGCAGCATTTTCCCCAGAGCTACCAAGTTTGCCTTTAGAATCTTTGTGGTCTATTCAATGACAATCTTGATGGCAACTTGAGCCCCTCTACATTAGTGTCCAATGTTCCTTATAAGCTGCGCGGCCACACAGCTCTCTGCCAGTCTTGTGCAATCCCGGGACCGGCTTTCTCAATGTTAAGTTTAGCGCATAAAACTGTGAATGGACCACGCAGCCCCGTAAAGGAGCCGTGCACCCCTCAAAAATAAGAGAGAACATTCTCAGTGTCCCTTGGGTACCAAACTGGTATCATCTGTCCTTACTATCAAGACACTAGCCAGCTGTCCACATCTGCCTTTGATCTGTGCACAGTGAGGGCATTGCAAATTGTAATAAAACAAAGGAATTGTGGCAACTCTCTGCATAGCATAGTTCACATGCAGAATTAGGTGCTTTGTATTGCTCACTAGCTGTGCTTTGAGGGAATAATACCCTTTCCCGTTAATGACGTTGATTGTGTTTTCAAAAGGGACACAGGTGGGTCTCATTGGTGGCAGCTTGCATCTGAGGCAATCCAGCCGGTCTGTGAAAATGAATAACCCTTTCACATTGATAGGCAAGGTTAATCGGAAAGGAGATAACTGGGCTGTTTGCACAAAGGCATCGGTTGCTTGCTTGATGCAGTGGTGGACAGCTGATTATGCAAAACTTCCCCGATGTTGCTTGAAGGAAAACACTGGCATAGATACTTTTATTGCCAATGGCAACATTGGCCGCTGTAGTAAAGGTGAGCTCCAGGCCCAGAGCAAGCATTTATAATTATCTTGCAAAGCAATTGCAACCTTCTAAAACGTTGGTGAGTCAAGAGATTCAAATAAGACTGTCTGGCTCTGCAGACATAGTGATATGGGTGCATGAAGGAAATAGAATACCAGAGGTGCTTTAGATTGGCAGTAATTAGCACAAGCCCTCCCCACCCCATTTCCTCCATCATTTGGCCTGAAACAGACGGTAAATCGGAGGAAAATCTAGGCTGGCTGTCCAGAGTTGGACTGTATTCTAGTCAGACGGTAACTAATTGAATCACCTTCATTGTGCTCTAATATTCATTTACTTGCAGGCATGTGTCTATTGAGAAGGGGTTATTGAGGCTTTTCGAGATATTCAGAAGAAGAAAGACCTTTGTTTATTGTTTTAACCAAATAGCAGAAAAGGAATTTCATGCAAATGTGTTCATATGCTAATATACGATAGTCGCACAATGTGATTTCACCCCATTTGTGAGAAAGCTCATAGAAAGTACTAGTTTTGAAAGAGAAGTTAGTTATTTTTTTATTGTTTACCCCGTTATTCAAACAAGAGTTGATTATAATCAGCACAACAAATATTTATAAATTTGAGTGGAGAGTTTCAACTGTGGCTTAGTTCATAGCACCCTTGCCTCTGAGTCAGAAGATTGTGGGTTCAAGTCTCACTCCAGAGAATTGAGCATAAAAATTCTAGGATGACACTCCAGTGCAATACTGAAGGAGTACTGCACTGTCAGAGGTGCTGTCTTTCGTTAAACCAAGGTCCCGTCTGCTCTTTTAGGTGGATGTAAAAGATCCCATGGCACTATTTTGAAGAAGAGCAGGGGAGTTATCCGTGATGTCCTGGCCAATATTTATACCTCAATCAACATAACAAAAAATAAAAAATTATCTGGTCATTATCACATTGCTGTTTGCGAAAGCTAGTAAATTGGTTGCCGCATTTCCCACATTACAATAGTGACAACACTTCAAAAAGTACTTAATTGGCTGTAAAGTGCTTTGAGATGTCCGGTGGTCATGAAAGGCGCTATATAAACAGAGTGACTATTTGCACTAGTTTTTTGAGCATCCTTCTGCGCCTGCGCACTCTGAACTCTGCCCTTCGATGCCTACGCATGCGCACCACCACTCATATGGACTCCTCGAACCCGAAAGCGGAAGTGAAGCCTGTATTGTGCTGCTGTCCGGACCGCATTGCTTTACTGAGCTGTGCTACTGCCTACTGCCTTGTAGCCTGAGCCCGCCGCCCGCCTTGTACAGTTGTAAAGTGCCACTTGTTTGTCTTAAGTGATGTGTCAATAAATTTCATTACATTTTTTATATTATTTCCGTGTCATGTGTTTGATCCATCCTGCATCATTTGGGTCAGTGACTATTGGCAGCTACTATGGCTTTTGGGTTAGCTTTTGAAAAGCAATGAACTTCGGCAGTGTTGGTGCATGAACTTGCGCTGCGGGCGCGGTGTCAAGAACTTGGGCTGGGATGGGGCATGAACTTGCGCTGGGGGTGGGGGGGTGGCTGTCAAGAACTTGGACTGGCATGGGGCATGTACTTTAGCTTGAGGGGGGTGGTGGTGGTATGAACTTGGGTTGGGATGGGAGAGCTCTTTCCTGTCTTGAGGTGGCAGTCAGAATGGCTCGAATTATACTTTCCAATGTCACTCAGAACCTGGGGTGGACGGTTCTAATTACACATTCCAGAGAAACTATTGGGTGTGTCTTAGTCTCCAAGGGGACCAATCAGAGCACTTGTTAGTGCAAATAAGCTACAGGTGTCTAGGACACCCTCGACCAGCTCTGGCCCTGGAAGGGCCGGCTGCAGGCTGGGCAGCACCCTCCTCGGTGTGTTCAGTCGGAATTGGCTTGGGCGATTCCATGCTTGGCAGTAATGGCGGAGTGACAGGTCTGGGCTCAGGACTGCTGTGATCCTGAGAGACCACATCAGGATCCTGGTACGAGGAGCCGGCACCACTCCCCGGGGCAGCACCTCACCATCCCTACCAATCTGCTGGAGCACAGGTCGGTGGTGTGGCGCAACACAGGAAGATCCCCCGTGGATGCAGTCTTAATGGTAACAGTCAGATCTTGCGTGGCATCCAGCTGAGACTGCATGAGAGCAGACACAGTCCCGATACCACCAGAGACAGCAGCAGTAAGATGCTCCGTGGCCTGTTGCCCAGAGTGCATGAGAGCATTCTGAGCTTCCAGGACAGCGGTCATCCTCTCCAAAGTAGCACTGAGATATTTGTTTCCTTGCACCTTATGCTGTAATGGCAGCTGCCACATCGCCAACAAAATGCGGCATCACAGTTGTATCCACACGGTCACTCTGGGAATCCACCATCGTCTGCACACTGGCAATGATGGGCTCCATGGTGTGTGCAGAGCTAACCACAATGAGGGAGGCAGATTCCTCCACGCTCCTGACTACTTGCGACAGGTTCACTGGCACCATTGCCCCCAACATTTGGGAATGCATAGCCTCCACCCTTCTTTCACAAGCTCCAACATCGATGGGCTCATCTGCGTCCTCTGCAGCAGAACTCGCGTGAGAACTCGCCCCCTGAAGAGATAGCACCGGAGGTTGCCTTTGCCCTTGACCATGTTGCAGCCCACTAGGCCCCAGTGCATCACCCAGTGCAGACCCCTCTGCTAAATCTAACATTCCCGACTGCATACTCCCAGTATCTGAGCTGGCGCGTGTGAGTGTAGGAAGCAGTGACACGATGCTGCCAGCAGTTCCCCCCCCCCCCCACCCGCTCTACCTTGGCCTTGTCGGATATGCCGGCAAGAGATGGAATGGCCTCTAGCGTGTCATCCTGGCTTTGGCTGCCAGTGGCCTCAAAGGTCTCTTCCTGCCTTTGGCTTGCAGTGGTCTCAAAGGTCTCTCCCTGCCTTTGGCTCGCAGTGGTCTCAAGGTTGTCGTCCTGGCTTTGGCTCACACCTGTGTGTAATGGACCCACACTTGCACTCATTGCCGAGGCCTCATGACGCTGTTACTCAGCAAGCTTTATTTGATTTGTAGGTGAAGGTTTCTCACAACCAGTTAGAGCAAGAGAGGACTGGTGGTGGCGAGCCAGATATCCAGCAATCATAAATGACACAAGGGCTCCCGTGAGGATGATGGAGGGCATTGCACCATGCAGCCTGCAACTTGCACACAATCATAAGCAAATGCGTGGTAGGTGCTGGCACTTTCAGGTAGAGATGGCATTAAAGGAAGACTTTCACTTACTGATGCTGTCCCCAGTGGGATCCACATGACCGGTGGCCACAGGGAAGGCAACATGTGGGCCCACTAGCTTCTGCACCCTTTCTTCCAGATGAGTGAGCTGCTGGATATCTGGCTCACCACCACCAGTCCTCTGTTGCTCTAAATGGTTGTGAGAAACCTTCGCCTGCAAATCAAATAAGGCTTGCTAAGTAACAGTGTCATGAGGCCTCGGCAACGAGTGCAAGTGTGGGTCCATTACATGCAGGTGTGATATGAAAGAGAGTCTATCTATATATATATATCAAATGCTGCTTTAGTGACCATATAGTGAAGATGGGAAATAAGAGAAGGGGAGGCTCGCAGATGGAAGGTGAGGAGTTGGGGGAACATGTACTCACTTTCATCAGTTGAATTCTGTCTTTGAGCCTTTTGAGGCATTGGGTGGCAGTGTGGTCATGAATGGAGGTCCCAGAGACCTCCACAGCAATCTCTCTCCACGCATTAATACAGCGCAAGTTGATCTGCCTGTGTCGGGGTAAAGAACGCGCCTCCTTCCCTCCACACCTTCGATCAGGGTCTCGAGTTTCACATCTGAAAATCTGTTGGCCCTCCTTGCTACTCCTGGATTTGCCATGCCTTTGCAAAAAACTGATTCCCTGCTCGGGGCCTAGCTGCAAACCCTGCCCTTTAAGAAGGCCAGGGAGCAGATGGCTCATTAGCAGTAAATCGGAACCAGCTGAATTTTGCGGCCCAATTGGCCACTCCACACCCACACTGCTGCAAACAGCCCGTTCCCGCCACCACTACTGCTCCGCTCCTTTTTTCAACTAAAAATGCTGAATTTCCATCTTATGGCCGCCGCATCCATTGCAGCGGTAATGAAAAGCAAAAAGCGGTAGGTGCACCTCGTATCGGGCGGTGGGCAATTTTGCACCTTGGTGTCATATTGACCCTGAAATTAAGTTCCGACCATATATCCGCAGCATAACTAAGACTGCCGATTTCCACTTCCATAACATCACCCGTCTCTGCCTTTGCTTCAGCTCATCCGCTGCTGAAACTCTCATTCATGCCTTTGTTAGCTCTAGACTTAACTATTCCAATGCACTCCTGGCTGGCCTCCCATGTTCCACCCTACATAAATATGAGGTCATACAAAACTCAGCCGCCCATGACCTAACTTGCACCAAGTCCCGTTCACCCATCCCCCCTGAGCACGCTAACCTACATTGGCTCCTGGTTAAACAACACCTTGATTTCAAAATTCTCATCTTTGTTTTCAAATCCCTCCATGGCCTCGCCCTTTCCTATCTCCGTAACTGCATCCAGCCCCACTCCCCCCCCACCCCCCCGCCCCACACCCCCACCAAGATATCTGCGCTCCTCTAATTCTGCCCTCTTGAGCATCCCTAATTATTATCGCTCAACCATTGGTGGCTGTACCTTCTGTTGCCTAGGCCCTAAGCTCTGGAATTCCATGCCTAAACCTCTCCACCTCGCTACCTCTCTTTCCTCCTTTATGACGCTCCCTAAAACCTACGTCTTTGACCAAGCTTTTGGTCATCTGCCCTAATATCGCCTTATGTGGCTCGGTGTCAATTTATTTGTCTTATAATACTCCTTGTGACGTTTTACTATGTTAAAGGCACTGTATAAATACAAGTTTTTGTTGTTTCTGTGTACATTTTGTATTCTTATGATAGACCACAAACATAAAATAAACAATAAATGTGAACCTATTTACTGTATCTGCACAAACAGAAAAATCTTCTGCTCCAAGCAATAAAATCCCTTTAAAACCCGCAAATATATTTAGATACTGCCTTCTATGCTCACAGGAAAGACTACATAAATTACACAAGGTGGATTACACAACTGGCCTGAAGACATCTTCCAGAACACTGAATTTACACACCCAGAAGACTGAGGGAATCAATACAAAATAAAGTCCAAGAAATGAAACCGAATTCTAGATTTGTAATGAGAAAATGAGCTCTATCACAATCAACGATAAGGAACATTTGTTATAAATATTGGGAAAAAAACTGATATCGCTCAAAGTAACTTACAATAATACATGAAAAATTTACTATACAAACGATTGTTCAGAACTTAAAAGAACAGACAACAGGCACCAGCAAATGTCCAAATAAAACATTTAAATTATCTAGGAATGAGTATGTGTATAGCTTTTTCAATGTTAATTAAAACAAAAATATAATAAAGACGAGGGCTGATCTGCTCCTTGGGCCACAGTGGTAGTCACCAGAAGAGAATGAGTGCATCTCATATTGTAGTCGCAGGGGGTGGACCTCATGGGATTTTCCAAGGTCTGCTCATTTCAATGATTACTCAGCAGTCCCAAATTCACCACTATGCTTTGGAGCATAGTGGTCACAGCGGTGTGTGTTACAGATGATCAGCCCACTACTGCCCGTTTTGCCCACCTGCCGAAGTTGAATTTCGCCCCTCGGCGCTTCAGACTTTGGAAGCGTATCTGGATTTTACAATGTTCAGCAATGACGCCGTGTTTCTGGAGTAAACCATGGAAAATGAGAAGAGAAGAGGGTAGCCATGGCCTTATTTCCGTAATTTTCGTATTCATAACACACGAATGCCAGAAATGTGAGTGCCCATCCATACCAATTTAGCCAGTCCAAAAACTAATGAGCAGCGCCCTCCTAGAACACTTTCAGGATAATGGCTTCCACTAGATTTTCCAACCCCAAACCCCCCACTGCCGTGCCAAGTGCATGTATCTGCGCCATCAGTGATGACCATGGAAAATTCCCTTAAAACAATCTGTGGCTTTGACCTTTAATTCAATTACCCTTCAGATAACAGGTTAAATTGAGGTCCTGTTCAACTGTTCCAGTGGTTCAGATGGCTATTAAAGATCCAATGATATTATTCAAAGAACAGCAGGAATTTCTGCCAATGTCCTGGTCAATATTTTTTCCTCAGCTAATGCTACCTAAATAAACACACAGGTTAACTGGGCATTGATCTCATTGCATGTTTGTGGGAAGTTACTGGGGCAGAATGACTGCCTTGTTTGATCAGTGGACTTCAAAAGTAATTAAATGCGTGAAGTGCTTTGAAATGTTTCAGAATGATCAGGTACTTTGTAAACAGAAGCATTATTAACATAATTAATGGATGAAAATGCTTTCGGACTCAGTCAGCATAATGCCTATGAGTCAAAAAGTGAGGGACAAACAAATCTAAACACCTTTGCAAATCTGAACACCAGCAAAAACAATTGAAAAGAGATATGACCTAATATTGCAGGTGACATTACACAATTAATAAAAGGTAAACTTCATAAAACATGACAATCGGGACATTACAATCTACTAATAACAACTTAAATTGGTGAAAATTGATGTAAATCACTTAAATGCACAACCAAATTATGCCTCGAACAAAGGCTGGCACAAGTCCAAAGATATACGTATTTCCAACAGAAAACCCAGACAATGAAATATAGGCACTGAAAACCTATGGCCATGATCTCAGCAGTTATACTGGGATTATGCTCACTGGTGCCCTCCAGTACTGACTGGAGCTTTATTAATGTGCATGGGACTGATAGGTGCCCTCTTCCCCTGCAGGTACATCCCCTGAACCCACCTACATAATGTAACTGGAAAATCCAACACCTGTCTTTGAGGATCACCTCCAGACCCCCATCAAGCCTTTGTTGAAGGGGATTTTTTCTTTAAAATTGGCGGTCTTTGAGGGATCACATTATCTCCCGTCCTCCCGTGCCCCCTCCTCCCCACCCGCCGTCCGCCTATCCATAGGCAATTCCCAACAATGGGAAAGCTGGAATTCCTAACATGAGAAGTCCTCATCCCTCTGATGACATTTGCCTTGTAAGGGGTGGGTAGAATTTCTGCTATTTAAAAGACAGGCTGGACAATTCCAGGACAATCGGGTCCCTGCCATTTTCCATTGGACTGTGTTGGTCTCCCACCAGAGCTGCAGCAGAAGAATGGTGGAACCCACTGCAGAATTGTGGGCTTTTCTGTTTTAAAAACCTTAAAACACACCAGGCTGAAAATCAATGCTGAGAATAAAAGTAACAAGTGCAGACCATGACATTCCTCTGCCAGCTACTCTAATGCCCAGTTGTGGACTGCACCATCTCGGCATGGGTGGCAGCAGTCTGGGCTGGCTGGCTGGCTGACGGGCAACAACACTGACACTGGCGGAGTGGCTGTGAACCCTGCAAGCCCCTTTGAACACTGGTATCAACAATCATGATGGAAGCAGTCTGAGCTTCCACTGGAGCACTCAGATGTTGCTCCAATGGAAGCTGAGAAATCGGCCATCAGATGCTACATCTTGGTTGGGTCCACAAGTGTGTTGATGGAGTTGGCCACCAGTTCCATGCTGGAAAGGATGGACTTCAACCTCTGTGCAAAGCCCTGTGCCAAGTTGGTGCCTGGCTTCTTCATGCTCCTTGACATTGCTAGAGACTGACTGTTCAAATATGGATTGTGTGGAACCTCTGCTGTTACTGCACAGTAAAAGGAACCTTCAGCACAAGTATGTAAGCAAACTGAAAATAACTTTGAAAGTATCCGTGTTTTCGGATGATGTCGCCAAGGGGCAACATGTAGATGAGAAATAAGAGGGGGCCAAGGAGTTTACCAAAGGAAGTCTGTTCTATAGATTGACCATTCGTTCACCAAAATGCTGCTTCCATAATATTTCAGGAAAATAAGAGGACTGTCTAGTTTCTCACTGAGTTATGTAAACTTTTAGAGAACTATATATTTGGGCAATTGTTAGAAGTGCTTAGGGATGAACTAGTTTGTTGCCTTAAGTTCAAGTGTTATTCAACAGAACTCTCTGGCTGAGGTTAATGTGACCTAGATGTCTGCATGAAGCTGCAGATGAAAAAGTGAAGGAGTTCTAACAGGGTCAGGCAGCAAAGAACAAAAGGGCCAATTTTCCACATTGCCGATTTTTGGCGCAGTTGTAAAGGTACGTCCGATTTTTTTAATGGGCAACTACGCCAAAAAAAAAGTTGCAAGTTTCACCAGAGTAAACTTTCAATTTGGAGTGGCGCAGATTTTGGGTGGAGCTTAAGGTCTGCGCCGAAAAACTGGGGTTGCCAGGGTAACGAGGGACACACTGAAGGGCTGACGTTGCAAAGTGAAACATACATGCTGCAAGACATAAGCAATTGTAGAGCCCCGTACCGCTGCTATCCTGGGCCGAATAGCCCCCTGCCCCCCCCCCCCCCCCCCCGGTGCCGCTGCTAATCCTGGTCCAAATGGCCCCCTGCCTCCCCGGTGCCGCTGCTAATCCTGGTCCAAATGGCCCCCTGCCCCCCCGGTGCCGCTGCTAATCCTGGACCAATCAATGTAGGAACCAAAGAGTACCTAAACTACCTGCTTCTGCTACTTCATACTGTTTTGGGAATTTTGACTTCAGGCAGAACCTTGTATTGATTTTGACCATTTTTTAATTCATCCCTAGGAATCTAGCCAAGGCTCTTTAGTTTAATAGAATTGGGAAGTGGGTTGTTGAGAACAAGGTTTTCAATTTTTAAACTAAATTTAAAAAAAATCCTGGCTCATTTTATTTTCTTTTGAACTTGAAAACAATTTAGATAAGTCAGCCTAAAGCAAAGAAAACTTTTACAAGCGATGGAATAAACAAACAAAAATTTAAAATGATGTAAATGTTTACAACATATTCAATATCAATTACTGGAAATGAATGTCACTAAAAGGCAAGCAAAAGAGTGGACCTGTTATTCCTCATTCTGCTTTTTAAGTAATGTTTGTTGTGCCCTGTAGGGGACGAAATCCACATCGTGATTCCGGAAGGAGCTCCTCGACCACAGGGAGAAGACGATTGAGGAAAACTCGAGCGACAACTTTCCCAGTGGCTGATAGCAGGGAGATTCCCCTGTAGTTGCCGAGTCAGACGTCCCCTTTTTTATAAAAGATCACAATCACTGCATCTCTCAGATCTCCCGGCATGCTCCCCTCCCTCCAACGAGAGAGATGAGGTCATGTATCCGCGCCAACAGCGCCTCTCCGCCATACTTTAGCGCCTCAGCTGGGATTCCATCTGCACCCGTAGCCTTGTTATTCTTGAGCTGTTTTATGGCTTTGCCTACCTCGTGCAACGTTGGAGTTTCACTGAGTTGGTGGCGGGTCGCATGCTGCGGGATGGAGTCGAGAACACTCGAGTCAAAGGCAGAGTCTCGATTGAGGAGATCGTCAAAGTGTTCCTTCCATCGGGCCCTGACGGCCTCGGACCATTTCCCATATCTTGGGAGCCTCTTATCAACAAAGGCAGACATTGATGCGGAGATTCAGCATCACCTCCAGTGCGCCAGTGCAGCCTTCAGCCATCTGAGGAAAAGAGTGTTTGAAGACCAGGCCCTCAAGCTCATGGTCTACAGGGCTGTAGTAATACCCACCCTCCTGTATGGATCTGAGGCATGGACGATGTATAGAAGGCACCTCAAGTCGCTGGAGATATATCACCAACGATGTCTCCGCAAAATCCTGCAAATCCCTTGGGAGGACAGGCGCACCAACATCAGTGTCCTCGACCAGGCTAACACCCCCAGTATTGAAGCACTGACCACACTCGATCAGCTTCGCTGGGCAGGCCACATAGTTCGCATGCCAGATACGAGACTCCCTAAGCAAATGCTTTATGTGGAGCTCCTTCATGGTAAACGAGCCAAAGGAGGACAGCGGAAACATTATAAGGACATCCTCAAAGCCTCCCTGGTAAAGTGCGACATCACCAGTGACACCTGGGAGACCCTGGCCGAAGACCGCCCGAGGTGGAGAAAGTACATCTGGGAGGATGTTGAGCTCTTCGAGTCTCAACACAAAGGGCAGGAAGAGGCCAAGCACAGGCAGCGGAGGGAGCCCGCGGCAAATCAGCCTCACTGACCCCTTCCTTCGACGAATGTCTGTCCCACCTGTGACAGGGTCTGTGGCTCTTGTATTGGATTGTTCAGCCATCAAAGAACTCACTTTGGGAGTGGAAGCAAGTCTTCCTCGATTCCGGGCCGAAAGACCCCCCGCCCTCGGTTCCGGTGCTGATGTCACTCATATCCCAGGCCGAATGGCCCCCCTGCCGGTGCCGCTGCTATCCCAGGCCGAAAGGCTCCCGCCCCCGGTGCCGTGTATTCAGCTCCGCTAAAACAATGGTGTCTTCTCTGCACCGATTTTCTCTTTGCGCCGATTTTCTTAAGTGCACGTAAGGTTTTTCAGAACGGTGCACTGCGCCATTTTTGGAAAAAATCCTACTTGGTCAAACTCGCTTAAATGGCCAGAAATGGCGCAGCTGGCAGTCGGCACCCCCAGTGACGTCAAAAAATCGGGAACTAAAAAAAAATCGTCCGTAAGTAGTTTAGGATGGTGTAGAAACTTTGGCAAAACTTGCAGATTTTAGTCTGCTCCAAAAAAAACAGCGTGGACCAAAAAAACGGCACAGAATGATGGCGAAAATTCAGCCCAAAATTTGAGCTAAATCTTAACAATCATTTGACAGATTCCTATTTTTACAAGAATTCAAAATATTGTCAAGGCGAAGAACTAGAGCAGTAGGAGATGTTCGAGAAAAATTGTAAATGATACACGTGGCAAAATTGTAATTGAAACTAATGCTAAAAGAGAAGATGCTAATACAAAACCGAGGAAAACCTTTCCAATATGCAGTCTATGGGAGACATAAGAGACTGAAGATGACTTAGGTTCTGCTGGTACAATTGAAAGTAAAATAAAATTCACCGTGAAAATCAAAACTTACCAAAAGATCATTAGTCCAATGGAATTAGATACTAGTACTTATTAATCTGTTATTCCAGACAAATTGCACTGAGAAATTGAAAGGAATACAGGCAGCACGTAATCTTCGTGCTACCTGCTAATTATAATGATTGTACTGTTCAGCCCAACACTGAACTCAATGTTGAGTAGCTGAACATCCAGCAGGGGACCCAACTTCGTACGAGGCTAGCACCAATGAAAGCTGGCCTCCACTTCTTAAAGGCAGTCTGCATCACTTGAAGGGGAAGTGCATTCTGTCTGCAGCAGTTCCTATAACTGGCTGGAGGAGTCAGTGCAAATGTTACAACAGGGGAGAGAGTGTGTGCCAAGATTCTCTGATGCAGTACTGGAGGCCTTGGTGCAGGAGGTGGAAAGGAGGAGCGAGATCCTATTTCCACCGGGGGGCTAGGAGGCCTGCCAGGCAACTCAAAAACACAGATAGCCATAGCTGTCAATGCCAGCAGGGGCTAGCCAAAGGGACACAGGTGCACCTGCATAATCTTACCCCCATGGAGGAGAAGGTGCAGGTTATTCTTGGCAGGGCAATCGCTAAGCCTGTATCCAGCGGTGAATCTGAAGCAATCCAAGATGACGGTATTCTCATGCCAAATCCTCCTTCTCACATCCCACTTCCCCCTTATCCCACTATCGCTTTTGACTTAAAAGCTGCAGATGGTGTAAGCATGCACCTCTTGCTCTCCCCTTCCCATCTTATCCTTGTGCCTTTCTCCTTTCAGATAACCAAGAACTGCCATCTGGCCAGATACTGGCCAGAAAGAAAGTGTTCATGAAGCACAGCATCACTCGATTTCACACTCACAGCTATCAGCTCAGACACTGACACTCTGCGGACTTTAGAGGAAATGTTAGACGTGGCCTGCACAAGTGGCCTGCAGCCAAGGCGTGGGAAAGGTTAGCTACAGAGGACACAAATAAGGACTTTAATGGGGCAGCCTACAGCTGAAGGCGGATGGGTATGCCACCAATGTTGCCTCCGCAAGAACCTGCAAATCCATTGGCAGGATAGGCGCACCAACATCAGTGTTCTCGCACAGACCACATCCCCAGCATCGAAGCTTTGACCACGCTCGATCAGCTCTGCTGGATGGGCCACATCGTCCGCATACCTGACACAAGATTCCCAAAACAAGCGCTCTACTCGGAGCTCCGACATGGCAAGCTAGCCCCAGGTGAGCAGAGGCAACACTTCAAGGACACCCTCAAAGCCTCCTTGAAAAAATGCAACATCCCCATCGACACCTGGGAATCCCTTGCCCAAGACCGCCCAAATTTGAGGAAAAGCATCCGGGAAGGTACTGAACACCTCGAGTCGCTATGCTGAGAACAAGCTGAAGCCAAGCATCGACAGCGGAAGAAGCGCATGGCTACCCAGGCACCCAAACCTCCCGTTCCTCCAACCACCGTCTGCCCCACCTGTGGCAGAGACTGTAGGTCCCACATTGAACTCTTCAGTCACCTGAGGACTCTTCTTTAGTGTGGAAGCAAGTCATCCTCGACTCTAAGGGACTGCCTAAGAAGAAGATGAGTATGCACACTGAAATGCTTGGTGCATTGGCAAGTCTGCCAGAAAGCCTAAGTCTAATGTCAAGGAGCATGGAAGAGTCTGGCACCAACCTTGCACAGGGCTTTGAGCAGAGCTCGGAGCCCATGATTTCCAGCATAAAATTGATGGTCAACTCCATTACCACACTTGTGGACCAAATATAATACAGCATCTGATAGCAGATGTCTCAGCTTCCACTGCAGCTCAAGCAGAATCCACCCAACATCTGAATGATGCAGTGGAAGCTCAGACTTTTGTTGTGCAAGCTCAGATTGCTCTCATGCAGTCTCGGCTTGCTGTCACACAAGCTCAGACTGCTGCTATTGTGGCTGCGTTTATCAGTATGGAAAGGGGCTTGAAGTGTATCACAGCAGTCGAGCAATCTGTCCACGAACAGATTACTAGGATTGCTGAGGTGCCGCCCCAGGGTAGTGGAAGTGGCTCCGTGGAGCACGAACCTGCTGTTCTCTCTCAGGATGACAACATTCATGCTCCTACCACTGCCACTCCACCAGTGCCCTTGCTGTTGCTTATCAAGCAGCTAGCCCAGACTGCTGCCACCCGTGCCAAGGTGGTGCAATCTACAGCCAGGCATTCTAGGCCCAGAGCTGCTTGCGGTCATTCTGCAAAGCCATCTGCAGTCTCCCCTACTGAAATTCATCAGCTTTTCACCAGCTATGGTGCAGCCACTGGGGTAGCACTTCGTAGGAGCACTAGAACAGGCAAAGGCACATGGAAGACAAGCACCAAGGGAATGTACAAACATCTGTCACCTCTCATGTAGCAGTGGACGGCGAACTGGGAGATGTTACAACACCTGCTCTAACCTGGAGGGATCCCAACACAAAGAAATTCAGGGCCATGGTCACTTTCATCGCCATCAGCAGCGCTGTCCTTGCATACACATGAGGCTGCAGGACTGGTTGTGCAGGTCTGGTTGCAAGTGGTGGCAGGGTTCTGTGACCACCTCCTTCATAAAGCGCAGACGCCTCGCACACTGCTCCTGGCTCAGGCTGAGGTAAGAGAATTGCTCTCAGAAAACCTTTGGTGGGTATGACCTCCTGCTGAGAGACCTTTTCCCCACCTCCTCCTCCTCTCTGCAAGCAGCTTGACCTCTTCTTTGCAGTCTTTGCTCCATCTCCCTGTCATGCTGCAGGCCCAGGGGAAAGATGGTCTGACCAGAACCCATGAAGTCAGAAGCAAGGCGTTCTTCACTTGCATCACCACTCTTTGGCACCTCACCAACTTTAAACAACTCTCGAAAGCTCCAAACGCTTCCACAAACTTACACAAAGCCAGGAGAAATCACTCAGCAACTAACCTTAGGGTGGTTGCTGATCCCTTTAAAAATCTCTGGTAGGGGGTTCTTGCTGATGCTGAACGCATGCTCAGCTATGCGAGATTACCACAGGCCAATAGTTCCAGCATTGCACATCGATTGGCGTCACGATCTGCACAATCTGCATACTTCTGGCGCATGCTCCTAACGCCTGCCCTACCGCCCTCACCAAGATGGCATCTGGTGCGTCATGCACCAGAAGTATGCATACGCAACGTGTACACCATTTCCGCCACAAAACTGTACCCATAGCGCCGAAAAATCGTGCGCTATGGAGCCAGGTTTTTTGCCCCCAACTGTGTAGTGTAATTGGCTATGTGTATGACTGAAAGCTAGGTTTTGAATTGACTTGTCAGTTATTTAAATCCAAGGGGTCTTGACAACGGTTTTAGCGTACTTAAGCAAGCTGAATTGTTCAGATCAGAAGCAAGTTGTTTGAACTTCTAGGTCAGTGAAACTTGTGCAGTGTTCCGAAACATAAGAGGAAAAGTGATCTAGTATGTAAAATGTTAATTCAAAAGAACAATTATTTAGGTTAGAGATTATGAACATTTGTTGTTGTTTTGAGGAACTGCATAGTATAATTTTTATTGTAGACATATATGTGTGAATATTACTCTTATTTTTAATTTATCTATTGTTAAATAAAATTAAATTGATAGTCAAACTCTGAAACAAAATCTGACATTATAATGCTCTAACACTTATTTGTAGATGGGAGAAAGACCCTATGGAGGCACTAAATAATTTAAGCAGCTAAAGTAGTTAACAGAAAGGTTTTTCTGCATGCTATCCTGGGAACATTAGCGAACATTTACCTAGATATCAGGGTTCAGGAAAAACAACTCTTGAGGTTGTACAGTTAGGACTAATCAATGAGAATAATCTGAAATGTGAGCCAAAAATATAGAGTAAGGAAGGTAAAAAAGATCCAAAAATGCAACACTGGGTATTGTGAAAGGTAAAACTCAAGTTCAAATTATAGGGAAAATAAAGTTGGAACTAAAGGGGAAAGAAAAAAAAAATTGTATTTCTTTGGTGCCTTTTGCCTCCTCCGGGCATTTCAAAGTGCTCCACAGCTACTGAAATACTTTTGAAGTGTAGTCACTGTTGTAATGTAGGCAAGTGCTGTAAACAATTGGAACTCAGCCAAATTCCAGAAA